>NC_083569.1:59515648-59819648 GCF_027579695.1 Neoarius graeffei | reverse complement strand
TCTTAGTTTATAAACATTTTAAACCATCATTGAATTTGAAAACATTTTATATATATATATATATATATATATATATATATATATATATATATATATATATATAAATATAAGGCGCACCCCCCTTTGAAACCCCCCCATGCACGCTTTGCGTGCGTTATGTCTGCCCTTGGCAGACATTTCAGAGTTTTTTTTAAATGTCCCATTCTCATCCCTGTAATCAGCAGTGGCTTTCAGATGAAAGATATCGTGATTGGGTGAGGGAGGTTCCTGGAAGTGACATTGAAGCAAGATGCTGTGTTTGTCGAAAGACCTTCAAGTTGTCCACTATAGGTCATTTCGCTTTAGAGTCTCACATGAAGAGCTCAAAGCACATTGCATCTGCCCTCCACCGCCACCAGCCCATCGATCAGTTCTGCACGGTTCAATCTCCGAATGCACCTGGAATTGGCACTAGCACCACTGTCGAACGTCAGCAGCATCAGCCAAGCCAGACGTCATCAGCAAGGCTAGCAACAACACAAGGGCCAAGCAGTGGCATGATTGGTGTCGGTGGAACCCTGAAACTTTGGGCAGAGGTGCTCTGGATTTTAAAAACAATTATGGAATACCACTCGTACAGCTCGAATGAGGGCATAAGCGAACTCTTTAAGGCTATGTTCCCAGACTCAGAAGTCGCTACAACATTCTCCTGTGGAAAAAACAAAACGTCTTACATAACAAAATTCGATCTTGCTTGTCTTGAATGTGAAGATTTGACAAGCAATGCACATAATGACTTAAGTATATAACTTTTATAATAAAAGTATTTTTACTTGAAACATTTGTCATTAATGGGAATTTGATCTGGTGTTCTACGACCTCATAATGGGTGCGATGTAGGTCTTAATTCTCATTTAAGTGGTCTTAAAAAGGTCTTAAAGTCTTAAATTTATGGTGGTCAAACCTGGGGAAACCCTGATCATATACGGTACTTTGTTGGATAATAGCATTAACAAAGTTGTAGAATTCCAACTTATCGTGGTAGGATAATTATTAATAACATAATTCTTTATTGTTTATATGTATAATAATGTAAACCCTCACAAAAGAGGCTATTGGTTTCAAATACATTCTTGTTTTACATTGATTCAGTAAAAAAACCTGTGAGGGGCCTCTGTGTCTCAGTCAGCTACGGTGCAGCTCTGTGTTTGTATCCACCAGCTACTTTGCACTAAGGCTTCCTCTGCACAAGCCTTATGTGGGCTAGAAATAAATCCCAAGAAAAGTAATTAATTTTCATGTGTAATTTACTATCATTATGGTCTTAAGTTATTATTTCTCTGTGATTCCTAAAGATTTCATTCATCATGGTATTTATTCGGTAACAGGTTACAGAAGTATCAAGCAGCAGTGCCATGGAGAAAGAGGGGCTTGTTCGTGCTATAGAAGCAGTGGAGGCAGAAGGGCTAAAATTACAAAGCCTTACCACTGACAGACACACATCAATATGGAAATACCTCCATGAAGAGCGCAAGGATATCAAGCACTCATTAGATGTGTGGCATGCAGCTAAAGGTGGGTTGTGATATGGAAGGGGCATTCCTGGTCTAGTAGGTCAAGTGTCTCGCTGAATTTCCCACAAATTTGATTTTGAGTTCAGTTCAAACCATTGCTCTTAGAATTTTTTTTCTCTAGCTTTATGTAGGAATGTTCACCAGAAACCTGGGAGTGGTCGTGGGTTGTAGTGGCCATTGTCCTCAATAATCCTGGTGATTGTCATATGAATAAAAACTTTGTTGTGCATGGCATTAAATCACAGTTGGTCAAGTCCAACAAATGTGGAATTCTATATTTTAACTGGTAATTTTGGTATGGGTTGTGTAATTGTGTAGAACCCAACTCTCTAACCACTCAATTCTTTTCCCTAAGTTTAGACAGGTAACAAATTATTTTATTTTTTTGGCCAAACATTGAATTAGATATTCTCATGGCATATAAAGGACTTGTCCTATTTTTTTTAACTCTTTATTTATAGATCATTTTCATCTTTTAATACAGGAAGTTAAAACAAAAGAGAAAAACAGAACATTGAACAATTACCCATATTCAAGGTCCGGGGGTGATCAGTAAGTCCAAAAGACAAAGTATCATACCCAGTACATGCATACAGTCTCATTCATTAGCTAAATACTGTAGGCTTGCCATTTCTGCCATTGTTTTTCCCCTAGATCTTTTTGGAGTCTGACTGAGTAAGTCATTTGCTCTAATACATGTAGTTGTTTTGCAATATTAACAAAAGAATCTATAGTGGGGGCATTTTTCTGGAGCCAGCATTTTGTGATGGCCTTTTTACTTGCAGCCAGCAAGACCCTAAGGCCAAGTTTACGTTAGACCGTATCTGTCTCGTTTTCTTCGCGGATGCACTGTCCGTTTACATTAAAACGCCTGGAAACGGGAATCCGCCAGGGTCCACGTATTCAATCTAGATCGTGTCTGATCCGGTGCTGTGTAAACATTGAGAATACGCGGATACTCAGATACGCTGTGCTGAGCTCTAGCTGGCGTCGTCATTGGTCATGTGACGCGACTGCTGAAAAACGGCGCGGACTTCCGCCTTGTATCACCTTTCATTAAAGAGTATAAAAGTATGAAAATACTGCAAATACTGATGCAAATACTGCCCATTGTGTAGTTATGATTGTCTTTAGGCTTGCCATCCTTCCACTTGCAAGTGGTAAGTGATGTGCACTGGGATCACACACACAGTGGCTCAGTCCCGAATCACTGCTTGTGCACTCCACTCGCGCGCTCTGTGAGCTGTGCAGGGCCGGAGTGCGCACCCTCCAGAGGGCACTCGCTGTTCAGGGCGGAGTGATTTGGAGCGCAGGATGCCTGCGGAGCCGAGCGTATCCGTGTATTGGTGTTGCTGTGTGCACGCGAATCGTGTATTGGTGTTGCTGTGTGCACACTAATCGTTTTAAAAACGTTAATCTGATGATCCGCTGATACGGTCTAATGCAAACCCCACCTAAGTAGGTATACATCAGCTCTACTCAACCCATCTGGCATATTCCCAAGGTAGAGAGTTGTGAATGATACATTCATATTAAAACATAGAACCTTTGAAATTATTTTTGCCACTTCCCTCCAGAAAAACTGGATGGAAGGGCAGGACCAAAAAATATTAGTATAATCAGCAAGGACCTCTCCACATTCTCTTCAGCAGGCCAGTTGTGTACCAGTCTGTTTGGACTTCTGCTTGGGAGTTATAAAAAAATGAATTAAGCTTTTCCAACAGAAGTCTCTCCAAGTCCAAGAGTTAGTGGAGGATGACTGTATTTTCCAGGCGTTCAGCCACAGGTCCTCTGTAATCACAATGTTCAGCTCTTTTTCCCATCGTTGTTTCACATAGTCCGGGGTGGGCAAACTTTTTGGCTCAGGGGCCACATTGACTTTTGAAATTTGCCAGGCGGGCCGGGCCAGCACCAAATTCATACATATCGAACATAAACCGGAAAAGCTTTAGTGTTATTGTAAGGCCTTCACTGACAGAGATCCAAATGCAGATCAGATTGACATTTATTTTAGTTCTCAGTCAACAAAGGCAGAGCAGAAAAATGTTTGCAGTTCAATAGATTGGCACTGGATCCATTCAGAAAAGTAACACACACGAACACACACACACACATACATACATGTGACAGTAAGAAAAGTAGCACACTTAATTCTTAAATTACATCTTTGAGCTGCCAGGATGAGTAGGATGCCAGTGTATTTGTATATTTGTATCATTTTATACGTACAACTAAATTGCATATCATTAAATTGAACTAAATTACATATCAGTACATATCATTTTTGTACATTTCACTGAACTCATAGATTTACACCTGAGAGTTTTTTTTAACCATCCACTTCCAGCCTGCCAGTACAACCAACCACCATTAGTAGGAGAGGTACCACACCATTCCAAAATGTTTGCAGTTCAACAGTTTGGGTACCACACCATGCCAACATGTTTGCAGTTCAATGGTTTGGCACTGGATCCATCCAGCCCACAAAATCAAACAAAACAGCTCAAGAAAGCAAAAAACTCCAAACTGGTTTTCAGGTTCAAAGTCACTCACTGAAATATTTCCAGTCCTCAAAAAATCAAAACACAGGTTCCAAAACAGGTTTTCATATTCCAAAAGGCCACTCATAGATCAGAATAACCTCCACAGGCAAAAGTCCAGGAACAGATATAAGCAGAAGCAAGGTCACCTATAATAGCAGACAGGGACATAAATGAGGGGTGGAGCAGACACCCAAAAGCACACGGTACTTAAAAACAAACACCAGCACTACAGCAGCCACCCACGACAACCAAAATTACTAAGAGTTATACTTTTTATATTATTATGCCTGTAAACATGTGACTACCATCTTATTACAGCTCCAACATAGTTTTAAAAAGAGAAAGTGTTAATACTCACATTCACTCAGCAACCGCTGAGCTGTATTCGTCCGTTCTTGCGCTGACTGGTTGTTAGCATAATTAGCATGCTTGGAGGAAAAGTGCCGTTTGATGTTATATTCCTTTAAAACTGCAACGGTTTCTTTGCAAATAAGGCATACAGCCTTTGATCGGACTTCAGCAAAAAAATATTTAGTTGTCCATTCTTTATTGAACACCCTGCACTCACTGTCCACTTTTCTTTTTTTAGGACCACTCACTGTAAAGTTTTATCCTGTGTTCTCGAGATAATCAGTGGCACGGGCGCCAGAATGACTTCCATGGCACGCGCTGCACCACTCTGCAAACGTAATCTCGCGTGAATACGACTGACTGGAAAGACGGCTCTCTAGAACACCTGTCTACGTGATAACACTGACGCTTATAGTTTATAGATCTGCTCAATCGTGTTTATATGATTGTCTTCTGCGGGCCGGATTAAAAACGCCAACGGGCCGGATGTGGCCCGCAGGCCGTAGTTTGCCCACCTCTGACATAGTCTGTAGAGTCCTTCTTCAATGAGGTGATGCTATGGTATAGCTTGCTTATAAGTCCTTTAATATTCCCAGAGTTATATGCATCCATAAATATATGAATAATTGCTGGTGGCTCTGCTGTGTTGCAACCTTTCAGTTTTTTACAAAAATAGTCACGGAGCTGTAAGTACCTGTAAAAGTCATGTCCACCTAGTCCATACATTTGACATAAATTGTTAAAGCTATTAAGTTCCCAGTTTTTAGCAATTTTGCATACAGCAGTAACACCATAATAGGTCCATTGTTTATACCTACGTATGATCTAGTAATGCTGGTGTGAATTCGGGGTCATACGCTGGCCATCTAAGTAGTTTTATCTGTTTTTGGAGTTCAAATTTTTTAGCCACCTCCACCCATACCTTCAATGAGCAGTTAACCCATTGGCTCTCCGTATGTAATATTTTTCCCTCCATTCCCACGCAACCAAGCAGTGATTATATTGGTACATCTGTTAATGATAACTCCATGGTTTTCCATTTAGCCTCATAAGAAGGGTTACACCAATATACTAGGGGTCTCAGTTGGGCTGCCAAATAGTAATCCCTTAAAGATGGGAGGGCCTTACCACCCCTCTCCTCTGGGAGCTGAAGGGTGGAAAATTTAACCCTTGATTTCTGTTTATTCCAGATGAATCGTGAAATATGTTTATTCCACTCTCTGAATTGTTTCAGAGGGATTTCCACTGGCAATGATAAAAAGAGATATAATAACCTAGGAAGGATATTCATTTTTATTGATCTAATTCTGCTACCGAAGTCAAGAGGCAGCAGGCTCCACCCATCAAGGTCTTCATATATTTTTTTGTTAATACGGTTATAGTTAATATTGAATAATTGTCATATCTTTAGGCAAACTCACTCCCAAATATTTAATACAGGGTGCGTTCCAATTAAAACTATACATTGCGTTGAGTTCTTCTGTAGGAGTGTAATTAAATGACATAACCTGTGTTTTATGTATATTTAGAGCATATCCTGAATATTCCCCATATGTTTTCAGCATTTTCATTAATAGAGGCAGGCCTAAATTAGGATTTTGTATTGTGATCAATACATCGTCTGTGTACAGACTTATTTTATATTCCCCTTCTCCTATGGAAATACCTTCTAATTCTGTCTGCTGATGTATTGCTTGGGCTAGAGGTTCGACGAATAAATTAAATAAGTTGGGGCTGAGAGGGCAGCCCTGCCTGCAACCACGTTGTAAAGTTATAGAATCAGACAGACTGCCATTAACTTTAATTCTCGCAGTGGGGGAGGCATAAAGTGCCTGAATACAGTGTATAAAATCCTTACTAAAATTAAATCTCTTCATAACTAAATACAGAAATTCCCACCCAACTGAATCAAACGCTTTTTCCGCGTCTAAACTGAGAATGATAGCACTAATTTGGTCTTTGTTAATCTATTCAATAGTATGTAAGGCTCTTCTTATGTTGTCCTGTGTCTGCCTATTCTTTATAAATCCCGTTTGGTCCTCGTCTGTTAACCGGGGCATTACAGGTTCCATTCTTTTTGCTAAAATGGTGGCATACAATTTATAATCTGAATTTAAAACACTAATAGGTCTGTAACATTTACAGTCCACTCTGTCCCTGCCTTCTTTGGGGATCACAGATATGAAGGCCTCTCTCCAGGAGGGAGGGAGGGAGCCTCCTTTTAGAATGTAATTAAAACTAGACTCCAAATAAGGGAGCAGATGATCTTTCATTGACTTATAGCATTCTGGAGGAAAGCCATCCGTGCTGGGTGATTTGTTAGTGTTCAGACTTGAGATAGCTTTACTTATTTCCTCCTTTGTTATTGGTGAAATAAGTTTATCATTAGCTTCTTTACCTAGTGTGGGAAGGTCTAAGGAGCTCAGAAATTCAGCAGCTGCGTGGTTGTCAACCTGTTCTGGTTGAGAGTATAAGGATTTATAATATCTTTCAAATGCTTTTTGTATGCCTTCCAAATTGTTAGTAATTTTATTTGTAGTAGAGTCTCTAATCTTGTGGATGGTGTTTTCTGCCTGTTGTTTTTTGAGCCTCCAAGCCAACAATTTTGCAGCCCTAGGGCCAGCCTCATAATATCTTTGTTTCATGAATCTTATATTTTTCTCCACCTCCTCACGTAGTATTTTATCTATTTCCTGTTTAGTATGTCTGATTTGTTGTATAATCGAGGGTTCTTTATTTGTTGTGTATTTGTTCCAGGTCTCTTAGTTTTTCCTGTAAACCAATTAATTTTTGGGTTTTCATCTTTTTTAGTGCAGCAGTTCTGGCTATAATTGTTAGGACTGGGGACTGTCTTGGCCTCTAGAGGCCGCTGTTATGTTTTTATCTTGTCATGTTTGTTTTGGCCTCAAGAGGCCGCCACTGTTTCTGTGTTTTGTGTTTGTTTTTGACAGCCATGTGCTTTTGTTTTTCATGTGTCTTGTGCCCCGCCTAGTCCTCATTATCGTCACCTGTGTTCAATTTATTTTGTGTATTTATACTCCCTCAGTTTGGCCTCTAGTCAGGGAGTCTTTGTGCTGCTTATGGCTAGTAACCTCTGTCCTGTGTACCTTGCTTATGCCCTTGTGTTTTTTGATATTTTGCTTTCTTTTGGACTATGTACTTTACATTCTGGATCTTCTGAGCGTTTGCATTTTTGCCTTTTCTGACTTCTGGCTTTTGATTTGACTTTGAACTTTTGGATTTTTTATTTTTTCCCATTTATCTTCTGAGCGTTTGGATTATACTTTTTTTGCCTAGGTCTTTTTGAACATTGTAAATAAACTGTTTTTTCTATTCTACTTTCGCCTCACTCCTCTGCACTTGAGTCATTTTCCTGGTGGCCTAGTGGGGGTTTGCTGGATTACTACACCAGCGACTCGGGTTCGATTCCCAGCAAAACCTTACAGAAAGACTCTGTCATGACCGATTCAGCAGAGGCTGCTTCAACTGTCTACCCAGCCAACCTTCAGGGAATTATGGCAGCTTTGACACACTTCGGAGCGACCATGGACACTTATGGACGAACACTCGCAAACCAACGTGAGGCCCTTGCTCGCCATGAGGTACTGCTTCAGCAAATTGGGAAAGCCCTGGCACAGCTGACTCCTATGCCCGCATCGCCTGCTCCTGCTCCACCATCTGCTCCCGCTCCTGTGCCTCCTGCCACACTGCCTCCGTCACCTCGCGAACCCTGCCTTCCTGCACCACAGAGGTATGGCGGCAAGCACAGGGAGTGCCGGGAGTTCCTTACCCAGTGCCAACTCACCTTTGAGCTCCAGCCTTCCACCTACACTATGGATCGCCGCAAGATTGCATATGTGATAACCTTGTTAGCTGATAAGGCACGAGCTTGGGCAACAGCCGTCTGGCAGAGACAGGGACCCAAGTGCTCTGACTTCAAGCTGTTTACGGAGGAGACGCTTCGGGCCTTCGATCAGGCAGACATCAGTAAAGATGCAGCCAGGAAGCTCATGTCCATCTGGCAGGAAGGAAGCATTGCAGACTACGCCATCTCGTTCCGGATGCTCACAGTATGCTGGGTACTCTTTCAACTTCTCCCGAATCTGCTCCTGGAACCGGTGCTTTTCTCCACTGGATCCAACCTCTGTTGTCTTCCAGGGTAGAAGCTGAGCCAGTGTCTCTTCCGAGATATCTTTGCTCTTGGTCCTGCCGCCGGGGATCTCGCCCACCGTATATCCTCTCCTCCACAGGTCTTCTGCTGCTTGTGCAGCGCTGTTGTACATTACAGGGCCCGTTTTAAAAAAAAAAAAACAAACGCATTCTTGTTAGTGGGGTCTGGAAACGTATGCCATTATCTCGTAGTATTTTCTTGATGGGTATATATCCCTTCCTTTTGTTCTGCACCTCAGTTGCATAATCATGATCAAAATACACCCGTTTGTTTTGAACACGGAGCTCTTTTTTCCAGGCAGCGTGAAGTATCTTTTCTTTGACAGAGAACTGGAGGAAACGAACCACCATTGAGCATGGAGGGGCACTCGGTGGTGGTTTCAGTGCCATGGCGCGGTGTGCGCGCTCAATCCCCAGTCCACGGCCAAGTTTGCTCCCCAGCTCTGTCTTGATAAAGTTTTCAATAAAAGTCACTGCTGACGTGCCCTCGGCGTCCTCAGGGACGCCATAGATCCTGATATTATTGTGCCTGGAGCGCTCCTCCAGATCGGTCACTTTTTCCTGTCGTGCCCGCTGATTAGTAAGCAGCTGGGTGATAGTATCTTTGACTCCGATGTCCCATCTTTCCATGTCGAGCATGTTTTCCTCCATCTGGCCTACACGTTCCAGTGCCCCTTCAATTTGGCCTGTCACATCTTGTATTTTCCGGTTTACTTCTGATATAAATTCGTCCATTTGTTTTTTAATATCTTCCCTGAAGCATGTGCAGAAGTCTGAGAGGTCTCTTTTCAATTCAGCCTGGAGCGCTGCTATTCCCGTAGTCATAACTTCACTCACCACCATGCGTATTGAATCCAAAGTTTCGGTCTCTCTGCGGCCTCCATCTTGTTTTGGAGTTTTGCTAGCTTCAGCCTCCATCTTGGATTCTCTTTCAAAGTTACTGCGTAGTTCATACCCTCCTTTCTTGACTTTGTCCCCACTCATCGTCGACGCGAGATGCAATTTGTTTGTGTGTAGTATTAATGAGTTATGAAAACTGAATTTAAGGCTGATGCCCGGAGCTCAATAACTATGCTGCCATACCATGTAGCATGCCACCGGAAGCCCAAGGAGTTGTCCTATTAAAAAAAAAAAAAAAAAAAAACTATTTTTCAGGCTTAGACAAAAAGATTGACCGGTTGGGAAAGCAGAAGGGATGCAAAAAGGAAGAAGTCTGTGGTCAATCATATATACTGGACGGCAAGCTCAACACCCCAGGCAGAACCAGAAGTTCTATCAGCGAAATGGAAGTAGGTAGTGAACCACATTCAAGATATCCACCATCATGATGATGAAATCTTCCCAGATTGCCTTCATGGTGAGCTGAGAGGGAAAGATTGCAAAAAGAATTGGCGAACACCAAGTGTGTTGAATTTCATGTACTAGATTCTGAATTCACATTCAGGTCTGTCATGAACATAGGTGAAAATAGCCTTCTTTGAGCCATCTTAATTTCCTCCACCTTTTTAATCATGCCTGTTTAAAACTAGACATGTGCATGTAGGTTAAATCAACAATGTGATACTGTAGACACAAGTAAGCATATTCGCTATTACAATAAATCATACATATAATCATCTTATATTTTTTGTGTGTTTTTAGATGATGGTCACACTGAAGTTTGTGGACATCCTCACCAGCAAGCCTATGCTGAAAGATATCGAGATGCTCTCTAGTGGTCCGCAGACTTCAGCCCTAGAATCATATCATTCAGCTGTGAATCATTGTGCCCCAAAGATGCTTCATTTTTCATACAATGGGATGAAAGCTCGGTGAGTTTGTATAACTTTTAATTCTGTTTTTGTGTCACTAAACTATTTCACAGTGACCTACATACCACATATGAGTGAAAGATTCAAAGATCAGTCGGTCAAATCAAATCAGTCTTTACTGAAACCAATTCAGCACTGTTCTGATATTGAAAAATCTAGTACTTTTTCAAACTAGGAGGAATATCACCTATTAACTCCTTCAGTACTAGTGACGCCAAACGCCGAAGTCTGATTAATGCCTTCTTGTTAAATGTAAGAAGTAATTAAAGAACATTTATTTAATGGCATAAAAACATATTTCTATCAAATTTGGTGGAAAAATGTCTTTCTAGGTCAGAATTTTGGGATAAAGATTTTGCCAGACAACATCTGGTACTGAATGTGTTAAATCTACTCCATTAAAACTATAAGCCACCTTACATAATAGTATTACCATGTTAAAGACAGCCAAATAATTTACATTTATACTTTTTTCTTTAGGCTGATGTTATCTGCGTTACATTTTAATGAGAACACTGACAGACAGCAAGCTGTCACCAAGGGTGGCCGAGAACAGTATAGGATTGTCTTTCCTAAATATAAAAAAGGAGAGCACATTATTCAGAAGATCTTAGTACCATGCACATATGGTAAGTTCACAGAAAAAAATTTCCAAATTGTGCTTTTTGCATATCCTTGTTCACTTGTTGAACAGCTGAAACAAGTTTATCGAGATACATACATTTTTTTTTTTTTTACAATAAAAATGATTTACAGACAAAAACCTGCACTAAATGTAAATTTACATAATGTGTGAAGTCTGTTAATTTTATTTCTAATTCTGTTGCAGTTTATTTGGACCTGCTGAAGACATTTGTGTTTGAAGCTGCTGAGTGAGGTGAGAAGGCTGGGCCAAAGGCAGACTGCCCTCTTCCCATGTGCCATTAGTACAGCAAGCCAGACAAAGTAGAAGCAGTGCAACTCCATAGGAGCAGATTCAGCAGCGCTGCTCCATAGGACCAGACAAGCAGTCCATACACATCCTGTTATTGCAATGACCTACTGGGCCTCCCTGGACTAGTGGATAAGGCATCCCACTGAATCCTCAGACATTAGTCCTGGTATCCGTGATACTCCCCAGTGGGACTCAGAAATGTTTCTTGAATTTTCAAGACAGCACAGGCAGGGAGAACATGTCAAATGTCCCAGCCAAGAAATCTCCAGTTCCAGCAGCACATCTGACGATATGTAATATGTCAATATCTCCTGTTGAAGCGGAAAAAATAAACGTTAGTGTTAATTAAAGTTATGAAGATAGACTGAATATGGACTTATACATTGTTATTTGAAAGGACTCATTCTATGTTTATCCCTTTGGATGAATCATTGTTGTATCACAGGCTTGCTCATTGGGGATAGATTAGGGATCAAATTGGCTCATGTCTTGGGTCATTCAGATTCTGTAAAGCTGCTTTGGGACAATGTCTATTGTTAAACGCACTATACAAACAAACTTGACTATCTCAAACACCAACTGTCACTGAAAATATTCTGCTAAATTGATTTGTATTTTACATGTATATGCCTGAATGTTTTCTTATGTAAGGAAATATTGAAAACAATATTTGTATCTGTGTTCTCCATTTGCTGTGATTTTTATACTAATTATTTAAAACAACAAACTTGTCATATGGCTGAAATACTGCCAAGTGTGGCGTTAAACTCCAATCAATTAATCAAACAACAATTTGTGATGGATCTATTTATTTACTTGCTGTTTTACGCCTTTCTGTGATAGATATTCTCTGATGAATGTATATGATTTCAATATGTCTGAATGTTTTCATGTATGTAAATATTGATAATACATAATTCTATTTCTTTCTAGGTGCTATTTCTATATGCAATGATTAAAGAGTAATCATTGAAAACTTGTGTACACATACACACAGTGGTGTGAAAAAGTGTTTGCCCCTTCCTGATTTCTTTTTTTTTTTTGCATGTTTGTCACACTTAAATGTTTCAGATCATCAAACAAATTTAAATATGAGACACAAGTAAACACAAAATGCAGTTTTTAAATGAAGGTTTTTTATTATTAAGGGGAAAAAAATCCAAACCTACATGACTCTGTGTGAAAAAGTGATTTCTGCCCCCCCCCTTAAAACATAAAACATTCTTCTTCTTTTGGCTGCTCCCGATTAGGGGTCGCCACAGTGGATCTTTCATCTCCATTGCTCCCTGTCTTCCGCATCCTTCTCTACCACACCTGCCACTTTTATGTCCCCTCTCACCACATCCATGTATCTCCTCTTTGGCCTTCCTTGTTTTCGTTTGCCTGGCAGCTCCATCCTCAACATTCTCCTTCCCACATGCTCTGCATCTCTTCTCTCGATGTGCCCATACCATCTCAGTCTCATCTCTCTTAGCTTAATTCCCAAGCTCTCCACATGTGCTGTCCCTCTGATGTGCTCATTCCTTATCCTGTCCAACCTCGTCACTCCCATCACAAACCTTAACATCCTCAACTCCGCCACCTCCAACTTTGCCTCCTGTCTCTTCGTTAAGGGTACAGTCTCCAATCCATACATCACAGCTGGTCTCACTACTGTCTTATACATCTTACCTTTCACTTTTGCTGGGACTTTCCTATCAGAAATTACTCCTGAAATCCTTCTCCAACTGCTCCACCCTGCCTGCACTCTCTTTCTTACCTCACTATTGCAGCCCCCATTTTCCTGCACAGTTGACCCCAGGTACTTGAATTCACCAACTTTATGTCTGCTCCTTGCATCTTCACTACACTCTCATCCCCATTCTCATTGATGCCCATGTATTGTTTTGCTACTGCTCACCTTCATTCCTCTTCGTTCCAATGCATCTCTCCAAACCCAGCTCAACCTCCTTTCTACTTTCACCACATATCACAATATCATCTACAAACATCATGTTCCATGATGACTCTTGTCTCACTTTGTCTGTCAAGCTATCCATCACTATGGCAAACAAAAAAGGACTCAAAGCAGATCCTTGATGGAGTCCCACCTTCACCTTGAACCATTCAGTCGTTCCAACTGCACACCTCACTGCTGTTTCACTGTTCTCCTACATGTCTTGCACCACTCTAATATACTTCTCATTCACTCCACACTTTCTCATACAATACCATAACTCATCTCTTGTATGCCTTCTCCAGGTCTACAAACACACAATGTAGCTTTCTCTGGCCTTCTCTGTACTTCTTCATTAACATTCTTAACCCTTTGATGCAAAACATATGCACACCCCTTCTAATGCACAACATGGGTCAAAAATGACCCGCATTCATTTTCCAGGTTATTTCATGCTGACTGAGTTTTTCTTTGCTCTATCTTTTGAAATCAATTTATTTTATGATTGGATATTCCAAGTATTCTTTAAATATCTTGTTTTTAATTACCACAAATCATTAATTTAATTTTTTCTTTCCTACTTTATGAACAAAAATACTTTTTATATTACTAAACATGGGTCATCCAAGTGTGATTTAAAATTAAATGTCTTAATACTATAATAATTTGTTTCAAGTAATTACTTTAGCAGTGAATGGGGCCAGTTATTTATTTATTAACTATGTAGTTAGCTAAGCCAACTACAATAAAATTAGCTAACTAAAGTAGAATATGTCAACAGCTAGGTAGCTAATAGTAATTACTTGTAACTTTCTGACAAGTAATCTACTCACTCTCAAGGTAACCTAAACATAATCAATTTTTTTCTAAGGTAATGTTAGAACAATTGAAAAACATTACTTAGCTACATGTATTAGATGGGCAAAGGGTGCTGTGCTGAGCTGTGAAATGTCTGACACAAGCACAATTCACAGTTCCCACCAAATGCTGTAGTAAATGCATGTGGGTCGTTTCTGACCCATGTGTGTAACCTTGATGTAGAATTACAAAAGCTGTGCTTGTTCATAACTTAAGAAAGGAAAAATAAAAATGATGATTTGTGCTAAACAAAAACAAGATATTTGCTGCATATTTGGAAAAGTAAATGACAAAATGAATTTATTTCAAAAGTATATCATAGAAACACTCAGCCATACATGAAATAACCTGGAAAATGGATGCAGGTCGTTTTTGACCCATGTTGTGCATTAGAAGGGTAGTGATACAAAAAGGGTTTTTATTCAAAAAGTAAGAAAGGAAAAAATAAAATAAGGATGTATGATGATCAAAAACTAGTTAATTGAGGAATACCTTGAATACTGAATGATGGAATTAATTTATTGCAAAGATATAAAAGATAAAAACTCAGCCGGGTCACTTTTGACCCATGTTTTGCATCAAAAGGTTAAAGCAAAAATTGCATCTGACGTGCTCTTCCTTGGCATAAACCCGTACTGCTGTTCACAGATTGCTACCTCTCTTCTCAATCTTGCCTCCAATACCCTTTCCCATAGCTTCATGGTGTGGCTCATCAATTTTATTCCTCTGTAATTACTGCAGCTCTGTACATCTCCCTTATTCTTGTATATTGGGACTAGCACACTCTCCATTCATTTGGCATTTTCTCATTCTCTAGGATCTTATTAAACAATCTTGTTAGGAACTCCACAGCCATCTCACCCAAACATCTCCAAGCCTCAATCGGGATACCATCCGGTCCGACTGCTTTCCCAGTCTTCATTCTTTTCATGGCTGCCTTCACCTTATCCTTACTAACCAACTCTGCTTCCTGATTTGCTGTCTAATGAATCTGACCTTTTCTCTCTTGGATTCTCCTCATTTAATAAATCCTCAAAGTACTCTTTCCACCTTCTTAATCAGTGGCAGCTGGTAGTCTTTCAAACAGGGGAGGCTGGTCAGTTACGATATTTCCAGATTTTAAAAGAAAAAAGAAAAAACACATCAATTTTGCCCATACTCTTGCCTCTGATCTGGCTGATTGTTGGCAGGGTCACAAACTGTGAAATAACAGGTTCTTTTGGCCCATTAGACTACTGTCCAATATACATGATGGTGGTGTTTGGGGGGAGTATATTTTAACATTTTATATTTTAAAATTGTGGCATGTTGTTTAAAAACTGATCATTATTGAAAGTAGCTCTTTGTCAGGAACCTCAGCAATAACAGCAGAGTGTTCTGGAATAGGCACAAGCACTGACCTTGGGGAGCCAAACATAGAGCTGGGTGCCACACATTTCATTCAATGACACTGTGGCAGTTCCTAGGTATGGGCGGAGCACAGAAGACGGCAGGCCAGAACTGAGTTCACAAAACTCTTTTTATTTTCACTTTTCAGTGCAAACTTTTACTCTCCCAGCCACACACGCATGCACACACCCAAGTCGTCTGGTTGGGGAGAGAGCTCCTCTGCTCTCGCTCTCCCTCCTTAAGTAGGGCGCGGTCACTGGGAAGACACACAAACACAGGTTAATTGCTCTCAGGTGTAGTGATTCTGCCACTTACCTTCCCTGACTCCGCCCTCCTGTCACAGACTGGCGCTTGACCATGCCCCCGCTGCCACAGACACTTTCCCTATATTTTACTTATTTTGACTGAGAAATGTTTTATTGACAATTTTGATAACTTAATCCAGGTCTGTAGTGTGAAATGTTCTCGGCTGTGTTTTTGTTTAAAAATGTTTTCCAAATTGTAGCTGTGTTTAATTCATATCCAGAGAAATATATATTCCAATATAATATACTCAGCATAAACATTTTAAATAGATTCTATATTTTTGGTCCATCCATGATATATTACTAAAGTATCCTATTTACTGTTGTTGATGTGGGTCACTTGCTGTTAGCCAATTCACTTTCTCGTACCAGGAGAGCTGAAAGGAACGAGTATTATTCCCTACCTTTTTCACCAAGTCAATTTGAGGCATTGGTCTACTCTGCTCTTTAATTTTAATTTTTTCCTCGAAAGGAAGACTGGCAAATGGCTTCGCCAAAATTAAATCAACAATGCTTGGCATCCGTGCGCAGCTTTCTTGCTAGCTGACTAGCCCCCTCAAGTTCAGTCACTCAAATAAACGAAATTTCTGGAACTAAGATAGCAAACTTGACAACACTATATTTACACTTTATTTACAATGAAAATATATACAAACTAAAAAAGCTGGTAGAAACTGTATGTAATGAATGAAATCAAAATGTAAGCTGATCTCTTACAATACACCACAGCACTTGCAAATCCGCATGGGACTGAACTGAAATTCACCGCTGCCTGTCTATATTTGAAACGAGATGTCAATCAAAGAAAATATCCGTCCGCTTTCACCAATCACCAGTCTCCTCGCGGAAAGCTTTGCCATGTCCCTCCCACTGTGAGGCTGGGAGTCCGGTGGGCGGGCATTTTCGCAGTATTTGTCCAATAACCATCTTGCATTTTGATATTGAAAAGCGCATAGCTCCCAAATGCCATTGAAGTCCACTGAGGCTGGGCTGCATCGCGCTGTCACGAGGGGGAAAAACTCACGCACACATTAGGCAAACTGGGGAAAGTTATAACGGAATGATTTTGCACTGTAGTTGGGTTGAGCACATATATTTCTATGATTCTGGATCTGAAATAGCAATGTTATAAGGTCGGCTATAACATAAGCCTAGCGCAATTCATCCTACATGATGTTCATCATTTTTAGAGGAGGCTGAGCCTCCCTTGTTGTCTTAGAGCAATCGCCCGTGTTCTTAATACACTCTCTTTGTTTGTCAGCACATTTCCATTTCTATCTTTCATCACTCTTACCTGCTGTACATCCCTCGCTTCCCTGTTTCTCTGCCTAGGTAGTCTGTACAGGTCTTTCTCTCCTTCTTTGGTCTCCAGTTTTTCATACAACTCCTGGTATGCATCTGCTTTTGCCTTCGCTACCATTCTTTTTGCCTTCTGTCTCGTCTCTCTGTATAGCCGCCTGCTTTCCTCGTCTCTCTGATCATCCCAATTCTTCTTTGCTAGCCTCTTCTCTTTTATAATTTCCTCCACTTCTTTGTTCCACCACCATGTCTCCTTGTCTTCCTTCCTCCTTCCCAATGACCACCCTAGCACCTTCCTTGCTGCCTCTCTTACTAGTATAGCAATAGTATCCCAATCTTCTGGCAGACTTCCATGACCACTCAATGCTTGTCTCATTTCTTCCCTAAACTCCTTCTGATGTTCAACCTCTTTTAGTTTCCACCACTTAATCTTCGGCTCCACTATTTCACGCTTCCTCTTTTTCACTTTCAAGCTCATCCTGCACACGACCACTTGATGTTGTCTAGCTACCGTACACTCTCCCCTGCCATCACTTTACAGTCTCCAGTCTCCTTCAGGTTACCCCTTCTGCAGAGTATGTAGTCCACCTGTGTAATTCTTCCTCCACTCTTAAATGTCACCCTGTGCTGCTCTTTCTTCTCGAAGTAGGTATTGACTATTGTCAAATTCATCCTCTTTGAAAAATCAACCATCATTTGCCCTTCCACATTTCTCTATCTTGCACCATATCTGCCCATCACATCCTCATCTCCTCTGTTTCCCTCGCCAACATGTCTGTTGAAATCTGCTCCTATAAGCATGCGCTTCTCCCTCGGTATACTTTCTACCACTTCATCCATCTTTTCCCAGAAAGACTCTCTCTTCATTCTCACACCCAACCTGTGGGGCATACGCACACACAACATTGATTACCACTCCTTGAATCTCCAACTTCATGCCTATCACTCTATCTGACACCCTCTTCACATCAATCACACTGTTGACCAACTCTCCCCTCAAAACAATCCCAACACCATTTCTCTTTCCATTGACTTCATAATAAAACAACTTGCATCCACCTCCAATGTTCTTGGCCTTGCTTCCTTTCCACCTTGTCTCCTGCACACACAAAATGTCCAACTTCCTCCTTTCCATTATACCTGCTAACTCTCTCGCTCTGCCAGTCAATGTTCCCACATTCAGTGTTCCTACCCTCAATTCTAAGCTCCTTCCCTTCCATCTCTCACACTCTCTCCTAACATGCCTCCCCCCTCTCTTTCTCCTTCTTTGTTTTGGTGCAACAGTAGCACACTTTCCACTGGCACCCTGTTGACCAACAGTACCAAAGGTGGTCATTGTTAACCCGGGCCCCGACCGATCCGGTATGGTATTTCTCTTTTCATTCTGCATGTTAGATTTGGCACTGTTTTATGCCGGATGCCCTTCCTGACGCAACCCTCTCCAATTTATCTGGGCTTGGGACTGGCACCAAGAGTACGCTTATGCACCACATCTTTGGAAAGCTGAGTTCAATTTCTCTAGCCACACCCAGGCCTGATTACTGCCACACCTGTTCTCAATCAAGAAATCACTTAAATAGGACCTGCCTGACAAAGTGAAGTAGACCAAAAGATCCTCAAAAGCTAGACGTCATGCTGCGATCCAAAGAACTTCAGGAACAAATGAGAAACAAAGTAATTGAGATCTATCAGTCTGGAAAAGGTTATAAAGCCATTTCTAAAGCTTTGGGACTCCAGTGAACCACAGTAAGAGCCATTATCCACAAATGGCGACAGCATGGAACAGTGATTGTCATGTTTTGTCTTTTGTTTTCGCATTTCATTTCATTTGCTAGTGTTTCCATGAATGGTAAAACGAATGCACCTACCTTTATTGTGAAAATTATAGTAGCACTTTTATTTTGATAGCTCACTTGCAGTTAGAGGCTGTCAATCAAAATCTTATGGCAGAAAACACAGATCTATCGGTAGACAGCCAGCTATCTTTGTTCACCACTTGACGCACTTCATGCTTGCTAAAGCAACATCTGTAAGTGGGTATTTTTTGAGCATAATTCATGTTTATTTCATGTTTGGTGTTAGTAATTCTTGCATTGATGCATCTAGGTTAAAAATGTTAGAGTAAAAACGAAGTCATCTTAGCATTGTTAGTATAATGTTTAGCGCTTAGCATAATTGGACTTAGCATAGCATTTCATGACTCGTCATTTCAGCATTTTAATGTACTGTATTTCTCTGTGTGTTTATGTTGTAGTTTTACAAAAAAGAATTTCAGTAAACTTCATAAAAAGACAACAATGCTTCTGTGGAGTTTCTGGAATGTTGTTTAGCTGTGTGGTTAGCTAGCAACCCCTCTAGTGAGGCCAGCACAGTAAAAAGACGGCATTACAGCAAGCAGGGAGCAGCGCTTTCTTGAAGCTAAGTGGCTAACGAACTAGCAAGTGGTTTACATCTACTGGACTGTCTGTAAAGCATTATTCAAATGATGGAGCACAGACCATCAGTGAGGTTTGAGACCCAATCATCAGTATCTCATGGCGCCCAACCTTCAGTTAGCTCTAGATCTAGCATGGTGTTTTTGCAAGCTAAGGCAAAAGCTGAAGCAGCTCAAGCTAGAGCAGCATACATGAAAAAAGAGGCAGACATTAAAGTGGAGCAAGCATGTTTACAAGCTTTGCTAGATTCTCTCAGAGCAGAGCAAGAGCTAGAAGCAGCAAAAGCTAAAGTAAACGCATTAGAAGCTGGCTTAATTGAAATGGGCTATGAGATAAGGAGCCGAGCCTCTAGTTCAGATGTGAATGAAGCTAAACAGCAACTTGTCTCCAAATATGTGCTGGAGCAAAGGAGTGTAAATACAGGTGCTACACCATATCAGATGAGGAATGTAGATGTTAGCACACCAAATTCTCATGTTGCTAAAGATCTACAAACGCCAGTGAATCATACAGCTGCTGATTATGGCCCGCCTCCTCCTTTAAGCATCCCGCGAGATAACAAACCATTACCTCGCCCAAGCTATGGTGATCCACTTGTCCCTACTCCACAATGTCCTATCCCCAGATCGCCTGATAATGGAGATTACCAGTCTTTCAATCTCACCAGTGATCTTGCTAAATTCCTAGCTCGCAGCCTCATGGTAACGTCAGGGCTCACTTCCTTTGATGACCAGCCCATAAACTATTGGGCATGGAAGGCATCATTCAAGAGCGCTATAGCTGGCTTAGACCTGTCTGCAGCAGAAGAGCTAGATCTTCTTGTGAAGTACCTAGGCAAGGATTCAGCTGAGCAAATTAAATGAATTAAAGCTGTAAACATACAACATCCGCCAGCCGGTTTGACATTGGCCTGGGAACGACTTGAGGAGACCTACGGCTCACCTGAGGCAATAGAGCATGCCCTTTTTACAAAGGTAGAAAAGTTTCCCAAGATTACAGCTAATGATCCACGAAGGCTGCGTGACCTAGCAGATCTACTATCAGAGCTGGAGTATGCGAAACTAGATGGCAGTCTATCAGGCCTGTCATACTTAGACACGGCCAGAGGCATACACCCAATAGTGGAGAAATTGCCTCACAACATACAAGAGAAGTGGATATCGTATGGCTCAAAATACAAACTCAATCATCTTGTCAGTTTTCCTCCATTCTCTGTGTTCATGAAGTTCATTCTCACAGAGGCTAAAGCACGTACAGATCCCAGCTTTAATCTCTTTGCCTTTTCATCTATGCCTGCAAATGTGAAAAGGGGCTATTCAGAGCGGTCAGCTAAAACACCTGTGGTGGTTCACAAGACACAAGTCTCTTCTACAGGAGAGTCACCTAGCGAGACTGAGAGCAGTGCAGTGAACCCAGGTAAACACTGTCCGATCCACCAAAAGCCTCATCCCCTCAAGAAGTGTCGTGGGTTCAGATTGAAGACACTGGATGAGCGTAAGCAGCTGCTTAAGAAACACTCCATCTGTTTTCGTTGTTGTTCCTCTACTCAACACCTGGCAAAGAACTGTACAGTTGAAATTAAATGTACCGAATGTGAGAGTGATGCACATATATCAGCACTCCACCCCGGTCCAGCCCCTTGGGAATCCAAAGCATCTCTTCCCCCAGCAAGCCATGGTGGGGAGGGTGACAAAGTGGACAGCCAGGAGGTGACTTCGAAGTGTACGCAGGTGTGTGGAGAAGGAGTAAGCCCACGAGCCTGTTCCAAAATCAGCCTTGTCAATGTGTACCCCATTGGATGCCAAGAACAGTCCAAGACAATGTACGTCATTCTGGACGATCAGAGCAATCGCTCTCTTGCTCGTTCCAAGTTCTTTGGCATCTTTCAGATCAAAGGATCTTTGTACACATACACACTGAAGACATGTGCTGGGCTAACAGAGATGTCAGGAAGAAGGGTTTGTGGATACATCATCGAGTCAGTAGACAAGACACTGAGTCTTTCCTTGCCGACCCTTCTTGAATGCGATCATCTTCCAAACAACCGCTCCAAAATACCTACACCAGAGGCTGCCTGCCACCACGCACATCTGAGGTGCATTGCGGATAAGATTCCACCTTTGAATCCTGATGCTGACATCCTCCTCTTGTTAGGCAGGGATATTCTAAGGGTGCACAAGGTCAGAGATCAGATCAACGGTGTGGGTAACTCCCTATTTGCACAGAAGTTGGATTTGGGGTGGGTAATTGTCGGAGATGTTTGTCTTGGATCCACACATAGGCCTCTACAGGTGAATAGCTTCAAGACCACAGTCTTGGGAAATGGTCGCACAAGCGTTTTTTCAGCCTTGCAGTGGTCAAATCAAGGTGAAAGAGACCTACACAGAGAAGCCCATCTGTCGTCATCAACCAACTTTTCCGCAAATGTGCAGCTCGATCACCTCAGTCACCGGTGAGAGCCTTGGTCAAGGTATCTTTGATCGCACCTCAGAAGACCACAAACTCGGACCATCAGTTGAAGACATGGAGTTCCTGCGAATCATGGATGAGGAGTTCCATCAAGATGATGCCAACAATTGGGTTGGCCCCTTACCTTTCCGTTCACCAAGACGACGGCTACCTAACAACAGACAGCTCGCCTATGACCGGCTCATGTCTCTATGACGGTCATTAGACAAGAAACCGTGCATGAAGGCACATTTTTTGAAGTTCATGGAGAACATGCTTAAATGACAACTTGTAGAGATTGCACCGCCACTCCAGGGAAACAAGGAGTGTTGGTACCTGCCCCTGTTTGGAGTTTACCATCCGAAGAAGCCAGACAAGATCCGCATCGTCTTCGATTCCAGTGCAGCCTACGACGGGAGTGTCACTCAATGACTTCCTCATTACAGGCCCCAACCTCAATAACAGCTTAATAGGCATGCTCATGAGGTTCAGGAAAGAACAAGTAGCCGTCACAGCTGACATTGAGCACATGTTCCATTGTTTTGTGGTGAAGGAGAACCACAGAGATTTTCTTCACTTTCTGTGGTACAAAAACAATGACATGGCATGTGAAGTCACAGAGTACCGGGTGAGAGTCCACACCTTTGGCAACAGCCCCTCACCCGCCGTCACCATATATGGCTTACGGAGGGCTGCTGAAGAAGGAGAAGCAGAGTTTGGTACCACAGCACGCAGATTTGTTGAACGTGAGTTTTACGTTGATGACGGGTTAAAGTCATTCAGCACTGAAGAAGAAGCTATCAGTGTTCTAAAGCAAACTCAACAAATGCTTGCAGCCTCGAACATCAGGTTACACAAGATCACTTCCAATCGTCCTGCAGTCTTGGAAGCCTTTCCGCCTGATGACCGTGCACAAAACGTTGAAGACTTGGACCTCTTTGCAGATGACCTGCCTATTCAGCGCAGTCTTGGATTATCCTGGAACATAGCCATGGATACCTTTACTTTCAGAATCACTTGCGATGAAAGACCATTTACAAGAAGGGGAGTGCTTTCGACTGTGAACAGTCTCTACAACCCACTAGGGTTCCTCGCCCCAGTTACCATTCAGGGCAGACTGCTCTTGAGAGAGCTCACCAGCCTGGCAGGGGATTGGGACTCATCTCTCCCAGACCACTTGGAAACAGAGTGGATAAAATGGAGAGACTCATTGCAAGCCCTACAAGAACTTCAGATTCCACGTGTCTATTCACCCGTTTCTACAGCAGAGGCCCAGCGAAGGGAGCTTTGCGTGTTTGCTGATGCATCAGTGAAAGCTGTGGCTGCAGTGGCATACATGAGAGTGTTATCTCGAGAGGGGCATGTAGAAATCAGCTTTGTGTATGGGAAAGCGAAGTTGGCACCTCAGCCTGATTTGACCATCCCGAGGCTAGAGCTCTGTGCAGCGGTGCTTGCTGTGGAGATGGCAGAAATGGTAACCACGGAGATGAATGTGACGTTTGATAACATAGTATACTACACTGACAGCAAGGTAGTGTTAGGATACATCTACAACCAAACAAGAAGGTTCTATGTCTACGTGCACAACAGGATACAACGTATATGGCAGTCGCCATGCTCTGGACAGTGGAGATATGTACCATCGGAGTTAAATCCAGCTGACTACGGATCTCGTTCTGTGCCAGCAGCTCTTCTCAGTAGCACAACATGGCTAAAAGGACCAGCCTTTCTTAAGAACCCATCTTTGCACCTCTCTGAGCCTCAAGAGGCCTATGACCTCGTCGATCCTGCAGCAGACTCTGAGTTACATTCCCAAGTGATGGCAAACCTTATGTACATCCCTGCACATACTGTGCAGCCCAAGTGTTTTGAACGCTTCTCCAAGCTAAGCACTCTGATCAGAGCAATAGCACATTTGATCCACATTGCTTGCACCTTTTCTCACTCTGCTCCCACCAACAGTTGCAGAGGTTGGCACATCTGTCAGCCCACGGTGGAAGAGATGGCGGAGGCTAAAGTGTGCATACTATATAGTGTTCAGGGAGAGTGTTATCAAGAAGAGATCAAATGTATACGCGAGGGCTCAAACATTTCCTCTTCAAGCAGCCTATTGAAACTGCACCCGATTCTTGACTCTGATGGATTGTTGAGAGTTGGGGGCCACATAAAGCACTCAGGCCTACATTTGGATGACATCAATCCTCTCATTGTCCCCGGCCGTCATCACCTGTCAGTGCTTCTTATACGCCACTACCACGAAGCTGTGAAACACCAAGGCAGGCATTTTACAGAAGCATCAGGGCAGCAGGCTTCTGGATAGTGGGTGCAAAACGAAGCATTGCCAGCCTTCTGTTCAAGTGTGTGACATGCAAGAAGCTGCGGGGAAAGACAGAACAGCAACAGATGGGAGACTTACCAGCTGAGCGACTACAAGTAGCGCCACCCTTCACATACGTTGGTGTTGATGTATTCGGGCCATGGGACGTTACTTCATGCCGTACAAGAGGAGGACATGCCAACTCCAAGAGATAGGCAGTGATGTTTTCATGCATGTGTACAAGAGCAGTCCACATTGAGTTGATAGAGACCATGAGTGCCAGTAGCTTCATCAACGCTTTGAGGTGTCTCTTTGCCATCAGGGGACCCGCATGGCAGATCTGGTCCAACTGCGGGACAAACTTTGTAGGTGCCTCTCGGGAATTACAGATGTCCAACACTGATTTATCCTTAGGAAGTGTAGAGAGGTACCTTAGCGAGCAGAATTGCACCTGAGTGTTCAATCCGCCCCATTCATCCCACATGGGTGGTGCCTGGGAGCGGATGATTGGGATCGCCAGGCACATTCTTGACTGAATGCTACAAGAGCAAAGGGCCCAGTTGACACATGAGGTCTTGTCTACACTTATGGCCGAGGTAGCTGCAGTGATGAACGCTCGACCTCTGATCCCAGTATCATCAGATCCAGAATCAACTTTGATCCTCACTCCATCCATGCTCCTGACTTTGAAAACAGGGTCCGCACCTCCTCCCCCTGGCAACTTTGAGGGTGGTGCCATGTACAAGGAAGAATGGAAGAGAATTCAAAATCTGGCTGACATCTTCTGGGGCAAGTGGAGGCGCGAGTATCTCCACACATTGCAGTTCCGTCAAAAGTGTCAGGACAAGAAGCCTAGTTTGAAATGTGGAGATGTTGTACTACTCAAAGACGCCCAATCAAAGAGAAACCAGTGGCCCATCGCAGTTGTCACAAAGACTTTCCCAGGACAAGACGGACTGGTCCGGAAGGTTGAGGTGACCACTTTAAAAGATGGCAGCAAGAAGACTTTCTCTTGTCCCGTCACAGAAGTAGTTCTGCTTCTGTCCGAAGAACCTCCCAGTGATGAAAGTAGTTAATGTGGGTTCTTTCAGACCCCAGGCGGGGAGTGTCATGTTTTGTCTTTTGTTTTCACATTTCATTTCATTTGCTAGTGTTTCCATGAATGGTAAAACGAATGCACCTACCTTTATTGTGAAAATTATAGTAGCACTTTTATTTTGATAGCTCACTCGCAGTTAGAGGCTGTCAATCAAAATCTTATGGCAGAAAACGCAGACCGGTAGACAGCCAGCTATATTTGTTCACCACTTGACACACTTCATGCTTGCTAAAGCAATGTCTGTAAGTGGGTATTTTTTGAGCATAATTCATGTTTATTTCATGTTTGGTGTTAGTAATTCTTGCATTGATGCATCTAGGTTAAAAATGTTAGAGTAAAAACGAAGTCATCTTAGCATTGTTAGTATAATGTTTAACGCTTAGCATAATTGGACTTAGCATAGCATTTCATGACTCGTCATTTCAGCATTTTAATGTATTGTATTTCTCTGTGTGTTTATGTTGTAGTTTTACAAAAAAGAATTTCAGTAAACTTCATAAAAAGACAACAACGCTTCTGTGGAGTTTCTGGAATGTTGTTTAGCTGTGTGGTTAGCTAGCAACCCCTCTAGTGAGGCCAGCACAGTGATGAACCTTCTCAGGAGTGGCCGGCCAACCAAAATTACCCCAAGAGCGCAGTGACAACTCATCCCAGAGGTCACAAAAGACCCCACAACAACATCCAAAGAACTGCAGGCCTCACTTGCCTCAGTTAAGGTCAGTGTTCATGACTCCACCATAAGAAAGAGACTGGGAAAAAAATGGCCTGCATGACAGAGTTCCAAGATGAAAACCACTGCTGAGCAAAAAGAACATAAAGGCTCATCTCAGTTTTGCCAGAAAACATCTTGATGATCCCCAAGACTTTTGGGAAAATACTCTGTGGACTGACGAGACAAAAGTTGAACTTTTTGGAAGGTGTATGTCCCATTACACCTGGCGTAAAAGTAACACAGCATTTCAGAAAAGGAACATCATACCAACAGTAAAATATGGTGGTGGTAGTGTGATGGTCTGGGGCTGTTTTGCTGCTTCAGGACCTGGAAGACTTGCTGTGGTAAATGGAACTATGAATTCTGCTGTCTACCAAAAAATCCTGAAGGAGAATGTCCGGCCATCTGTTCGTGACCTCAAGCTGAAGTGCACTTGGGTTCTGCAGCAGGACAATGATCCAAAACACACCAGCAAGTCCACTTCTGAATGGCTTAAGAAAAACAAAATGAAGACTTTGGAGTAGCCTAGTCAAAGTCCTGACCTGAATCCGATTGAGATGCTGTGGCATGACCTTAAAAAGGTGGTTCATGCTCGAAAACCCTCCAATGTGGCTGAATTACAACAATTCTGCAAAGATGAGTGGGCCAAAATTCCTCCACAGCTCTGTAAAAGACTCATTGCCAGTTATCACAAATGCTTGATTGCAGTTATTGCTGCTAAGGGTGGCCCAACCAGTTATTCGAGGATGTGATTCTTCCAGATTTTTCTGGAATTCCGGATTTTCAGGCATAAAAATGTGACCCTCGTGAATCATGCAAATTCGTTTTTGTTTTTTGGGGGGGGATAATAACCTACCCTAGGTTAAGCGGTACCAATAATAATAAAAAATGCCCATTATGCATAACGCGAGAGTAACCTTTATGTGACCCAAGTCTTGAAGACTTGAACAAAGTTAGCTAGCTAGCTGGCGTCGTTAGCGTTACGGTTAGCTCGGCCAGGAAGCACCGGACAACAGGCTGGAGACGGAGCGGGGTTTTTGTGAGCGTCGTTATCAACACCTACTATAGGAATGCTGCCCACCGGAGGCCACTCAAGTTTTGGATGAGGGTAGAGCCTGAGGGTTTGCTAAAGCAGTGTGAGGGAAGAGTGAAGGTGCGATGCTGGGGCAAAAGGAGGCGGCGCGGGGCGCTGAGGGTCGCCGGACGGAGTTCCGCGCTCGGCCGCTTCCAGCCCTCAGGACACTCGGGGGCTGCGTGCTGCTCCTGCTGCTCCAGGCGGCCCTGTGCCTCGCCAGACCCAGCGGGATAATCAGCACCAACAGCCATAACAACCACCCGAGTGTCAACGTTTACATGAGTGAAGATGAGGTGAAGAAACTTCTGGGTGAGTGTCTGAGTGTGTGTGTGTGTGGAGGGGGGTTCCTCTCTCAGTCTATGTTGGCTGTGTGTGTGTGTGTGTGTGTGTGTGTGTGTGTGTGTGTGTGTGTGTGCGCTAAAGCAGCCTGGATGTAGAAACACATTACACTGTTAGCTTGCAAACTAATTTAATACTTTACATAAGTACACATGAGTGAAGTTAGGAATTAATCAGTTTGTTAATTCATCAACAGTTTTGTTTTCCAGGTAGTAGTTTTAAAGTGTGTCCCAGTTTGAATTCACTGGAAATTGTAGTTAGTTAGTTAGTTAGTTAGTTAGTTAGTTAGTTAGTTAGTTAGTAACACATCTATAAACTAGCGCTATTACGCATGCGTATGAACAGGCCGAATCCTAAACAGCTCCTGGTTGGAGACGGAGTGCACTACTGTAGAAGCCTTTTTATACTTTCTATAGGGCGGTTTTGGAGAGAGCTGGGAGGCATTTGGGATTCAGCTGCAGCTAGCTGCTCTTTTGTTAATAATAATAATAATAATAATAATAATAATTAACTGAATCCCAAATGTCCCCCAGCTCTCTCCAAAACCGCCCTATAGAAAGTATAAATGTGACTATGTGACTTTTGCGCCTTTACCTGCACTACCTCACTTTTTTTTTTTTACACACCATACACTGTTTCTTGTTGCTGCTGCCCTCCACGGAAAAGACTTCTCATTTGCACCTTTACCTGCACTACCTCACTTTTTTTACACACCATACACTGTTTCTTGTTGCTGCTGCCCTCCACGGAAAAGACTTCTCTATGGAACTACATATGTGAATTTGCACCTTACCTGAACTATCTCATAAGAACTGCCTTGGGCCCTGCAATATAACAACTTACCATATGCTGCTTCTGAATGCTGCTACACATTATTAACACATTATTATTTAACACATTATTCTACATAATGCTGCTACTGTGATAACCTCAACTGGACTGCCCTGGACTGTGCTGTACTGTGTGTCTTGTATACTAGTCTTGTTCTTATCTTATCTTCCTGTCTTTAGCCTAGATTATTTTTTCTAAATGTTAAATGTTTCAATTCCCCCCCCCCTTTTTTATCATTACTTTATTATTACTTATTGCTTGTTACACTGTTATTGGTCCTGTCTTGCGCTTTAATGTTTGTCTTGTTAATGTCAGTCCTATGTTTGTCTATGTCTTTACATGGGATAGAGAGAAACGTAATTTCAATTTCCTTGTATGACCTGTGCATATGAAGAAACTGACAATAAAGCTGACTTGAACTTGAAAAAGGCTTCTACAGTAGTGCACTCCGTCTTCAACCAGGAGCCGTTTGGGATTTGGCCTGTTCATAATCATGATGATAATTATATGATATAATTATATAATAATAATAATAATAATAATAATAATAATAATTAGACTGCATGGTGGTGTAGTGGTTAGCACTGTCGCCTCACAGCAAGAAGGTCCTGGGTTCGAGCTGCGTGGCCGGCAAGGGCCTTTCTGTGTGGAGTTAAACTGCTCACCTTGAATTCCATTTGGCCATTAACGGGGTGCTGAGTCATTATAACATCTCATGGGTAAAGTTCTCTGAAACTGTCTGTTTATACCACACCACACTGCTGCCGTGTCGCATTATGGGTCTATATATTTTCCTGCTTTTTTGTCCTTGGCCAATCACATCCCTGGTTATTAGGTTTAGGGGGCAATCACTTTTTCACACAGGGTCATGTAGGTTTGGATTTTTTCCCCCTTAATAATAAAAACCTTCGTTTAAAAACTGCATTTTGTGTTTACTTGGGTTATCTTTGTCTAATATTTAAATTAGTTTGATGATCTGAAACATTTAAGTGTGACAAACATGCAAAAAAAAATAAGAAATCAGGAAGGGGGCAAACACTTTTTCACACCACTGTATCTGTGATTTAATATATACATGAATGTTTTTATTTTAATTATGATATCAGTTCATATTTCCACCAATATAGAAAAAGTACTTGCAATCTATAATTATGAAAGAACCAAGTTACAAGTGTGATGTCTGAAATAAATGACAAGTTAAACTTGATAATTTGAACCTCGTACTTACTCATCAGGTTGCTTTTTTTGAATCCTCAACATCATACTGCTGACGATACTGGTATGTAGTATGCTGTATCCAAAACTGCACGGTTTAAGCAAACAGGCTCAAAGTCCGGATGGACTGTTATACAGCTGTAATTACTCTCATTTTCTTTACACTTATGCCTGGCCTGAAGAACTTCCTGGCAGCATAAACATTCCTTCTCAGTGGGCATAGACTGACAGTTGCCACGTAAACACCTACAAAAGAAACCATAAGAATTCTACTTATTTAGTACTCTGTGACTGAGGGGTGTCCGAGGCAATAGTTCAATAGCATATAAGGTAGGCTCGGTCGCCATTTTGTTGTTCTCAGTTGGTAAATACTGGACATGTATATGGTGATTTTCGATAGTGATCAATTTAATTACAGTATCTAAAATAAAGAATAACCAGGAACATTTCAAAGCCTTACCAATCAATGTTTGAAAGACGACTGTTGCTGTCATCGCTCCCAGAGTCCGGCTCACACTCGTCCGACATGTTACTATCGGCCTCACTTTCTGATAGTTCGAACTGATATGGTTCTACGTGTGTAGCAGTAGCATGTACACACACTCCAATTTCAGGACTATCACAGTCAGATGTATTACTGTCTGAGGAATCTGAAGAATCTCCAATAAAGCCGAACGAAGAGGCCATTGCAACCACTCCTGCCTGCCGATAGCAAAGGCCTCGGTTCCTGCTGTGACGTCACGCACCCAGGGCTGGCTGGCTCAGCGGGGCAGCTCGAATGCTAACTTTGTGGTCACGTTTAACTCTCAAAAAAAAAAAAAAAAATATATATATATATATATATATATATATATATATATATATATATATATATTTTTTTTTTTTTTTATTCCCATTTATGCAGCATACAAGAGTCAAGGATGGAGATACTATTCACTCAGAAATGTATTTAAAAAATAAAGGTTCTGTGCCTCTCCTTAAGGGACCTCTTCTCATCTCACCTTTTCACACACACCACACACACACACACACATATATATATATATTAGTATACAGGAACATCTGCAACCAGTATGGAATAGAAATACCCAAGTCCCAATGGGCCATACCACAGAAGGTGGCTGAGAACAACAGGGCCAAGATTCTGTGGGACTTCAGCTTCCAGACTGACAAACAGATCCTGGCTAACCAACCGGACATAGTGGTGGTGGACAAAGAGCAGAAGAGGGTGGTGGTGATAGATGTGGCGATCCCAGCTGACGCCAACATCAGGAAGAAGGAACATGAGAAACTTGAGAAGTATCAAGGGTTGAAAGAGCAGCTGGAACGGATGTGGAAGGTCAAGGGTTGCGTGGTCCCCGTGGTAGTGGGGGCACTTGGGGCAGTAACCCCCAAACTGGGAGAGTGGCTCCAGCAAATCCCAGGAACAACATCTGAAGCCTCAGTCCAGAAGAGCGCAGTCCTAGGAACATCGAAGATACTGCGCAGAACCCTCAAACTCCCAGGCCTCTGGTAGAGGACCCGAGCTTGAGGATGACATGGATACCACCCCCCCACCGGGGGTGAGAAGGAGATTTTTTTTTTTTATATGTGTGTGTGTGTGGTGTGAGTGGTATTTATTTATTTATAAAAAAATCTTTGTATTAGCTTTCTCATAACAATCTCTTATGGCCCTTATGCTGGCATACCTTGTGAATGCCACTTACACTCACTGGCCACTTTATTAGGAACACCCATACACCTGCTGTTTTATGCAGTTATCTAATTAGCCAGTCCCTTGACAGCAGCGCAATGCATAAAATCATGCAGATACAAATCAAGAGCTTCAGTTAATATTCACTTCAAACATCAGAATGGGAAAAATTGCAATCTCTGTGACTTTCACTGTGGCATATAGGTGTTAGTACAAGATTGACTGGTTTGAGAATTTCAGAAACTGCTGACCTCCTGGGGTTTTCACACACAACAGTCTCTAGGTTTTACACAGAATGGTGTGAAAAACAAAAAACATTGAATGAGTGACAGTTCTGTGGGTGGAAATGCCTTGTTGATAAGAGAGGTCAGAGGAAAATGGCCAGATTGGTTCGAGCTGGGGGCGGCACCATAATGTAGTGGTTAGCACTGTCACCTCACAGCAAGAAGGTCCTGGGTTCAAGACGAAGGCCTTTCTGTGTGGAGTTTGCATGCTCTCCCTGTGTCTGCATGGGTTTCCTCCGGGTGCTCCGGTTTTCCCCACAGTCCAAAGACATGCAGGTTAGGCTAATTGCATACTTGCCAACCCTCCCGATTTTGCTGGGAGGCTCTCGATTTTAGCCTCTGTCTCCCACCTCCCGATTGTATTTGTTAAAAACTGGATAATCTCGTGGTTTTGGGAAATCCCTACCGCCAAGTTAAAAGTCCTGATTATGCCCAATCAGAATTGTATGAGAAACACTGCTGACGTCAACTGATTTTTAACCAATCAACGAACAGAACGACAGTCACTTCCGTAATGTAGGATTCACCCAGGCTGTCCGACATTTTTTACAAGCAGTCATTCATCATTTCCACTAAACCCAATACCAAACAGCAAAAATATGAATGCAAATGCCAGGTTGCATGGGAGAATGAATTTCCATGGATAAGCAAATGTTTGACCAGCCAGTTACACATTTTAAGGTAAAGATACCTTAAATCAGAATATAATGGACATTTGAGTGTGAAATTAAACTAGTCTTCCCTACCGTTTCAGAAACAAACTGTACAACTTCTAAAGTGTTTAGTGAAATTTTGCATGACAGAGAATTTGTTTGATGAGTGTATTTGAATAGTGTGGTAGTGTCTTAGTGCTATTTTGAATTTATGTTTGAAAGTTTTAAGTGAAAGTTTACAAGTGAACTATCTGGAAAGTGACTGATTTTGATAGAGTTTTGAGGTTTTACATGAAAGATTACTAGTGAGTGTATTTTGGTAGTACTAAAATTTTGCATTTGAGTGAATTTCTTTGTGGAGTATATTTTGATAGTATGGTAGTGTTTATAGTGCCATTTTTAAATTTTGTTTGAAAACTTTCAAAGTTTGCAAATGAGCAAATTCCTTTGATGCATTGTGATAGGATTTTGACAGTATTTCTAGTGCTTTTTAAAAATTATGTTGGAAAGTGTTTAGTGAGAGAGATGCATTTTAGTACTACTAAGACAGTGCAGTATTTATTTAATTGAGTTGTTACTATTTTGGTTAAATCTTATTAAAATTTAATTTATATATGATATTATAGTTCTCTGTATTTTTACATGAGCTTACAGAAGGAAAACACATTTGATGCAATTCAATAATATTTTCATTCACTGTGACTATTTTAAGAAATTATAAACATTCTTCTAAAGCATCACTAGTGTTGTTTTCTGTGGGTCTCTGTGTGTGTACAATATTCAGGCATGAGATATTTCGGCTAAAAATCTGATTTAAGACTTCCCTTTCATTGTTATTATATTAAAATTCAAGACAAGAGTATTATTTCAGATTTTTCATTCTGAGCTATCTCATGCCTGATACATGAATCCCAAAACCTATAGGAACTGATAGAACAATATCAACAATTCAAAAACTCTTTAATTGTATAAATTTCAAACGGTTTGCAATTAATTGGGATCCACTGTTTTTATCATTTCAACCACGCATCATACCCTCGTCCAATTGAAAATGTCATTCATGCACTTTTCTCCCCCATGAGAATTTTGAAAAGTTGGCAAGTATGTAATTGGTGGCTCTAAATTGACCGTAGGTGTGAATGTGAGTGTGAATGGTAGTGTCAGCCCTGTGATGACCTGGCGACTTGTCCAGGATGTACCCCGCCTCTAGCCCATAGTTAGCTGGGATAGGCTCCAGCTTGCCTGCGACCCTGGAGGACAGGATAAGCGGCTACAGATAATGGATGGATGGATGGTTTGAGCTGTCAGGAAGGATATAGCAACTCTTTACAACTGTGGTGAGCAGAAAAGCATTTCAGCATGCAACAACAGAAGACCACATTGGGTTCCATTCCTGCCAGCCAAGAACAGGAATCTTAGAATCAATAACAAGTTCCTATTTAAGTGGCCAGTGAGTGTATAATAACCTTATGAATATACACTACATCTGTGGAGATTTATATGAATTAAAATCATATAGAAATATTTTAATTTGTGCAATATGCATGGTATTCTTGTCAGTGTGAAATGTGAAACAATATTAAAGAGCTTCAGGCAAATGTACCTCATTTAAATAAAATTAACTAAACTTTTTTAGTCATATTTATCAGACACCAGAAGGCATAAATTATTCCCCTGTCAACTCTTTTACAATGAATAAAATGAAACAGGATGGCATGGTGCAGTGTTTGCAACAAAGGGTGCTATCAGTACATGGCAAAAACTAAGTGCCAACATTAGAGCATGTTCTTTAAATTAAATTTGCAGTTTGCCCTGGCTAGTAAGTGCATTAAAAAATGTATTAAAACATGCATTGGTGTTTCGTGTTTGTTTGTTTTCACAAGACAATGCAGAAATTTATTGATGTGAAATACTCTACACTACACAATTTGATGGTTCATATGCTACAATATTATTATTCTATTCAGGTTGATTTTGTGCCTTTGCACATATTTTGCTCATACACTCATCAGGAGCTCTGCTTCTAGGCAATGCCTAAGAGGCTGTCCACACAGCAACGGATTCAGGTGAATCTGATAAAATTGTTTATCATTTCGGCCTGGCGTCCACACGGCACCGGCGTTTTGGGTGCCCCACAACGATATTTTTTGAGAACGGGTTCCAGAGTGGAAAAATCTGGCAACGGCGCCGTTGTGAAGTCGTCTGGATCATAGATATACATAGAAGACTAGATGCCTCACCGCGTATTCCAGAACGTCCGCACAGGGCGGCCATCTTACCACAGGCAAGCTTTTCACAGAATTTGCGGTACACTGAGGTAAGACCATTGAGATGCTTAAATGTTTATACTCTTATCTCGCTGAAATTTTGATGTATATACAAATGGTTTGATTTCTTAAAACATTTATTAATGTGGTTGTAATTCTGGGTGCTTGAACATGCTAAAATCGTACCTTTTCTCTTCAAAAACAACTTACTGCAGCTTTGTCAAAGTTGTGTTTCATGCTAGGCTAGCTCATAGCACCAAGTAATTTTACATGGAAGGTCATGAGATAATATTTTCAATAACTGAAGTTGCACTTGCACATGGTTTTCATTTTCAGGTTGGTTAATTTAAAACAACTTGCATTATGATTTCTAGAGGAAATTAAATTACTGACTGTGACGAGATGCCAGACTTCTGCGCGGCTTTCGGTTGCTCGAACCGGCGATGTCTGGAAAGTAGGGCACGCAGGATCACCTTTCACCAGTAAGATAATACATCATTTTTTTAAGGATAATCGGTAGCGTTATTTACTTAGTGAAATAATGTCCAATACAGTTCCTGATATGAGCAGCCGGGATTTTTTTGTCACAAACTACCGTGAGTCGCTGTCACTGTTTTATACTATTACTTACTCGGGCAGTGCATTTGTTATTATGCTATGATGAGAGTTTACATTTGTTATTATGCTATGCTGTGAGTGCATTAGGTTTTTGAGGTGGATGAAGTATTTCTGAAGTTTCAGAAGTGAGTAAGCTGTTTATTTAACTTTAGCTTCCCCTACGGCCCTATCACATGTAAAAATATTTTCACTAAAAATTGGAAATAAATTGTATGGTTATTTGTCCTAAGGCCGCAGTTATTCATAAGTATGCAGTGTTAGGCTTCTCACAGCATAGGAATTTCAGCATGTATTTTTTTTAAAACATAAAATGATTACTCATCATTAATATCATAAATACATACTTCCGTTTGTTTGTTTTTTATATAACAAACCAAACCGTTTGAATATCGATTGAAATTTGAGGAAGTTACAGTCATCTGAAAAGTACATATCGCTACCAACACAATGTAATGGGTAAGCCAGCTGTCTGAGGTAAGATGGCTGCCATGTGCGGACGTTCGACTTCGTTGATGGGCAACGGGGACGAGGCATCTAGTCTTCTATGTATATCTATGGTCTGGATGAGTAGAACGGATTTGTTTACGATGACGTCACAACCACATGATTAGAACAAGCAGCACTCTTGCTGTTTTGTATGAACCACTGCATTGCATTCACTTTGTATACAGCTTTTCTTTTAAATAAACAAGTAACTGAACCATTTCTTGAATTTCTTTTTTTTATTGGATAAGACTGCTTTTCAAAATGTTCACACACAATATAAAAAGTTATATAAATTATATAAAAATGCTTTTCAAAATGTTCACACACAATAAGAAAATTAAGTTATATAAAACTATGCACACTAATAAAACAAATTTGCACACACAGAAGGCACGATTTCCTCGCGTAGTCGCAGCCATCTTCTTCTTGTCGTGTGTTTGTTCCTGACAGTGCTTCACACCGGGTAGAAGAAGGGGTTTATGCGCATGTGTCTACTTCTTCTATTGTTCTGGTGTCTCCGATGGGACCGTCTTACAGCGCACGTAGAGGTGTGGCATGTGTATTGCATCGTTTTCAGCAAGCGTTGCGTTGCCATATGGACCTGATATTTTACTGATCCGTTGCCCATGTGGACGCGATATTTTTTTAAATAAAATCTCGTTGCCGTTGTCGTGTGGATGTAGCCTAAATATCTATATTATCCAGCCATTATCTATACTGTTTATCCATCAGGGTCATGCAGAAAGCTGGAGCCAATACCAGTGAAATTTGGGGGAGAGGCAGAGTACGCCCTGGGCAGGTCACCAATTTACCACAGTGCTAATACAGAGACAAACACCCATTCACACTCACATTCACACCTATGAGCAATTTAGAGTAGCCAGTTTACCTAATCTGCATGTCCTTGGACTGTGGGAGGAAACCAGAGCACCTGGAATGAACTCATGCAGGCACAAGCAGAGCATGCAAATCCCACACAGAAAGGCCCTGGTTGGTCTTGAGGTTTGAATACACAACTTTCTTGCTGTGAAGCAATAGTGGCAACCACTGTATGACCAGGCCACCCCTAATAATAATAATGATAATAATAATAATAATAGGCGGCACGGTGGTGTAGTGGTTAGCGCTGTCGCCTCACAGCAAGAAGGTCCTGGGTTCGAGCCCCGGGGCCGGCGAGGGCCTTTCTGTGTGGAGTTTGCATGTTCTCCCCGTGTCCGCGTGGGTTTCCTCCGGGTGCTCCGGTTTCCCCCACAGTCCAAAGACATGCAGGTTAGGTTAACTGGTGACTCTAAATTGACCGTAGGTGTGAATGCGAGTGTGAATGGTTGTCTGTGTCTATGTGTCAGCCCTGTGATGACCTGGCGATTTGTCCAGGGTGTACCCCGCCTTTCGCCCGTAGTCAGCTGGGATAGGCTCCAGCTTGCCTGCGACCCTGTAGAAGGATAAAGCGGCTAGAGATAATGAGATGAGATGAGATAATAATAATAATAATTTGTAAAACAAATGACGGCAAGGTGGTGTAGTGGTTAGCGCTGTCGCCTCACAGCAAGAAGTTCCGTAGTCAGCTGGGATAGGCTCCAGCTTACCTGCGACCCTGTAGAACACGATAAAGTGGCTAGAGATAATGAGATGAGATGTAAAACAAATGTTTGCAAAAAACAAAGGTTCCTGTTACTATCTCTATTTCTCTCATTCTGTTTCTCATCTCATCTCATTATCTCTAGCCGCTTGATCCTTCTACAGGGTCGCAGGCAAGCTGGAGCCTATCCCAGCTGACTACGGGCGAAAGGTGGGGTACACCCTGGACAAGTCGCCAGGTCATCACAGGGCTGACACATAGACACAGACAACCATTCACACTCACATTCACACCTACGGTCAATTTAGAGTCACCAGTTAACCTAACCTGCATGTCTTTGGACTGTGGGGAAAACCGGAGCACCCGGAGGAAACCCACGCGGACACTGGGAGAACATGCAAACTCCACACAGAAAGGCCCTCGCCGGCCCCGGGACTCAAACCCAGGACCTTCTTGCTGTGAGGCGACAGCGCTAACCACTACACCACCGTGCCGCCCTCTCATTCTGCTTCACTTGCCAAAAAGAAACATATTATTTATACTGTAACTTTGAAACACACACACACATATATATATATATATATATATATATATATATATATATATATATATATATATATATATATATATATATTGCAAATATGCTTGATTATATATGCCTCTTCAAAATGACAACAGTAGTTTTTTTGTTAATGTGAATGGGCCATGTGTAACCACTTAAAATGCAGCAATGCCATAGCTGGAATGAAACTATACAATTAAGATACCACATAATTCTGTCCTATGACTGACAAGTGCAGTCTTTATGAATGATTAATGACTACGCAAAAGAAAGAAAAGTCACATTCAAGCGAAAAGTGTCTATACAAAAGTAGCAGGTGTTTCATTCAGAAATTGATACTGCATGAGAATGTCTTCATGAAAATTCATTCATAAAATGCCCTCACTTTCAGCTTTCATGAATGAAATTTGGCTTTTAAAATAAGGCAGTCAAACAACTGCATATACACCCTCCATTCTTAGCAAAGGAATAGACACATCTGCAGCTTTTCCTCCATTTCAGCCTTATTCTTTGGTTTGAATTCTGTGAATAAAATGTGTAGAAATCTTAGTACAAAGAACTGCAGTTCCACTTTTACACCATTAGTTGGAATGTCTTCTGTTCTTGAGTGAGTTTAGCATTATGTTGTATTTTGCATTTAGAAATCTTACAGGCTAGTCTTGCTTATTTAGATGGACATGGACTTGCTCTACTAATACTTTTGTAGTTTCTGCCTCAAGTTTTTACTGAGTGTTTCTGTGCTTTGTGATATAATAACAGTAATAACAGTTTAGAGCAATCATCAGGGCAAGAGGAAGGAGAACAATGATGCAAATTACAGTTGCTTGTCAATGACTTGTTGGAGAAAATATATAAGGAAGGAAACAGACATTATAAGGATACAGTCACATTGTTCATATTAAAAAGCACGGGTTTTTAACCCTAACCCTGGTATACACTAATGTAAGATGCATCTCAAAGATAGAAGAAAAAAGGAAGAAGGGAAAATGAGGTGTCATAGCTGCTGGAGCAGATAATGATTATACTTGTGATGATGTTCTCATCTCATCTCATTATCTCTAGCCGCTTTATCCTTCTACAGGGTCGCAGGCAAGCTGGAGCCTATCCCAGCTGACTATGGGCAAAAGGCGGGGTACACCCTGGACAAGTCACCAGGTCATCACAGGGCTGACACATAGACACAGACAACCATTCACACCTACGGTCAATTTAGAGTCACCAGTTAACCTAACCTGCATGTCTTTGGACTGCGGGGGTGTGGCAGCGGGGACGTGGTCAAGCACCGGTCTGTGACAGGAGGGCGGAGTCAGGGAAGGTAAGTGGCAGAATCACTACACCTGATGGCAATTAACCTGTGTTTGTGTGTGTCTTCCCAGTGACTGCGCCCTATTTAGGTAGGGAGAGCGAGAGCAGAGGAGCTCATCCCTGAACTAGACGCCGGTTGTGTGTGTGTGTCTGTTTGGTGTTCAGATTGTTCACTGAATAGTGTGGCAATAAAGCCTATTTTGAACCTGATCTCTGTCCTGCCATCCTCTGTGCTCCACCCACGCATACTGAACTGCCACAGTGGTGCTGAAACCCGGGAAAAATTGGAGCGCAGCAGCCGATCAGCCCCATGGAGTCCTCCCCATTCACCGACCTGGTCCATGCCCTCGCCACAGCCCAGCAAAGCCAGCATCAGGCGCTAGTCACCCTCCGAAAGGAACAAGAACAGCGCTTCGAGGCCCTGGTGCTGGCCCAGCAAGAAGATCGAGAGGCGTTCCGGCACCTCCTCGCATTGGCGGGGTCCACCAGCACTCCCACCGCGGGCCCGTCCCCCCTCACCCTAACCAAGATGGGTCCGCAGGACGACCCCGAGGCATTTATCACACTCTTCGAGCAAGTAGCAAAGGCCTCGGGGTGGCCGACGGAGCAGCACGTGGCGCGCCTCCTCCCCCTGCTAACGGGAGAGGCGCAGCTGGCCGCGCAACAGCTCCCCGCCGACCGCCGGCTGACCTACGCGGACCTCCGCCGGGCCATCCTCCAGCGTGTGGGGCGCACCCCGGAGCAGCAGCGCCAGCACTTCCACGCTCTGCGCTTGGAGAAAGTTGGCCAGCAACTCCGGGACACCTGCTGGCAGTGGCTGAGGGCCGACAACTGCGACGCCGAGGGAATCTTCGACCAGATGGTGCTGGAGCAGTTCATCACGCGCCTGCCAACAGGAACCGCAGAGTGGGTCCAGTGCCACCGCCCGGCGTCGCTGGATCGGGCCATTGAGCTGGCGGAGGACCATTTGGCGGCTGTTCCGGCGGCAGGACAGCAGACAACCTCTTCTCTTCTCTCCTCTTCTCTCTCTCTCTCTCCCCCTCCTACTGTGTCCCGTCCTCGCCCATTCCCCCACAGCGGAGGCGGGGGCTGGCACCACCCCAGCCGGCCCGCCGCACCCGCTGTGCCCTCCCATTTCTCCCTTCTGTGTCTGTCTCTCCCCCCTCTCAGGTGAGTGAGCCCCAGAACACCGGTGCAGAGAGGAAGCCCGGGCCGGTTTGCTGGTGCTGTGGGGAACCGGGCCACCTCCAACAGCAGTGCACGGCAATGTAGGTGGGCGCGGTGGTTCGGATCCCCGATGAGCCAGGGGCCGCCCTCGATCGGGCCGGAGCGTATCGCATATCGGTGAGTATTCAAGGGGATACATATCAGGCGTTGGTGGATTCTGGTTGTAATCAGACCTCAATTCACCAAAGCCTGGTGCAAAACAAGGCATTGGGGGGAGCACAGGGGGTGAAGGTGTTGTGTGTGCACGGGGACGTTCACAGCTACCCTTTGGTGTCGGTCCACATTTTTTTCCGAGGGGAAAAATTTATAGTGAAGGCGGCTGTTAATCCTCGCCTTACCCACTCTTTAATTTTGGGGACTGATTGGCTGGGATTTCGGGATTTAATGACACACTTAGTAAAGAGTGGGTCCTGCCATTTAACAGGGGGAGGTCCCGGTGTCGCTTTGGCGGGAGAAGCTGTCACAGAGCTGTCTATGTCATCTCCGCGTCAGAGTGAGGAGCCGCCGGCCCCTCCTCTCTCTGTTGGGGAATCCCTTGCAGATTTCCCATTAGAGCAGTCGTGAGACGAGACTCTGAGGCATGCGTTTGACCAAGTGAGAGTAATCGATGGTCAAACGCTCCAGCTGAACGCCACCCCGTCCTTCCCCTACTTCGCGATTATGAAGGATAGGTTATACCGAATGACGCAGGACACTCAAACTAAAGAGTGAGTCACGCAGCTTTTAATTCCAAAGAGCCGCCGGGAATTGGTATTCCAGGTGGCTCACTTTAATCCCATGGCTGGACACTTAGGGCAGGATAAGACACTAGCCCGAATAATGGCCCGATTCTATTGGCCGGGGATTCACGGCGATGTTCGTAGGTAGTGTACGGCGTGCCGCGAATGCCAGTTAGTAAATCCAGCGGCCATTCCAAAACCGCCTTTGCGCCCTCTACCATTAATCGAGACCCCGTTCGAAAGAATTGGGATGGATCTCGTCGGGCCATTAGATCGGTCAGCACGAGGGTACCGCTTTATATTAGTTCTGGTGGACTATGCAATGCGATACCTGGAAACAGTGCCTCTGTGCAATATCTCAGCACGCAGTATTGCGGAGGCGCTCTTCCGCGTTATCTCCCGAGTTGGAATCCCGAAAAAGATTCTGACTGATCAAGGCACCACGTTTATGTCACGGACACTGCGCGAACTGTATGGGTTATTGGGGATTAAGCCGATCTGCCCAGGAACAGCATACTGAACTGCCACAGGGGGAAACCAGAGCACCTGGAGGAAACCCACACAGACAACATGCAAACTCCGCACAGAAAGGCCCTCGCCGGCCACAGGGCTTAAACCCGGACCTTCTTGCTGTGAGGTGACAGTGCTACCCACTACACCACCATGCCACCTGTGATGATGTCGATAATGCTAATAACCCATTGTTTTTGTCAGTTTTGGTCTCTCCATCAGTTATGTTATAAATTACAATCCATTTTACCATTCAGTGCACTCACCATGAGGCACTAGCATCTCACATAGCTCTAAAACAACTTTTGAACCTAAAAGTAAGTCAGAAATGGGTAAAGAGGTAAACCATCATGTTGAGGTATTTATGTGACAGAAAGGCCATTTGTTGAGATATAGGCTTTAGGTGGCCTAATAAGCCTAGCAACACTGTGTACCAAAACTTTAGCTTTAATAAGATTTTATTTTTTGAAGAACAGTTATAGTGGCAAATGACCTCAGATTAATTCCAAAATGAATGTTTTATCTTCACTGGCAGGAGATTAATACAGTATTCAGATAATAATAATAATAATAATAATAATAATAATAATAATAATCCCATATGCAGACTTTATTTGCAATCATTTTCAGTTTCAGAAATAACCCAACAACAGCAACAATAATAATAATAGTTGTTGTTTCTATTGTATTTATGAAACTGAAGATGACTGTATATATGGCCTGCAGATTACATAATAATAATAATAATAATAATAATAATAATAATAATAATAATCCCATATGCAGACTTTATTTGCAATCATTTTCAGTTTCAGAAATAACCCAACAACAGCAACAACAATAATAATAGTTGTTGTTTCTATTGTATTTATGAAACTGAAGATGACTGTATATATGGCCTGCAGATTACATAGTCTGGTTGTCCATCATTTTTGATAATGACACTTTGTATTTACACAATTTATCTGTTGTGGACTCTCATGTGGCTGTGGAGTCCAATTCTTGAGCGGCATGGACATTCACAGTGTGGGCAAGTGAACTGCCCTGGTTCAGCTGGTGCAGCAGCAGCAGCCTTCTGTCGTGCTCGAGCATCAGCAAGGCTTGTTCACTGGGCTTCCTCAAAGCTGTCGTAGGCTTGTCTTATCAGTGCACACCAATGAACTCTGACTTGTGCACACTGCTCCAGCTGCTTTGGAGTGATTTTGACATGGGCAGTGTTAGCCTTCACACAGTCCTTGAATTGCTTGTGAGGCCTGCCTCGGTTTCACTTGCCAGTGGAGAGCTCACTGAACAGTAGCTGCTTTGGCATCCATGAATCATCCATGCGGATGATGTGGCCTGTCCATTGAAGCTGGTTTTTCAGGATCATGGCTTCGATGCTTGTGGTCTCTGCTCTATTCAGGACCTCCAGGTTTGTGATCTTGTCCTGCCATCAGATGCCAAGAATTGACCACAGGCTACGCATATGGAATTGTTCCAGCGGTTTCAGGTGCCTTCTGCATAGTGTCCATGTCTCACTTCCATATAGAAGACTGGAGAGGATGACGGTGTTGTACACCTTGAGTTTCATGGACTGCCTGATGTTGTGCTGGTTCAACACACGTGAGCGCAGATGACCTAGTGCTTGGCTGGCTTTACAGATCCTGGTGTTGATTTCCTTGTCCAGGATTCCATTGCTGGAGATGACACTGCCAAGGTATTTGAAGGCCTCCACTGACTTGAGCTCTGTTCCTTCAATGAAGATCGAGAGAGGCTTGCTGGCCAGTTTTGTGTAGGACAAGCAATGTTTGGGACATCTTTTCTAGTCCCCTCCCTCATACAAGGGTGAGCAGTGCTAACCCTAAAAAGGGCTGCTCAGTCACCTGGAATGCTGCCGAACACTTCTGTTGTCCCAGGTCAGAAGATAAATGACCACTGTTCCACAGGCCGCTTGACGTGCAGGTTTGGGACTATGACTTCCAGTGGTTACCTCCACTTGTCACTTCGCCCCTCCCCTATCACCACAGGACTTCTTCAGAAACAGCAGTGTTGAAGAGATGGATTTGTGCAAAGGACCTGTGCAGGAAAGCTTTTAAGTGGAAAAGCCATTACACTGGGGCAGATCCACTCTCTCTGCCTCAGAAGTCAGGATCCAATGGTATGAAGAGTTGTCACAACTGATGACTTCCTTAGCTGCAGTGGATGGCCATGACGTCTTTGGTACCTTGTCATGCCCTATGCTCTCCACAAAGCGCTGCAGAACCACCTTCCTGTCCGTTGGATCTCATAATCTCCTCCGCCCAGTTCACCAGAACTGACTCACATGCTGGGTGTGCATAGATGACATAGTACACTGCTGATTATTAAAACTATTTTGAAAATAGATAAACACTACTGTACAGTATACTATATACATTATATGATGTGTCCTCTGGATACAATATGAATATACAATAGACCCTTTTCAGTCACGTGACCTTCGTAAATGCAACCACCATTTTGGACATGTAGCAGACTTCGGCTCGAATTGGTTTGAAAGTGAGGAAGGCGACAAATGGAGAACATACAAGAAAAAGGAGCAAGATGCAGAAAACACCTTCGCTATCCAGCGACGTAGGGCATTTACAGGGCGAGCAGAGGGAGAGGTATTTTCAAAAATTGAGGTTAGCAGGCTTAGAGAGCGACGTTTATCTGCTTCCGCCTGGATTGTTTACAGACGTACAGAAGTACACAAAGCCCTCGTCTTTACCTGACATTGGCCCACATGATGTTTATACCTATGTCGTTAAAAACCCATCGCCATACACAGGTATTGATCTGAAAACTCTTGTTTTGAACACTTATTTGTAGGCAGTGCTTAATTTGTAAAGTTGGAGGTCCTGGAGCGCAGAGGATGAGTGGCTCCGGTGCGGAAAAAAAGAGGGGGGGAGGGGGGCGCGGCGCTGCGCTGCGCTGCACTTCTGGGCATGTTTTGTAATAACACTGCAAATTAAGTTCATCTGCAGATATTTTGTGGATGTCGTTTCATGAGAGAAATCACCAACAAGACAGATATCAAAATCAGACATTAACACTAAATAAACTTGCATTTTTTTATTTAATTATTTGGTTTTTTTGTTGTTGTTGTTACATAGTCAAAAGAGGTGTCGGATCACCGGATCCAGTGTAAATAGCTGCCGGAGCCAACGCCCGAGGTTCCGGAGCGCGCTCCGGCTTGCTCCCCCTCAAATTAAGCGCTGTTTGTAGGATACTGCCTCTGATCTGTCCTACAGTTTACCAACAGCAAAGGAACACAATGCTAGCTAATGTTGTTAGCTAATAGCTACTACAGAAGAACAAAGAGGTTACAATGGGTTATTTTAGCCTATTTGGTTACACACTCGCCGCCACAGAATGTTAACAGCAATGTAATGCCTTTTCTGGCTAATTTTATTCGTCTTACCTCCAACAAAGTGGTCACTGCACAAGCGCTGGTATGCCGAGGGCTGCCAATCTTTCCTGTTTATGGCCGCTATCCATCTTCTCCATCGGTCAGCATCTACCAGGATCCAATAAAATGATAACCCTTGCCTTGTTTGTTGATGGTTACTACAGTACATCCAGGTGCACAACAATATAGTGGCATGATGGAAGTCTTGCTGAAAATAAACATTTTCTTTGCTGCCATTCCTCAATGCTGGCTGTGGTAAACTACTGGTAGTACATGTCCAAAATGGCGGCCGCGTTTGTCGTGATGTCACGTGAAAAGGGTCCATACTTTGCAAAAGTTTTAGGCACCCTTAAAACAAACATTGTTATAACTTTTTATTTTATGACATCTCTATTATCAAGTCAGTATAAAACATGTTAGATTTCCAAACATTAGTTTTTTTGTTTTTTTCTAATTAAATGTTACAGCAAAGTCTTTGTATGCCAGTGGTAGCAGCATGTTATATAAGAGACCACTTTACAAACCAATTTTAAAAAAAAGAAAACCTTAATGAGGGCTGCTGTGTTTTGCTGCAAAAATAAGAAGTAAGTGCAACAGTCAAAGTCTACAGAAGAACTGTGGCTAATTCTGAAGGATGCTCAGTAAAACTTACCAGCTAATTTATTTATAAAGTTACACAAATTGTACCTGAGACTGGGCAGCATGGTGGTATAGTGGTTAGCACTGTCACTTCACACCAAGAAGGTTCTGGGTTCAAGCCCAGAGGCCGATGGGGGCCTTTCTGTGCGGAGTTTGTATGTTCTCCCTGTGTCTGTGTAGGTTTCCTCTGGGTGCTTCAGTTTCCCCCACAGTCCAGAGACATACAGGTTAGGCTAATTGGTGGCTCTAAACTGACCATAGGTATGAGTGTGAATGGTTGTTTGTCTCTATGTGTCAGCCCTGCGATGATCTGGCAACTTGTCCAGGGTATGGACCACTTGCATGTGACATCACAGCCGATCCAGATTGTAAACAGATGCCATCTTGTCGGTCAAACGCCATATTTCCGCCTTCTGGTTCTGCTTCTACCTTTTCTTCTGGAAAACCCTACTATATACAATTCTACTACAACGTCAACTCCACTGAAAATCAATAAAACATAAGATGAGTGGAATCCTGTGTCCGAGTCCTTCCCTTTCAAGTGTGGGAAACCCATAATGCTCACATACACTTGACAGTAGGCTGCCACGGGACCCTGACAGGCATGCAAAATGGATTGCTGCTATCAGGTATACCATATATACAGTAATGGTGATAGACTACTGATACTTGATCTAACTGATAATATAAAATATTCAACCATAATAGTGGATATAGTGGCGCATGATGGGGATGCTGCGGCTACAAGCTCTCCCTACCTGTGCACGTTTTTTATGTTTTTTGTGTGTATTTTTGTGTGTTGTTCATCTGTACCGGACTTCAATATCCACTACAACCGTATGGACTTACTGGACATTGGTTTCCAGCAGAAAATGACGGTTTGTAGCAATTTCCATCACATGCACAACATTCCGGATGAGATAGCGAGACCAGCGGGGTCTCTGTGAATTGTTATCGGGTCTGGCAGGCGAAGAAGGTGGCATCGGGAGAGGAAGCAAAAGCGAGGCTGCAGAGCCAGCCTGTTGACTAAGCTCAGAAAACAGCCACTCAAACCTCCGCTGCCAAGCCTCTACCTCTCCAATGTCAGATCCATGGTAAACAAGACGGACGATTTGGAATTACAGCTGGAATTACCTTATTCTATTCTATAATCGGCTGGTCAGTGCTAGTACTCAAAACTTAAGTGACTTACCCATCCAATGAGGATTGTTATTTTCTTGTTTACAAGATGCCACATCTGAGGGGGGCTGACAAATCCTGAATTTCTGTAAAGATAACTGTCCAGAGATTTAGGCCCACTTTACACGGGGACGGTATAAAATAAAAACGCAAAAGTCCGTTTTTGTTCTCACTTTTTTCCGCGTCTACACGACCGTTTTCAAGGAGGAAATCTGCGTCTATACGGTGACGCATAAATGTCTCCGCTACGTCTGCACGCATGCGCAACGTCTTCCGTCTTGTCTGATCTGCACATCTGCACCGCTGTTCTGTCAAGTTATCCTACCAAGCCTACTACGCATGCGCGAAATCCAGGGGGGTAGGAAAATTCAACAGTAGTTTTGTCCCACCGATCAGCTGGGCTGATAGAAAATCGGTGAGAATTTCACGCATTTGCCGATTTTTATGTTTTGTGCGTATTGGTCGAGTCTTTGGCCGAGTCAAATAATTTGTAATGACTTGTTTTGAATAATAAAACGGTCTGTATGAGAACTTGCTAGGATAACTTTACAGAACACCGGGTAGGAAGAAATTATAGGTAGGAAGAAATTTCAGAACACCGGCTGAGGTACTGTAGTGCTCGAGGGAGGAGCAGGAGCAAACCGAAACTCTCTTAATCTGCCTTTATTAAGTAACACTCACTCTTGTTTCGGTGAAGAAGAGAAAAGGCAGTGTCCATCTCAGCAAAATAAACCCGTTCGGCTGCTAGTTTTGTTTTCAGTCTCGGGTTTATGGTTTCACGAGCGGCTTGAATAGGCGGCGCGCGCGTGCACGCACACGCGTGTGCGCGCGTGCGTGTGTGTGTAACTTGGCGACACCAAACTGAGGAGCTCCAGCCGGGCGGGTGAGCAGGAAAACACATCTACTGCATTAAAACACAGAGCAGCTTGAAGTAGACCCCGAAGCCGTTTGGTTTCAGGATAATGGCTGGCTGATGAAATTATTGGCTGGCTAGCTGACTCAGCCAAAACCTTAATGGCTGCTGCAGCCACCAAAATGTTTATGGCTACAAATGGCTGATACTGGACGTCACTGTGTGGCATATATCCGGGCGAACGGATCAAACAAATGGGGGGAATAAATAGCAAACTACCACAGGTCCCCTGGTCTCTTACTTCATTGTAAATATAAATCTAGCAAGATTGTAGTTCAATGCTAATAATAAACTAATCTGGATTGTTCGAGGAAGGCATCTAGCTATCTACTCTCACTAGCAATGACCAGTGAAGGACTGGCAGCTATCTTACTATGATGAAAGTAGAGTGGTGGAGTACTTTTTTTTTTTATCAATCTCGAAGTATGTGAATAGGGTTGCCACATCTGAGTTGTAAAAAACCGGGACACATCGGTCGGCGGCCGCGCCTGCGTGCACGTACGAGCGCGGGGGTTGAGGGCTGCGGACACGCACATCTACAATGCCTTATGCCTTATGTGAATGTTCACGTTTAAAAATAAAACAGTTCAACTGGTGCAGTTAGGCGTTTAGTTAAAATTCATTTTGTCTTCTTAACCCTTAAATGGGCACTACCACAAATATTATTACAAAAATAATTTCATATAGGAATGATCTTATTTGGACGCCAATATTTTTTTTAACAATATTTTTTTTTTCTTTTTGACAGGTACCGGATCTTCTACTTCATTCTGTCCGACTCCCTCATCGTCTGTCTCTCCTCCCATTCCATTTCCAAATCAAAATAATACAAATATAATCAATATAATTTCTCTCAGTCTGCTTCGTTGTTGTTTTAGCCTTTTCTCTGGAGAACTGAACTTTAAAAGTTAGACTACCGTATCATACCAAATAGCCCTAATCCTTTGTTTTAATCACAAGAGAGAGGTGCTATGTTATTGGGACAACCGATTTATTCATTTCTCACGCCAGTGTTCAGGCATTCTTTTTTGATATATTTAATGATTTATTTAATGATTCATTTATTGATGAAATTGGCCCAGGCTTTAGAACCAGCCTTTATCAGAATCAGAACATAGGAAGTAGACAGCCAGCCTACTCGCGCACCGACCAAGGGAACTCTCACCTATTGTTTGGTATTACGGTATTCCAGTATCTTTGATTTCGCGCGGCCGCCGTTGTATTGACCACGATCACCTAGCAACGGCGACTGGCTGCGTGCGCAAACATTCGGTGAGGCCACACAAGTAGCTGCCTACAATATGCCCGCTTATGTGAAAACTATTAATATGTTAAGTGGCTGCGAGAAACATTAATGATGTGTTTATTTCAATGGGGGATAATGTGAGGAAGTAAAAAACCAGGACAAAACGTGTCCCGGGAAGGTTATTCCATTTTCCTGGACATTTTCCATTTTCCACAAAAAAACCGGGACAATCCCGGAAAAACCTGGACGTGCAAACAAAAAAATACCTTTACACTTTCCCTCAGCAGCGGCAAAGAATGCAGCCATCTCGTCGATATCGGAGTCGATTGATGCTCTGGGTGGGTTCCCGGGTTCCCCAGTGTATCGTGGTAACGGTGTGAGGGGCGGGAAGCCAGACAGGTAGTCACAACGGCAAGCTTGTGGTGGCTCTCTGTGCTGTGATATCAGTTCTAAATCTCTACAGTGTATGCCTATACGTCTCTATTGTGTTACTACTAGTGTGTACAGTTGATCATGTTTGTGTCACTTTTCTTGTAGCTCATGATGTGGATAAACCCATTATTTGATGTACACAATTCTTAGTGGCTCAGCCAAATTTTATTAGATAGCGGCTCAAATTGGCTTACAAAATTATTGGCTGGCGGCGGCTCAAATTCTAAATGGCGGTTTTAGCGGCGCCTGGCGGTGGCTTCGGGGTCTAGCTTGAAGGTCCGTTGGATCGATGTAATCAGACATGCTCTTACTTTTTTACTTACTTTTTTACTTCCCGGGCTGGCATGTGCAGTATATGACATATGTATGACGTAAACGCGTACCCGACGTGAGCAGATCCGAGCAGAGTTTTGCGTATTGGGTAGTTTAGACGGATACGCAACGGGGGCCGTTTTTAACTTATCCACTCTGGAAGGCGTTTTCAATTTTATCCGTTTTTCAGCCTCGGAAACGCCGTCCTCGTGTAAACGAAAGGCACTTCTGATAAAATATTTAGTCGTTTTTACCCGACAGCGTCCTCGTGTAAACGGGCCCTTATAAGCACGCAGTGCTTCACCAATGAACAGCAAGGGAAAGTTAATGAGGTAATTATACACATCTGGGTATTCCACCTCTGGCAGTTCAATATCCACTGACACGGTCGTGAAAACTACGTCCGGTAATCAATAAGGGTCACTAATCTGTAGGTCGTTTATTTTAGACATATATCTAGTTATCTGTTCATTAGAAAAATGAGCTGCGTAGTCCGTTGGTTGAAATTGATCCATTTTGTACACGAGTGCAGCAGTATTCAGCTGTGTTGTTGACCAACAAGATGGCAGCTGTTTACATTCTGGTCACATGACTGCAAGAGGTCTATACCCTGCCTCTCACCCATAGTCAGCTGGGATAGGCTCCAGCTTGCTTGTGACCCTGCACAGGATAAGTGGTTATGGATGGTACCTGAGACTACTTTTGTTAAGGTTTTGCTGGGATTCGAACCCGGGTCGCTGGTGTGATAATTCAGCAAACCCCCGCTAGGCCACCAGGGGGATGACTCAAGTGCAGAGGTGGGAGGCAAAAGTAGAGTATCAAAAAGAGTTTATTTACAATATGTACAATCCAAGGGAAAAAACAAAAAGAATAATCCAAAGCTCAGAAGAGAAACAAAAATAAAATATCCCAAGGTTCAAAGTCCAAAATCCAAATAAGACAAGAAGAGGCAAAAACTCAAATGCTCAGAAGATAAAAAGGTCAAAACAAAATCCACAAAGTCCAAAAGAAAGAAGCAAAAAACCAAGAATACAAAGACACAGGCAAGGTACATGGGACAGAAGGAACTAGCACTAACAGCATAGCAAAGGAAAAAGACTCCGTGACAAGGGAAAAAACAGAGGGGTATTTATACACACACTAATTAAGGAACAGGGCGGGGCAGGAAACAGGCAATGAAGACAAACACAAAAAACACAGTGGCGGCCTCTAGAGGCCAAAACAAGCATGACAAGATGGAAATAACAGCGGCCTCTAGAGGCCAAAACAGTCCCAGTCCTTACAGGACCCCCCCTCTAGGAGCGTCTCCTGACGTTCCCAGGGCGATCCGGATGGGCCGAATGGAAGTCCCGGCATAGTCCTTTATCTAGAATGTCCCGGGCGGGGACCCAACAGCATTCCTCAGGGCCATAGGCCTCCCAATCAACTAGATATTGAAGCCCGCCGCGGACCCGGCGGGAGTCAAGCAGGCGATGCACGGTGAACACAGTCTGACCCTGGAAGATGCGGGGGGGTGGGGGGTTCCTAGGGGCAGGGGCATACGTGGACGTCAGTACGGGCCGCAACAGGGAAACATGGAATGTGGGGTTGTTCCTACAGAGTCCGGGGCAACTGGAGCCGGTAGGTGACAGGGTTCACCCTGCGCACCACCTTGAAGGGGCCAATGTAGCGAGGAGCAAGCTTGCGGTTCTCCACCCACAGCAGAAGGTCCTTAGTGGACAGCCAAACCCGCTGCCCAGGGCGGAAAGCTTGGGCAGGTCTTCTATGGCGGTTGGCCTGAGTCTGGTTGGTTCTGGAGGTCTGGAAGAGGGTCTTCCTGACCTTGCTCCAGGTCTTGCGACACCGTCTCACATATGGGTTGACTGAGGGCACCCCCACGTCCTCCTCCTGGTCCGGGAACAGAGGTGGCTGGAACCTGAATTGGCACTGGAATGGCGACAGCTTGGTGGCTGATGACTGCAGGGTGTTGTGGGTGTACTCTGCCCATGGCAGCCAGGTGCTCCACGATGTCAGGTTACCCATAGCCAGGCCTCACAGGGTGGTTTCCAGGTCCTGGTTGAGCCTCTCCATCTGGCCACTGGACTGTGGGTGAAACCCAGAGGAGAGGCTGGCAATGGCTCCGATGACCTTGCAGAACCCGTGCCACACTCGGGAGGAGAACTGGGGCCCTCGGTCTGAGACGATGTCCTGCGGGAGACCAAAGACTCGGAAGACATGAGTGAATAATAGTTTAGCAGTTTCAAGAGCAGAAGGGAGCTTGCACAGTGGTAAAAAGCGGCAGGCCTTGGAGAATCTGTCAACTATGACCAATATGACAGTGTTGCCTTGTGACTCAGGGAGACCCGTGATGAAGTCGACTGCCACGTGGGACCAGGGACGCCGGGGAATGGTCAGAGGATGCAGGAGACCCTGGGGACGCTGTCGCGGGTTCTTGGTTCTGGTGCAGACCTCACAGGACAGGACAAATGACCTTACTTCCTTCTCCATGTTAGGCCACCAGAAGCATCTTTTCAGGAAGTCCAGGGTCCTCCGAGCTCCTGGGTGGGCAGTGAGAGGGGAAGAGTGACCCCACTGGAGAACCTTGGCCCGGGCTTGATGTGGGATGTACAAGAGGCCCGGTGGCCCCGTCCCAGGACCAGGGTCCTGGCGTTGGGCTCGTCGGACGGCCTCCTCAATACCCCAGCAGACAGGGGCCACAATCCAGGACACAGGGATAATAGGCCCGACTTCACTCTCCCTGTTAGTGGCAGAGAACAGCCTGGACAGTGCGTCAGGTTTGGTGTTCTTGGAGCCGGGGCGGTACGAGAGGGTGAAGTCAAACTGACTGAAAAACAGGGCCCACCTAGCCTGTTGTGGGTTCAGTCTCTTGGCTTGCTGGAGGTACTCCAGGTTCTTGTGGTCCGTCCAAACCAGGAATGGATGTTGCGCTCCCTCCAGCCAGTGCCTCCACTCTTCAAGGGCCAGTTTGACTGCTAGCAGTTCTCGATCCCCAACATCGTACCGGGACTCCGCAGGACTCAGGCGGTGGGAGAAGTAAGCACAGGGGTGCAGCTTTCCTTCCGAACGTTGAGAGAGCACCGTGCCCACACCACTGTCCGAGGCGTCCACCTCCACGATGAATGGTTGGGAGGTGTCCGGGAGGACCAGAATGGGTGCCGTGCAGAAGTGGTGCTTGAGGTCTTTGAACGCCTTTTCCGCCTGAGGAGACCAGACATAAGATCCACCTGTCCCTTTGGTGAGGTCCGACATGGGTGCTGCTACAGAACTAAAGTTCCTGATAAACTTGTGGTAGAAGTTAGCAAATCCTAAGAACCGCTGAACCTCTTTGACGGACTTGGGAGTGGGCCAGTCGCGGACGGCCAGGGTCTTGGCTGGGTCCATTTGGAGTTGGCCTGTCCGTACAATAAAACCCAGAAAGGAGACCTCGGGAACATGAAATTCGCATTTCTGGGCCTTGGTGAACAGATTGTTCTATAGTAGCCTCTGGAGAACCTGGCAGATATGGTGGCGGTGCTCCTGCACGGTCTTGGAAAAGATAAGGATGTCGTCGAGGTAGACAAAAACGTACAGGTTAATCATGTCCCTCAAGACGTCGTTGATTAGGGCCTGAAAAACAGCTGGTGCGTTGGTGAGTCCGAAGGGCATCACCTGGTATTCGTAGTGCCCAGATGGGGTGTTAAAGGCAGGCTTCCACTCGTCTCCCTGTCGGATACAGATGAGGTGGTATGCGTTCCGTAGGTCCAACTTGGTGAAGACGGTGGCGCCTTGGAGCCTTGGAGTCGAATGCTGTGGACATCAGCGGAAGGGGATAGCGGTTGTGCACAGTGATCTTGTTCAGGCCCCTGTAGTCAATACATGGTCGGAGCCCCCCATCCTTCTTGCTGACAAAGAAGAAGCCGGCACCAGCAGGTGAGGTGGAGGGTCGAATTAACCCAGAGACCAGGGCGTCTTTGAGGTATTCCTCCATGGCCTTGCGTTCTGGCTGAGAGAGTGAAAACAGTCTGCCACGAGGAGGGGTAGTCCCAGGGAGCAAGTCGATGGCACAGTCGTAGGCCCGGTGTGGAGGAAGAACGGCGGCCCTGCTTTTGCTGAATACCTCCTTCAAATCCCAGTACTCTGTGGGAACTTGAGATAGCTCGGTGAGATCAGGGGGCTCGGCAGGAGACACAGGAGAGCTAGAGAGCAGACAAGAGGCATGGCACGCAGGGCCCCATTCCACAACCTGGCTTGTTACCCAGTCTATGCGAGGGTTGTGGCGGGTAAGCCAAGGAAGGCCTAGAATCACTGGGAACTCTGGTGAAGGAATAAGGTGCAGGGATATCTCTTCCTTGTGACCTTGAGACTGGAGGAAGACTGGAGAAGTTACTTGGGTGACTCTTCCGTCACCTAAGGCTTGGCCATCCAGGGCAGACACAGACAGTGGGACTTCAAGAGGTGCAGTCGGGACATTGATACTTTGGGCAAAGTGAACATCCATAAAGTTTCCATCCGCCCCGGAGTCTAACAAGGCTTGACAAGAGTGGACGGACTCACCCCAGGAGATGGAGACCGGGATGTAAACTCCTTGGCCAAGAAGTTCAGGAGAGAGGGTAGGCCCCGTCACAACCCTCCCTCGGCTGGACGGGGCGGTCCTTTTCCCGAGAGTTCGGGACATGATGCTCGGAAGTGACCAGGCTTGCCACAGGAGGTGCAGCACTTGTCCCTCCTTCTGCGCTCCCTCTCAGATGCGGAGAGGCGAGTACGACCCAGTTCTGGACAGTCACTGGAGGAAGTAGACAGGCTCCAGGTAGAGGCAGGGAGGCCGGGGGGGCTCAGAACTAAGTGGCGTTCTCTAATCCTGTTGTCCAGACGAATAGCATGTGAGATCAGAGTTTCGAGGTCACTTGGGCATCCAATAGAGGCCAGGCCGTCTTTGATGGGGTCAGACAAACCATGGTGAAAGGCTGAAACCAGGGCAGCCTCATTCCATCTGCTGACTGCTGCGAGTGTCCAGAACGATATGGCGTAGTCTGCGACGCTTCCTCCTTGCCGGATGGACATGAGCTTTCTGGCTGTGTCGGTACTGATGTCCACCTGGTCGAAGACCCGAAGCATCTCTTCAGTAAACAGTTCAAAATCAGAGCACTCGGGTCCCCGTCTCTGCCAGATAGCTGTTGCCCAAGCTCGTGCCTTACCAGCTAACAAGGTTGTCACAAAGGTGATCTTGCAGCGATCCGTAGTGTAGGTGGTAGGCTGGAGCTCAAAGGTGAGTTGGCACTGGGTAAGGAACTCCCGGCACTCACCGTGCTTGCCATCATACCTCTGTGGTGCAGGAAAGCTGGGTTCGCGAGGTGAAGGAGACAGTGTGGCGGGAGGCACTGGAGCAGGAGCTGGATCAGGATGAGGAGATGCAGGCAGAGGTGTCAGCTGTGCCAGGGTTTTCCCAATTTGCTGAAGCAGTACCTCATGGCAAGCAAGGGCCTCACGTTGGCTTGTGAGCGTTCGTCCATGAGCGTCCATGGTCGCTCCGAAGCATGGTCGCTCCGAAGCATGTCAAAGCTGCCATAATTCCCTGAAGGTTGGCCGGGTAGACAGTTGAAGCAGCCTCTGCTGAGTCAGTCATGACAGAGTCTTTCTGTTAGGGTTTTGCTAGGATTCGAACCCGGGTCACTGTTGTGATAATCCAGCAAACCCCCACTAGGCCACCAGGGGGATGACTCAAGTGCAGAGGCGTGAGGCGAAAGTAGAGTATCAAAAACAGTTTATTTACAATATGTACAATCCAAGGGAAAAAACAAAAAGAATAATCCAAAGCTCAGAAGATAAACAAAAATAAAATATCCCAAGGTTCAAAGACCAAAATCCAAATAAGACAAGAAGAGGCAAAAACTCAAACGCTCAGAAGATAAAAAGGTCAAAACAAATTCCACAAAGTCCAAAAGAAAGAAGCAAAAAAACAAGAATACAAAGACACAGGCAAGGTACATGGGACAGAGGGAACTAGCACTAACAGCATAGCAAAGGAAAAAGACTCCGTGACAAGGGAACAAACAGAGGGGTATTTATACACACACTAATTAAGGAACAGGGCGGGGCAGGAAACAGGCAATGAAGACAAACACAAAAAACACAGTGGCGGCCTCTAGAGGCCAAAACAAGCATGACAAGATGGAAATAACAGCGGCCTCTAGAGGCCAAAACAGTCCCAGTCCTAACAACTTTATTTAAAGTAAAGGGATGTTACAACAAATATTAATAGATTTATAGTGTTTTTAATGGAGAATTTAAAGTCATTATTTTTAAGGCATCCTTGCTCAACAGCATTTCTTTGCATGTGTCTAAGATTTTTGCACAGTGCTGTATAAAAATAAATTAATTAATTAAAATCGACAAACAATATGTGTGTATATTTTTTCCATCTTAACCTATTTAGCATGGGACAGGGCTTTTATTCTTCAAGCAGCATGTATTCCTTTTTCAAATTATACAATTCAGCACAAAACCAGTGCCAGTGCTATATAATTTCTCAAATGAAGCAGTCCTCAGTCTTCTTCTTCTTCTTCAGTTAAGCATGACACTAATTAGCTGGCTGCAAGGAAAGAGAGAGTGAGAGAGAGAGGGAGGGGGGAAGTTTTTAATTGATAAACATGGGTACATGAATGTACAGAAGCAACTGCTGTGCCATGACAGCTTAATCACAGGAAATAAACCTAGGAATGGGGTGAATGAATGCTATTAAACCCAAAGCCTGCTGGTAAAGAGGCAATCATTAGAGATTAAATTAATCCTCACTCAAGGAGGAAAAGACTAGTGTGATGAAAAGAGAAGTAGCAAAAGATTTGAGCAAATAAACCAGAGTGGGTCAAGTGGAAGAGGTAGGAGAGTAAGTTCTGGAACAGTGCAGTAATTGTGCCTGTTTAAACAGATGCACAGGGAGTTGATCGTACAAGAATATGCATGAGATGAGAGGGCTAAGGAGCAAAGTCTAAGTGCAATTCCTATTACAAAATCCAGCTTTTACATCCACTAAACCTGGAAATCGGTCGTGTGTGAGGTTGTGACATAATGTGTGGGGTCTCAATGTACCTAGACACCCATAAGTTCGGCCAGATATTTACACTGCAAAAAACTGAATTTTTCAGTTCTCTGGTTCATATATATATATATATATATATATATATATATATATATATATATATATACACACAGTGGTGCTTGAAAGTTTGTGAACCCTTTAGAATTTTCTATATTTCTGCATAAATATGACCTAAAACATCATCAGATTTTCACACAAGTCCTAAAAGTAGATAACGAAGAATCCAGTTAAACAAATGAGACAAAAATATTATACTTGGTCATTTATTTATTGAGGAAAATGATCCAGTATTATATATCTGTGAGTGGCAAAAGTATGTGAACCTCTAGGATTAGCAGTTAATTTGAAGGTGAAATTAGAGTCAGGTGTTTTCAATCAATGGGATGACAATCAGGTGTGAGTGGGCACCCTCACTGCAAAAAATTGAAAACTGAATTTGAGGACAAAATTACTTTATATTAGTGAAATTATCTTGCTGCATGGACAGATATTTTTACTTGATAAGACATCTTAGAATAAGTTGGTTGCAATCTAACCTAGGTTTAATAATCTCAGAATTGGTGTCTTATATTCTTCTCATAGGAAATGCTAGATTGTTTAAACTATTTTCAAGATATTTTCACTTGCTAAGATATCATTTTATGCAGTGGGTACAGTACAACCTAATTGCAGCTAACACCAGCTTCAAAAAACGTCTCAGCAAGAGATGGACTTTCTTGGATCGGATCTCTAAAGTTTAGCGTCAGCTAGATTACATTCTAGTTAGAAAGAAATGGTGCAGTAGCATCCTCAATGCTGAGGCATACAGCAGTTTTGATAGCCTGGGCTCTGACCATTGTGTAGTATCCATGAGAGTGCATCTGAATTTGTGGACCCCGAAGCAGAGATTCAAATGTGTCTGCTATGACTGGAAGTATTTTGAAACCTGACCTGCAAGCCCAGTACAGCGTTGAAGTCAGAAACTGCTTTTGTTTTTTGGCAGACAACACTGAAGATCCTATTGTGAGTCACCAGAGATTTATAGATGCAAATACCGTACAGATGCTGTCAATGCCTGTGTTCTGTGTAAAGAGAAATCACATAATCTAAAAAGTTCTTTGCATCCTGAGGTGGTAGCTGCCAGGGACAGTCTCCTCGCTGTTCATAGCTGACACTCGACCATGCCCCTGCTGCCACATACCCCCACCACCTGACTCAGGCTGGGGATCCATCCTACCTGCAGCTAACTCCCCCCTGGCAGGAGAGGTAATCTGCCACCACCAATTGTGCCCCTGGCCTGTGGACCACCTCAAATTTAAAGGGCTGAAGGGCCAGATACCAATGAGTGATCTGCATGTTGGCATCTTTCATGTGGTGGAGACTCTGGAGCCGGGCATGGTTGGAGCAGAGGGTGAATGGGCATCCTAGCAGGTAGTAGCGGAGAGTGAGGACCACCCACTTGATGGCCAGACACTCCTTCTCTATTGTGCTGTACTTTGACTCTTGCATGGATAGCTTATGGCTGATGTACAGCACCAGATGCTCCTCCTCCTCCACCACCTGGGACAAAATGCCACATCAGTCTGTAAAACAAAAGGGAGAGAAAAGTCAGGAGAATGCAACAGTGGGCCCCCACACAAAACCACCTTTACCTGAGCAAAAGCCCATTCGCATAGCTCCATTCACTGGACCGGATCTGGCACCCCTTTTTTAGCGAAGTCAAACAGCAGGCTGGTGACGTCCGAAAAGCTAGGCACAAACCACCTATAATAGCCAGCCAGCCCCAGGAACTGCCTCACCCCCTTTTTGGTCTCAGGTCATGGGCAGGCTGCAATTGCTGCAGTCTTATCAATTTGGTGACATACCTGCCCATGACTGTACTTCCACCCATCCAAGTGCACACTTATTTGGGTTTGCTGTGAGCCCAGCGTGCCTCAGCGACCTCAGAACTGCTCTCAGATGTTGTAGGTGCCTCTCCCAATCATTACTATAAATGATTATATCATCTAAGTAAGCTGCCGCATACGCATTGTGGGGATGGAGAATTTGGTCCATGAGACGCTGAAACATTGCTGGAGCTCCAAACAACCCGAAAGGAAGGGTGACAAATCAATGTAAGCCAAACGGAGTGGAAAAGGCCATTTTCTTGTGGGATAATGGAGTCAAGGGGATCTGCCAGTATCCCTTTGTCCACTGCAAATATGATATCTTAATAAGTTCGAATATCTTGAATATACAAGACATCAACTCTGAGATTATTAAAACTAGTTCTAGATTGTAACCAACTTATTCCAAGATGTCTTGTCAAGTAAAATTATCTGTCCATGCAGCAAGATAATTTCACAAGTATTAAGGAATTTTCTCCTCAAATTCAGTTTTCAGTTTTTTGCAGTATCAAATCCAGTGTCGAGTAAAAGCGAGCCGCACCTAACTGATCGAGCAGTTCATCAATGTGGGGCATCAGGTATGTGTCAAATTTAGACACTGTGTTGACTTTTCTATAGTCCACACAGAACCAGACTGACCTGTCAGTCTTGGGAACCAAGACCACTAGGCTGCTACAGTCGCTGTTCGACTCCTCAGTTTCTCCCATCTTAAGCATAGCCTGAAGTTCATCCCGAACCACAGTTTTCTTGTGTTCAGGGAGCCAATACAGGTGGCTGTGCACCACCACCCCTGGGGGAGTCTAAATGTGGTGTTCTGTGAGGTTAGTGCAACCAGGGAGGGGCGAGAACACATCTGAGAATTCCTCCTGCAACCTAATTACCTGTGGTCTCTGGGACAGTGAGAGGTGGTCTCCACAGGGGACTGGGGTGAATTGGGCCACGCTTTTTGGACTTTCCTCCTGTCCCAGCTCCGCCCTCTCCGGAACTACCATCACCAGAGCCACAGGAACCTCCTCTCTCCACAGTTTCAGGAGATTGAGGTGGTAAATTTGATGTGTTGCCCCATCTGGCTGTTAGACTTCATAGTTGACCTCCCCAATTTGCCGTGTGACCTCAAAGGGCCCTTGCCATTTGGCGAGCAATTTTGAACTTGAGGTGGGCAGTAAAATGAGGACTTTATCTCCCGGTGCAAATTCTCTTAGCCATGCCCCTCTGTTGTACAGGTGAGCTTGACATTATTGGGCCTGTCACAAATTCTCCTGGGTTATGTGGCTCAGTGTGTGCACTGCAAAAAATTGAAAACTGAATTTGAGGAGAAAATTACTTAATACTAGTGAAATTATGTTGCTGCATGGACAGATATTTTTACTTGATAAGACATCTTAGAATAAGTTGGTTGCAATCTAGAACTAGGTTTAATAATCTCAAAATTGGTGTCTTGTACAGTATTTTTCTAATAGGAAATGCTAGATCATTTAAACTATTTTCACTATATTTTCACTTGCTAAGATATCATTTTTTGCAGTGTGGAGTTTTGCTCTCAGGTCAAGAATACATTGACTTTGATTTTTATTTTGAGAAGGCCCCTCCTCCCAATTTTCTTTAATGATGTCTAAGACACCACAGGGCTTGTACCCATACAGCAATTCAAACAGGGAAAACCTGGTGAAGGCTTGTGGGACCTCGCACATTGCAAACAATAGAGGGTTGAGCCACCTGGCCCAATTTTTAGCATCCTCATGAACAAACTTATGAATCATATTTTTAAGTGTTTGGTTAAATCATTTGAACAGCCTGTCCGTTTGCAGGTGATAAACACTAGTATGAATCGATTTACTCCCCAATAAGTCCTATAATTCGTGCAGTGTTCGTGACATAAACATAGTGCCTTGATCAGTCAGGATTTCTTTTGGAATCCCACTCGAGAGATAACATGGAAGAGCGCCTCTACAACACTACATGCTGAGATATTGTGGAGAGGCACTGCTTCCGGGTATCATGTTGCATAATCCACTATGACTAATAGAAAGTGATACTCATGTGCAGATTGATCTAATGGCCTGATGAGATCTATTCCAATTCTTTCAAAGGGGATTTCAATTAATGGCAATAGGTGCAATGGCACTTTTGGCGTGGCCACTGGATTTACCAGCTGGCATTCATAACATGCTGCACACCACCTGCGGACATCGGTGCAAATCCCTGGCCAATACAAATGGGCCATGAGACAATTGAATGTTTTATCCTGCCCCAAATGCCCAGCCATAGGATTATGATGAGCTGCATGGAATAAAAGTTCTCTGCAGCTCTTTGGGACCAACAATTATGTCATCTTTTCTTTCATTTGAGTTTCCTGTGTCACTCTATACAACCTATCCATAATAATAGAAAAGTACGGGAAGGAAAGTGTAATGTTAGGCTGGAGGATTTGGCCATCAATTACTTTCACTAGGTCAAAGTCACCTGCTCCAATGGGAAGTCCCCAGAAAGGGAGGAGGGCTCTCCTCACTCTTTGTGTCATCATGATGCGGAGCTGACACGGGCATGCCTGAAACCGCCTCCCCAGCCAACATTGCAGTGGGATTCCCCCTTGATGTGCTACTGCAGGACTTATCCACTACTATTTGTTTCATTAATGTTTTGAACCCTGGCCAATCGGTTCCCAGGATCAGTAGGTGAGTGAGACTCAGACTAACTGCGGTCTCTATACTATGCTTTTCTCCCCGGAAGTGGATAGTGATGGGCATCAGTGGATATTTGTGTATATCACTGTGCATGCACTTAACCTTCACCAAATGTGCATTTCCCAGTGCCCCGCATTGAGTCAGGCTTTGATGTATGGAGGTCTGATTACAACTTAAATCCACCAAAGCCTGATGTGTACCCCCTTGAATAATCACAGTTATCCTGTATGTCCCTACTCAATCAGGGGAAGCCTGAAGTGCATCAGGGACATGAACTAGTAGCCCCGCCTCCTTATGGAAGCATTGATTCCCCGCTTTCCCTCCGCACTCACAGACCTGTCCAGGCCCACTTGCGGTTCTGGTGGACATGGATGAGTTTATCTGTGGAGAGAGAGAGGGGGTTAATAGTGACACAGACACAGAAGGAGAAGGGAGAGTAGAAACACAAGGATAAACACGGGTGCAGAGAGTGGTTTTTGGGGGAGCTAGCCCCCATTTCCACAGGGCTGGGGTAGGGGAGGGGCAAGGAGAGGGAGGGGAGAAGGAGAAAGTGAAAGTGAGAGAGAGAGGAAGTGGTAGCACAGCCTGCTTCTGGATATGCTGTCAGATGATCCTCAGCCAGTTGGACCGCCTCCTCCAGTGATGTCAATCAGTAACACCGGATCCATGCTGACATCTCGCTCAGCAGCTGGGCAACAAACTGGTCCAGTGTCACTCGCTCAATGATGGATTCAACGGTGCCCTCACCAGCCAACAGCCACTGCCTGCAGGCATCTCGGAGCTGTTACGCGAATGTGAACGGCCGGCCCATTTCACTGTAAGCAAGTGAGTGGAAGTGCTGGCACTGCCCTACTGGGCCGTGTCCGACCCACTGTAAGATGGCTCACTTCAGGTCGGGGTACTCCAGCATGCTGGTGGCTGGAAGCTGTCAAGCTGCAAGCTGGGCTTCCCCTGACTGGAGCGGCAGTAGGCAAGCTGCCCACTGAGAGGTTGGCCATGAGCTCGCCTCTGTAACATGCTCAAACAGCTCGAGGAAGGCGTTGGAGTCATCCTGCGGCCCCATCTTCACCAGCTGGACGGGCACGCTGGCTGCAGGAACCGTTGGAGCACCCATAGACTGGATCCAGCTCCATATCACCTGCCAATCCTCTGCCTGGGCTTTGAGCAGAGCCTGGAAGCACCAACCCTGATCTACTGTCAGCACAACGAGGGTGTGCTGCGGGCGCTGGAGGTCGTCAGTGAACATTTGAAGGAGCTCTTTTTGACTGGTTTGGATCCCATGACAGTGTACGTTCCTCAGGTCCTGGGTTTTGGCACCAATGTAACAACTTTCTAACTTTGGGAAACAGAGGAACGGGAAGCAGGCTTCAGAACAGGTGAGTGCATTTTTATTGGACATACTTTTCACGACACAAACACACTAAACACACACGCGACAGGGTGTCACAGCTCCCTTTCTCGTTCCTAACTGTCTGAAAGACACTTAGTTAAAGTCCTTCCCACACCATGTGGCACATCGGGCGGTGCCGATCTCCATTTCCACAGCCCTCGGCCTCTCGCCTATTATATAGCTAAGGTTACAGTGGGGGGCTAGTCCTCTGGTAACCACGAGAGTTTAACTCCCCACTCACATCTGTATTGCAGCGTGCCTTGCCAGATGGTAGTAGGTACCATTTTTATGATGGTCTTTGGTATGACCCGACCGTGAATAGAACTCACGATCTCCCGATCAAGAGGCAGACACACTACCACTAGGCCACTAGCCGGTGAAAGACACTTAGAGACACAGGTTAATATACAGCCAGTAATTTGACACAGGTGCACCTCATCATGTGTTACCTGCTGGTTCAACCTGCCTCCTCGCCATTCACAGCTGATGCTCGACCACACCCCCGCTGCCACAATCTCCCACTTGAGGTCCTGTGTGATGGTGGTGCCCAGGAAGTGGAAATACTCCATAAAGGTCACTGAGGAGTCAAATAGGGTGATGGGGCAGGTGTGGCAGAGCTCCTCCTGAAGTCTAAAGTCATCTCCACTGTCTTTAGATCATTGAGCTCCAAGTTGTTCTTCCTGTGCCAGGTCACCTTATGGTCAATCTCTCACCTGTAGGCAGACTCATCCTCATCAGAGATGAGTCCAGTGAGGGTGGTGTCCTCTGTGAACTTCAGGAGCTTGACAGACTGATGACAGGAGGTGCAGCTGTTGGTGTACAGTGAGAAGAGTAGAGGAGTGAGGACACAACCTTGGAGGGATCCAGTGATGATAGTCCGGAGGTCAGAGACATGTTTCCCCAGTTTTATGTACTGTTTTCTGTCAGACAGGAAGTCAATGGTCCACCTACAGGTGGAATAAGGCATACACAGCTGGAACAGCTTGTCCTGCAGAAGAGCTGGGATGATGGTGTTGAAGGCAGGGCTCAAATCCACAAATAGGATCTTAGCATATGTTCTTTGGGAGTCCAGGTGCTGGAGGATGAAATGAAGAGTCATGTTGACAGCATCGCCTACAGACCTGTTGGGTCTATAGGCAAACGGCAAGAGGTCCAGGATCGGGTCAGTGATGTATCTGAGATGAGAAAGCACAAGGTGATCAAATGACTTCATAACCACAGAAGTTAAGGTGATGGGTCTGTTGTCATTAAGCCCTGCAATCCTTGTTTTTATATACACTCTAATAGGAACTTGTTTTTAATTCTAAAACTCCTATTCTTGGCTGGCAGGAGTGGAACCCAATATGGCCTTCTGCTGATGCATGCTGAGATGCTTTTCTGCTCACCATGATTGTAAAGAGTTGCTATGAGTTGCTATGTCCTTCCTGGCAGCTCGAACCAATCTGGCCATTTGTCTCTGACCTCTCTTATCAACAAAGTGTTTCCACCTATAAAGCTGTCTCTCACTCAGTGTGTGTGTGTGTGTGTGTGTGTGTTAAAGTTTGCATTCACACCTTCAGCTGTAACCATATTTGTGTGTTTGTGTAGTGCATTACAATTCTCCTACTGACTTTGCCTCCTTATTCACACACTGCAAATATGATATCTTAATAAATTAGAATATCTTGAATAAGGTTGAAACGATCTAGCATTTCCTATTAGAAGAATACAAGATACTAACTCTGGGATTATTAAAACTAGTTCTAGATTGTAACCAACTTATTCCAAGATGTCTTGTCAAGTAAAATTATCTGTCCATGCAGCAAGATAATTTAATAACATTAAGGAATTTTCTCCTCAAATTCAGTTTTCAGTTTTTTGCAGTGCTGTTTTATTTAAAAAACAGGGATCTATCAAAGTCTGAGCTTCATAACACATGCTTGTGGAAGTGTATCATGGCACGAACAAAGGAGATTTCTGAGAACCTCAGAGAAAGCGTTGTTGATGCTCATCAGGCTGGAAAAGGTGACAAAACCATCTCGAAAGAGTTTGGACTCCACCAATCCACAGTCAGACAGATTGTATACAAATGGAGGAAATGCAAGACCATTGTTACCCTCCCCAGGAGTGGTCAACCAACAAAGAGCACTCCAAGAGCAAGGCTTGTAATAGTTGGCGAGGTCACAAAGGACCCCAGGGTAACTTCTAAGCAACTGAAGGCCTCTCTCACATTGGCTAATGTTCATGAGTCCACCATCAGGAGAACACTGAACAACAATGGTGTGCATGGCAGGGTTCCAAGGAGAAAGCCACTGCTGTACAAAAAGAACATTGCTGCTCATCTACAGTTTGCTAAAGATCACGTGGACAAGCCAGAAGGCTATTGGAAAAATGTTTTGTGGACAGATGAGACCAAAATAGAACTTTTTGGTTGAAATGAGAAGCATTATGTTTGGAGAAAGGAAAACACTGCATTCCAGCATAAGAACCTTATCCCATCTGTGAAACAAGGTGGTGGTAGTATCATGGTTTGGGCCTGTTTTGCTGCATTTGGGCCAGGATGGCTTGCCATCATTGATGGAACAATAAATTCTGAATTATACCAGCGAATTCTAAAGGAAAATGTCAGGACATCTGTCCATGAACTGACTCTCAAGAGAAGGTGGGTCATGCAGCAAGACAACAACCCTAAGCACACAAGTCATTCTATCAAAGAATGGTTAAAGAAGAATAAAGTTAATGTTTTGGAATGGCCAAGTCAATGTCCTGACCTTAATCCAATCAAAATGTTGTAGAAGGACCTGAAGTGAGCAGTTAATGTGAGGAAACCTACCAACATCCCAGAGTTGAAGCTGTTCTGTATGGAGGAATGGGCTAAAATTCCTCCAAGCCGGTCTGCAGAACTGATCTACAGTTACCGGAAATGTTTAGTTGCAGTTATTGCTGCACAAGGGGGTCACACCAGATACTGAAAGCAAAGGTTCGCATCCTCTTACCACTCACAGATATGTAATATTGGATCATTTCTCAATAAATAAATGACCAAGTATAATATTTTTGTCTCATTTGTTTAACTAGGTTCTCTTTATATACTTTTAGGACTTATGTGAAAATCCAATGATGTTTTAGGTCATATGTATGCAGAAATATAGAAAATTCTAAAGGGTTCACAAACTTTCAAGCACCACTATGTATACACACACACACACACACACACACACACACACACAGAGGGTCGTGTGGTAGACCCCAGCTTCTATCTATCTTATGCTTAGGGCCTGTTCCTGTGCAGCTATGATTAGTGCCTCTGTGGTGTCTTGCAGTCCAGCATTATCCAGCCATGGGTAGGATTTTTCAATATCAGCTACGGTACTTCTATCTGCCCGTGGTACAGCCCATGCAGTGATTTGTCTTTCCATGATGGTTCCTCTTGCAATTGCTTCTCAGGTTTCTGCTGCCTGAGGTATTCACTAAGCACTTCATCATTCCGGGTCATCTCCCTGATATACTCATGGATCTTTGTTGGTTCATCCTGGATTGTGGCTCTAACACTCACTAGTCCTTGGCCTCCTTCATTCCTCTTAGGGTACAACCTCAGGATGCTGGACTTGGGGTGAAACCCCCCATGCATTGTCAAGAGTTTTCTTGTCCTGATGTCAGTGACCTCTATCTGTTCCTTTGGCCAGCTTATTATGCCAGCAGGGTATCTGATGACTGGCAGGGCATAGGTGTTGATGGCCCGGACCTTGTTCTTCCCATTCACCTGACTTCTCAGGACTTGCCTTACCCTCCATAGGTATTTGTTTGGACTGGGGACTGTCTTGGCCTCTAGAGGCCGCTATTATTGCTTTATCTTGTCATGTTTGTTTTGGCCTCTAGAGGCCGCCACCGCTTCTGTGTTTTGTGTTTGTTTTGATTGCCTGTTTCCATGTGCCTTTTACCCCCACCTGTTCTTTATTTCCTGCCCCGCCCAGTTTCTTAATTTCCCTGTGTATAAATACTTCCTCAGTTTGGTCCCTAGTCATGGAGTCTTTGTGCTGTTATGTTATCACTAGAGACCTCTGTTCTGTGGTCCTTGTCTTTGTGGTCTTTTGTACTTTGCTTTCTTGTGGACTTTTTGGACTTTGTATTTACCATTTTGGATCTTCTGAGTGTTTGGATTTTTGCCTTTTCTTATTTTTTTGCTTTTTGTTTTGACTTTGAACTTTAGGATTTTTTTTTCCCGTATATCTTCTGAACGTTTGGATTATACTTTTGTTTTTTGCCTTGGATTTTTTGCATTGTAAATAAACTGTCTTTTCTACTCTACTTTTGCCTCACTCCTCTGCACTTGAGTCATTCCCCTGGTGGCCTAGTGGGGGTTTGCTGGATTGCTACACCAGTGGCCTGGGTTCGATTCCCAGCAAAACCCTAGCAGTATTTGGTTGTTGGTGCTTTCCTAGTGGCCACTTCATGGATGCTATTTGCCTGTGGGGTTCCAAAGTACTTGTAGCTGTCTTCCACATCTCCTATCATGCCATCTGGTAACACCACCCCATCAGTTCTGACTGCTTTCCCTCTCCTTGTTGCCATCTGGGCACAATTGTCTAGTCTGAATGACATTCCAATATCATTGCTGTAGATCCTGGTGGTGTGGATCAGTGAGTTGAAATCTTGCTCAGACCTGGCATACAGCTTGATGTCCTCCATGTAGAGGAGGTGATTGATGGTTGCTTCATTTCACAGTCTGTATCTATAGCCACTCTAGGTAATGATCTGGCTAAGGGGGTTCAGTCCTATGCAGAACAGCAGCAGGGACAGGGCATCTCCTTGGTATATGCTGCACTTGATGGTGACCTGTTATTGGCTTGAAGTTGGCCTCTAGGGTTGTTTTCCATAGCCTCATTGAGTTCTTGATGAAGGTTCTAAAAGTCCTGTTGATGTACAGTTTCAAGCATTCCAGGATCCATGTGTGGGGCATCAAGTCATAGGCTTTCTTGTAGTCAATCCAAGTGGTGCACAGATTGGTATGTCTGGTTCTGCAGTCTTGAGCTACTGCACTGTCTACCAGTAGCTGAAGTTTTGCTCCTCTGGTGTTCTCACCAATTCCTTTCTGGGCTTGCTCATGTATTAAGTCATGTGCCTACTCATCTTATCTGCTATGATGCCTGATAGGAGCTTCCATGTTGTGCAGAGGCAGGTTATTGGGCAGTAGTTGGATGGGACTGCTTCCTTCTGTGGGTCCTTCAGGATCAGGACTGTCCAACCTTTCAGTCAGCTATTCTGGGTGAGTCCCATCCATATGTGCTGCCAAGCACTCATGTAGTGAGGTTAGTTTCTTTAGCCAGGGGCTGGTGCTGTCCAGTTCTTCATTTTCGAGACTCTTACTTGGATATCTGCCACAGTGATGGTTACTGGGTCTTCTTCAGGGAGATTGCTCATTATGTTTGTTTGTTTTTTTCTTCTCCCAAATCCCTTTCCAGTATTGTTCAGTCTCCAGCCTTGGTGGATCTGGAACCATGTTATTACCCTGCCACTGGGTGTACACCAGTGATGGTTGAGTGAAGAACATCCTATTTATTCTCCTGGGTTCAGCTTTGCTTGTGTACTTCCTTAGACAGGTAGCCAGGGCTGTGAGTCTGTGTTTGGCAGTCTCCAGGGCCTCAGGAATGGACAGCTTGTCCATACTGCTTACTTGCAATATTTCTTAGGTAGCCCTTTCCTTGTCATACCTTTCTGGAGTTCTGATAGCTGGCTAACTTCTCTCTGGGTCATCTTGATTTTAGCCTCTAACCTTCCCTTCCATGGTGGATATTGCACCTTATGGTTAGTGCCCATCTTATAGCCAAACGTTTCCAGGATCACTGTTGCTGTGATGTATATCAGCTTGTTGGTCTCAGTGATGGTCATAGTAGGGATCATTCATACTACTGTATTCACATCTTCGAGGAGATTTTTCAGGAGGTACTTCTGGTAGTCGTAGATGGCTTTGTGACTATCTTCAATTTCAGGTCATCTGCTGGTGCATTAAGCTCTTGCTTGCAAGGGTGTGTTGCTGGGGTCCCAATCTCCAAGTGTGGGGATGATAAACCCCCCTTGACCTGGCATCCTGACTCCTCCTTGCCATAGCATTTGTAATTTAGCACATCAATATCTAGTGATAGCAGTTGTTTGTGGATATTGGAACATTGAGTTACTAGTTGTTTTTGGTGTTACTGTAGATGCTGAGTATTGAAGCATCCATTGGTCCCACATCCTTTGCATGTAACCCCTCTCTCTACTTGTATCATAGCATTCCAAAAGTTCAGTGTTCTCAGCTCTTGTCCATAAGTGTCTTGCCATTTCTCATCAGGTTGCCCTGGTTCCTCAAGACCTGACGCAGACCTTGTTAGACCAGGTGATGTCCGAGCTGGCATGACTCTTGTTATATATATATATATATATATATATATATATATATATATATATATATATATATGGAAATGTGGAAGACAAACCTAGAGGCCAACTCAAAACCCATTGCCCAAGTCAACATCAAGTGCGGCATATACCAAGGAGATGCGCTATCACCACTGCTGTTCTGCATAGGCCTGAACCCCCTCAGTCAGATCATCATGAAGAGCGGCTACGGGTACCGATTCCGTAGTGGGGCAACAATCAGCCACCTGCTCTACATGGATGACATCAAGCTGTATGCCAGGAATGAGTGAGAAATAGACTCGCTGATCCACACCACCCGGATCTACAGTGATGACATAGGGATGTCATTCGGATTGGACAAGTGTGGCCGGATGGTCTCAAAGAGAGGCAAGATGATCCGGACTGAAGGGATTGACCTACCAGAGGGCAACATAGGTGATATCCAAGACAGCTACAAGTACCTTGGCATCCCACAGGCTAATGGAAACCATGAAGAGGCCACAAGGAAGTCAACCACAGCCAAATACCTCCAGAGAGTAAGACAGGTCCTGAAAAGTCAGCTGAATGGTAAGAACAAGGTCCGAGCCATCAACATGTACGCACTACCAGTCATCAGATACCCCGCTGGTATCATAAACTGGCCAAAGGAGGAGATAGAAGCCACAGATATCAAGACTAGAAAGCTCCTCACCATGCATGGAGGGTTCCACCCCAAGTCCAGCACCCTGAGACTATACACTAAGCGGAAAGAGGGAGGCCGAGGGCTAGTGAGCGTCAAGACCACGGTCCAGGATGAAACATCGAAAATCCGAGAATACATCAGAAAGATGGCCCCAAAGGATGAACTGCTAAGTGAATGTCTCAGGCAGCAGAACCCTGATGAGAGTGCAGAGGAGGAGGAGGAACAGACAACCTGGAGAGACAAACCCCTACATGGCATGTACCACCGTCAGATAGAGGAAGTGGCTGATATCAAGAAATCCTACCAGTGGCTGGATAATGCAGGACTGACAGACAGCACAGAGGCACTAATCATGGCAGCACAAGAACAGGCCATAAGCACAAGAGCCATAGAGGCCAGGATCTACCAGAGTAGATCAGACCCAAGATGCAGACTGTGCAAAGAAGCCCCTGAAACAGTCCAGCACATAGTAGCAGGGTGTAAGATGCTAGCTGGATCAGCGTACATGGAGAGGCACAACCAAGTGGCTGGGATAGTATACAGGAACATCTGCAACCAGTATGGAATAGAAATACCCAAGTCCCAATGGGCCATACCACAGAAGGTGGCTGAGAACAACAGGGCCAAGATTCTGTGGGACTTCAGCTTCCAGACTGACAAACAGATCCTGGCTAACCAACCGGACATAGTGGTGGTGGACAAAGAGCAGAAGAGGGTGGTGGTGATAGATGTGGCGATCCCAGCTGACGCCAACATCAGGAAGAAGGAACATGAGAAACTTGAGAAGTATCAAGGGTTGAAAGAGCAGCTGGAACGGATGTGGAAGGTCAAGGGTTGCGTGGTCCCCGTGGTAGTGGGGGCACTTGGGGCAGTAACCCCCAAACTGGGAGAGTGGCTCCAGCAAATCCCAGGAACAACATCTGAAGCCTCAGTCCAGAAGAGCGCAGTCCTAGGAACATCGAAGATACTGCGCAGAACCCTCAAACTCCCAGGCCTCTGGTAGAGGACCCGAGCTTGAGGATGACATGGATACCACCCCCCCGCCAGGGGTGAGAAGGAGATTTTTTTTTTTTAATAATAATATTAGTGGTGCTTGAAAGTTTGTGAACCCTTTAGAATTTTCTATATTTCTGCATAAATATGACCTAAAACATCATCAGATTTTCACACAAGTCCTAAAAGTAGATAAAGAGAACCCAGTTAAACAAATGAGACAAAAATATTATATTTGGTCATTTATTTATTGAGGGAAATGATCCAATATTACATGTCTGTGAGTGGCAAAAGTATGTGAACCTCTAGGATAAGCAGTTAATTTGAAGGTGAAATTATAGTGTAGCGAGAATAGCATGTGGGTGGAGCACAGAGGACGGCAGGACAGAGATCAAGGTTCACAGAAGGCTTTATTGCCGAACTTTTCAGTCTAACAATATAAACCAACAGTCAGAGACACGCACGCACACACACTGTCATCTCTGCTGGGGAAGAAGCTCCCTTCCGCTCTCCCTTTCCCTCCTTAAGTAGGGCGCGGTTTACTGGGGAAAACACACACAAAATACAGGTTAATTACCCTCAGGTGTCGCGATTCTGCCACTTACCTTCCCCGACTCCGCCCTCCTGTCACAGCCCGGCGCTTGACCACGCCTCTGCTGCCACATACCCCCACCGCCCGACTCAGGCCGGGCGCCCGTCTGGCCCGCAGCCGACTCCCCCGGCGGGAGAGGAAGTCCGCCACGACCATCTGCGCCCCCGGCCTGTGGACCACCTTGAAGTTGAAGGGTTGGAGTGCCAGATACCAACGGGTGATCCACGCGTTGGCATCCTTCATGCGGTGGAGCCACTAGAGGGGTGCATGGTCCGAACAGAGGGTGAAAGAGCGCCCCAGCAGGTAGTAACGGAGGGCGAGGACCGCCCACTTGATTGCCAGGCACTCTTTCTCAATGGTGCTGTAGCGCCCCTCACGCACTGACAGCTTTCGGCTGATGTATAGGACGGGGCGATCCTCTCCCTCCACCCTCTGGGACAAAACGGCTCCCAGCCCTCTGTCCGATGCATCCGTCTACAACAAAAAAGGGAGAGAGAAGTCAGGGGAGTGCAAAAGTGGCCCCCCACACAGTGCAGCCTTTACCTCAGAGAAAGCCCGCTGGCACTGCTCCGTCCACTGGACCGGATCTGGCGCCTCCTTTTTAGTGAGGTCAGTCAGCGGGCTGGTGACGTCCGAATAATTAGGTATAAACCTACGATAATAGCCAGCCAGCCCCAGGAACTGTCTCACCCCCTTTTTGGTCTTGGGCCTCGGGCAGGCCGCAATCGCGGCTGTCTTATTAATTTGGGGACGCACCTGCCCGTTACCCAAGTGGAAGCCCAGATACCATACTTCCACCCACCCAATCGCACACTTCTTTGGGTTGGCAGTGAGACCCGCCCGCCTCAGCGACCTAAGGACGGCCCTCAGGTGTTGCAGGTGCCGCTGCCAGTCATTACTATAAATAATGATGTCGTCTAGGTAAGCGGCCGCGTAGGTGGCATGGGGCCGGAGGACCCGGTCCATCAGCCGCTGAAACGTAGCGGGCGCCCCAAACAGCCCAAACGGAAGTGTGACGAACTGGTGTAAGCCGAACGGTGTGGAAAAGGCCATTTTTTCCCAGGATAATGGAGTCAAGGGGATCTGCCAATATCCCTTCGTCAAATCCAGTGTCGAGTAAAAGCGAGCCGTGCCTAGTCAATCGAGCAGCTCATCAATACGAGGCATTGGGTACGTGTCGAATTTAGACACCGCGTTGACTTTTCTATAGTCCACACAGAACCGGACCGAGCCGTCGGCCTTGGGAACCAAGACCACCGGGCTGCTCCAGTCACTGTGGGACTCCTCGACGATGCCCATTTCGAGCATGGCCTGAAGTTCTTCCCGAACCACCTTTTTTTTGTGTTCGGGTAATCTATAAGGACGGCTGCGCACTACCACCCCCAGGGGCGTCTCTATGTGGTGTTCTATGAGGTTAGTGCAACCGGGCAGGGGCGAGAACACATCCGAAAACTCGGCCTGCAACTGGGCGACCTCCGTGAGTTGGGTCGGGGAGAGGTGGTCTCCACAGGGGACCAGAGAGGTACGAGATGCCAATGTCCCTTTTTGGACCTCTGGCCCCAGCTACGCCTTCTCCGGAACTACCGACACCAACACCACGGGGACCTCCTCATTCCAGAGTTTTAGCAGATTGAGGTGGTAGATCTGTAGTGCCCCCTCCCTGTCCGTTTGCCTAACCTCATAGTCGACATCCCCGACTCGCCGTGTGATCTCAAAGGGTCCTTGTCACTTGGCGATTAATTTGGAGCTCGATGTGGGCAACAGGATGAGTACCTTATCTCCTGGAGTGAACTCTCTAAGGCGCGTGCCCTTGTTGTACAGGCGGGTTTGCCGTTCCTGGGCCTGCCGCAAATTCTCCTGAGTTAGGTGGGTGAGCGTGTGTAGTTTTGCACGCAGATCCATAACGTACTGAATCTCGTTTTTGCTCTGTGAAGGTCCCTCCTCCCAATTTTCCTGCAGTACATCTAAGATGCCGCGCGGCTTACGCCCATATAATAATTAAAATGGGGAGAACCCTGTGGAGGCTTGGGGGACCTCTCGCACTGCAAACAGCAAGGGTTCGAGCCACTTATCCCAGTTATGTGCGTCCTCACTTACAAATTTTTTGATAGTATTCTTGAGGGTGCGATTGAACCGTTCAACTAAACTGTCCATCTGTGGGTGATAAACGCTGGTGCGGATCGGCTTAATACCCAGTAGTCCATACAGTTCGCTCAGTGTTTGTGACATAAACGAGGTGCCCTGGTCAGTCAGAATCTCTTTCGGGATTCCAACCCGGGAGATGACGTGGAAGAGGGCCTCTGCAATACTGCGTGCTGAGATATTGCGAAGAGGCACTGCTTCCGGGTATCGCGTTGCATAGTCCACCAGAACCAATATAAAGCGGTACCCTCATGTTGACCGGTCTAATGGCCCAACGAGATACATCCCAATTCTTTCGAACGGGGTCTCGATTAATGGTAGGGGGCGCAAGGGCACTTTTGGAATGGCTGCTGGATTTACTAACTGGCATTCGCGGCACGCCGTACACCACTTACAGACGTCGCCGTGAATCCCCGGCCAATAGAATCGGGCCATTATCCGGGCGAGTGTCTTATCCTGCCCGAGGTGTCCAGCCATGGGATTAAAGTGAGCCGCTTGGAATACCAATTGACGGCGGCTCTTTGGAATTAACAACTGGGTGACCCGCTCTTTCGTCTGAGTGTCCTGCGTCACTCGGTATAACCTATCCTTCAAAATAGAAAAATAGGGGAAGGACGGGGTGGCGTTCGGCTGGAGCGTTTGACTATCGATTACTCTCACTTGGTCAAACGCGTGTTGCAGAGTCTCGTCTCGTGATTGTTCCAGTGGGAAATCCGTGAGGGATTCCCCAATAGAAAGAGGAGGGGCCGGGGGCTCCTCACTCTGTCGCGGAGATGACGTAGACGGCTCTGCGACTGCAGCTCCAGCCAAAGCGACACCGGGACCCTCCCCCATTAACCGGCAGGACCCACTCTTTACTAGGCGTGCCAACAAACCCCAAAATCCCGGCCAATCAGTCCCCAAGATCAAAGAGTGGGTAAGGCGAGGATTAACCGCTGCCTTCACTATTGATTTTTCCCCTCTGAAATGTATGTGGACCAGCACCAATGGGTAGCTGTGAATATCCCCGTGCACACACAACACCTTCACCCCTTGTGCTCCCCCCCAATGCCTCGTCTTGCACCAGGCTTTGGCGGATCGAGGTCTGATTGCAGCCTGAATCCACCAACGCCTGATATGTAGCCCCTTGTACACTTACCGGTATGCGATACGCTCCGGCCCGATCGAGGGCAGCCTCTGGCGCGTCGGGGATCTGCACCACCGCCCCCACCTCCATCGCTGCACACTGTTGCTGTAGGTGGCCCGGTTCCCCGCAGCACCAGAAAACCGGCCCGGGCCTTCCCTCTGCAGCTGTGTTCTGAGGCTCATTCACCTGAAGGGGGGGGGGGAGACAGACACAGAAGGGAGAAACAGGAGGGCACCACGGGTGCGGCGGGCCGGCTGGGGTGGAGCCGGCCCCCGCCTCCGTGGTGGGGGAATGGGGCGAGGACGGGACACAGAAGGGAGGACAGGGGGAGAAAGAGAGAGAGGAGAGAGAAGACGATGTTGTGGGTTGTCCTGCCGCTGGAACAGCCACCAGATGATCCTCCGCCAGTCCTACGGCCTGATCCAGCGACGCCGGGCGGTGGCACTGGACCCACTCCGCGGTTCCGGCTGGTAAGCGGGCGATGAACTGTTCCAGCGCCACCTGGTCGATGATTCCCTCGGCGTCGCGATCTTTGGCCCTCAGCCACTGCCAGCAGGCGTCCCGGAGCTGCTGGCTGAACACGAACGGGCTGCCGACTTCCTCCATCTGCAGCGCGCGGAAGCGCTGGCGCTGCTGCTCCGGCGTGCGCCCCACGCGCTGGAGGACAGCCCGGCGAAGGTCGGCGTAGGCCAGCCGGTGATCGGTGGGGAGCTGTAGTGCGGCCAGCTGCGCCTCTCCCATCAGGAGGGGGAGGAGGCGCACCGCGCGCTGCTCCATCGGCCACCCCGAGGCTTCGGCGACCTGCTCGAACAATGTGATGAAAGCCTCGGGGTCGTCCTGCGGGGGCCCATCTTAGTTAAGGTGAGGGGAGACAGGCCCGCGGCGGGGGCGCTGGTGGACCCCGCCGACGCAAGGAGATGCCAGAAAGCCTCTCAATCTTCCTGCTGAGCCAGCACCAGGGCTTCGAAGCGGCGATCCTGCTCCTTCCGGAGCGTGACGAGTGCCTGGTGCTGGCTCTGCTGAGCCGTGGTGAGGGCGTGGACCAAGTCCGCGAACGGGGAGGATTCCATGGGGCTGCAGGACTGATGCTCCACCTTCCCGGGTTTTGGCACCACTGTAGCGAGAATAGCGTGTGGGTGTAGCACAGAGGACGGCAGGACAGAGATCAAGGTTCACAGAAGGCTTTATTGCCGAACTTTTCAGTCTAACAATATAAACCAACAGTCAGAGACACGCACGCACACACACTGTCGTCTCTGCTGGGGAAGAAGCTCCCTTCCGCTCTCCCTTTCCCTCCTTAAGTAGGGCGTGGTTTACTGGGGAAAACACACACAAAACACAGGTTAATTACCCTCAGGTGTCGCGATTCTGCCACTTACCTTCCCCGACTCCACCCTCCTGTCACAGCCCGGCGCTTGACCACGCCCCCGCTGCCACATATAGTCAGGTGTTTTCAATCAGTGGGATGACAATCAGGTGAGTGTGGGCACCCTGTTTTATTTAAAGAACAGGGATCTATCGAAGTCTGATCTTCACAACACATGTTTGTGGAAGTGTATCATGGCACAAACAAAGGAGATTTCTCAGGACCTCAGAAAAAGTGTTGCTGATGCTCATCAGGCTGGAAAAGGTTACAAAACCATCTCTAAAGACTTTGGACTCCACCAATCCACAGTCAGACAGATTGTGTACAAATGGAGGAAATTCAGGACCATTGTTACCCTCCCCCGGAGTGTTTGACCAACAAAGATCACTCCAAGAGCAAGGCATGTAATAGTCAGCAAGGTCACAAAGGACCCAAAGGAAGCTTCTAAGCAACTGAAGACCTCTCTCACATTGGCTAATATTCATGAGTCCACCATCAGGAGAAGACCAAACAACAATGGTGTGCATGGCAGGGTTGCAAGGAGAAAGCCACTGCTCTCCAAAAAGAACATTGCTGCTCATCTGCAGTTTGCTAAAGAGCATGTGGACAAGCCAGAAGGCTATTGGAAAAATATTTTGTGGACCGATTGTCACAGTCCGGTCCAGTCCATCCATGCCAGAGTTTGTGTGACTTCCACACTGGCTCCAGGCTGGATCCATGAGAGGAATTCAGTCCTGCCTTGCTGAAGGCCACTTTCCTGAAGCGGCACTCCTACACAGACTGTCTCTAGTAGACTTTCCTCGCTTCGCTACAACCCTTTGGTATTGTGTCTTCTTGATTCCCCCTGCCTGAATTATTCCTTGTTTTTTGCCCCTGTTTTACCTGCCTGTTCTTTTGGATTGTGTTTTTGCTTCCTCTGCCTGGATTTCCCTCGTCCCTGTGTTCTTCAGTTTTGTGAAGATTTTTCTGTCCTGTTTTTGTCCCTGACCGAGCCTACCTGCTCCCCTGTGTTTTTGACCTCCTGGCCTGTTATTTGACCACTGATTTTTGCCTGAGCCCTACTGTACCTCTGCCCTGTACTTCATTAAAGAAGTTTTTCTCTGTACACTGCCTATCTTGAGTCTGCTCTTAGGTCCTCACTTCACCTCAGCTCACCATTTCTAACATGGATGAGACCAAAATAGAACTTTTTAGTTTAAATGAGAAGCATTATGTTTGGAGAAAGGAAAACACTGCATTCCAGCATAATAACGTTATCCCATCTGTGAAACATAGTGGTGGTAGTATCATGTTTTGGGCCTGTTTTGCTGCATCTGGGCCAGGATGGCTTGCCATAATTGATAGAACAATGAATTCTGAATTATACCAGCGAATTCTAAAGGAAAATGTCAGGACATCTGTCCATGACCTGAATCTCAAGAGAAGGTGGGTCATGCAGCAAGACAACAACCCTAAGCACACAAGTCATTCTACCAAAGAATGGTTAAAGAAGAATAAAGTTAATATTTTGGAATGGCCAAGTCAAAGTCTTGACCTTAATCCAATCAAAATGTTGTGGAAGGACCTGAAGTGAGCAGTTCATGTGAGGAAACCCACCAACATCCCAGAGTTGAAGCTGCTCTGTACAGAGGATTGGGCTAAAATTCCTCCAAGCTAGTGTGCAGGACTGATCAACAGTTAACAGAAATGTTTAGTTGCAGTTTCAGTTATTGCTGCACTGGTGCCTCTGCAAAACAGTACATTCAATGGTGCACTTTCAAAATGCCAAAAGGTGGTGTGGCACTTCAAGCATAGCCCACCAAATACTACAGAACTCGAGAAACAGCAAGTTGCACATGGGCTGAAGCCTGAGTCACTCATACAAGATGTGCTGACTAGATGGAACTCCACTCTGGAGATGGTGAAGTGTAGGTGTAATTAATGATTTTGTGTATTCAAGATTGGATAAGTGATCAATCTTTAATAATTACATGAAATCAGTCTCATTAAATTTGAAGGTTAATAGTTAAAATGAATCAATCCTATTTAATCGTTTCATTTGACTCATTTGAATTGAATCATACCATAGAATCAGTCTCATTTGAATCGTGTGAAGTGAATCATTCAATGAATCGAGTCAGTGAATCAAATCATGGAATCATTTAGTGAATCGTTCAATGAATCATTTGGTGAATCAAGTGAATCATTTAGTGAATCATTTAAAGAATCAATTGAAGAATCGTTTAAAATTTGATAATTCAAATTTATCACTTACCAAACTGCATCTAATTATTCATACACCTTAGGAGTTCTTTTGCGATGTGGGCGACTTCAAAGTATTGGAAACAACAGACAACACCACAACTTCAATAATGCTGGAGTGTATTAAAAAAGGATAAAAAAAGGGAATTAATTAAAAAAATGTAAAATGAAAATTTAATAATTGAATGGCAACAGAATGAAATCTCAGAATGGAACAATGTTTCTCTGAGTATATATGTATGTGTGTGTGTGTGTGTGTGTGTGTGTGTGTGTGTGTGTGTGAGAAAAGAGAGAGAGAGAGACCTTGGCTCTCTCTCGAAGTTGGAATGTGTCCGTACCAGGACGTGCTATCTGCAATCTTGGTGTGTGTGTGTGTGTCCGTACCAGGACGGACCAGGGTGTCTTATCTGCAATCTTGGAGGAGGGGAATCCTCAAAGTTTAGTGAGCACGTGTGTGTGTGTGTGTGTGTGTGTGTGTGTGTGGGTGGCCAAGTGATTAGCTAGGTATGCTAACTAGACAAAGAAAAGGCTAGCTACACCATGTGCTTTCTTCAGGCCTAGTAAACTATGTGTGTCAAAAACCAGAAATTAATGGTTAAAATACATTCAAACAGTCATCTGTAGTTTATATGGTTTTAAATGTAAACAGGAGAATTGCTATCAAGGTTGAATTAAACTTAGGACTTATGATGTTTAATTCAAAGATGAGATACAGGACCTCTTGGAACGAAGGAGGAGGGGTTTGCCACGTGTTTCCTTTCTAGAACAAAGAGTTTAGCTCTGCCCTGCTAGCTTAAACATGCGGTCAGGGCCTGTTTGGGCCTGTGAACACGTGTTGAAAGCCCTCCTTGGAGACAGAGACTTTTCAAACAGCTAAAACCCTCTTAGCTTTCTAGTATTACCCGAGTTACTGAAATCTTAATGAGATCAGGATATGTGTGAGTAATGAAATTAGAATGTTAGTAGAGAGACAGAACATGCAAGACTTACTGATTAACCAAATTAAAATCAATAGTACCAAATAATAGAAAATCAACAATAATACAGTGTGCACACTTATTTCTGAATCTAACTTCACATTTAGTGAATTAATTACTAAGACTAATCTTTCGCCCAGTGCCTTTTCTTACTGCAAAAGGTCTCGCCTTTGTAGGAAGCACCGTCTCACTGGAGAAGTAGATCTTGGAGAGGAAGTTTGCGCTTCGGTGAGGAAGAGAGAGATTGCTGTGAAGATCTTCGTGGATGATGACGAAAGTCTTTTCAGCAGTGCCGCGCGCACGGATTTAAGAAGAGAAAAGGGGGGGCCAGCCACTTTTCTAAGCAAAAATAAATTTGCTTTCACTTGCCGTTGCGTACGCCTTTAAAAGAAAATGATACTTGCAAAAACCGGTTTAATAACTCGCTTGAGTTGATGATCGCATGTTTCTGAAATCTAACTTGATCAGAGTTAGATAGAGGAGGAAACATGTGGTTCAGACGTCTGATGGAGAGTACCCTTCTTCTGGTCAGTCTCGGTTGGAGTCCGACGCGAAAGAGCACGAGATGGCGGATTTCCAAGTCTTTTGTTGAAACCTGAGGAATGTGTACATGATCCCGCCCAGGCGTGACGTAGTCAACACGGAAGTTGCCTGGGAGTTGTAGTTCTGACACAAGATGGCGGCATGAGACCTACAGAAGCATGTGGAAAGAAACCAACAACCACTAAGAGATGCACTAGCCCTCCATAAAACCAACATTGCCATGCCAACCAAGGCTGAACTGGATAAACTTCAGAAGGTGGAGACAATGCTGAAGCCCTGCAGGTAAATCCCACCCCAAAAGCTACACAATGCTCATGTTTGTTGTGAATTAACTTGTGACAATACATTCAGCTGAGATAAAGGCTAGTTATAGTTGAGTATGACTGCCTCTGTTTAATCATCACATCTCTCTAACTGATCTGACTGTTCAGTATTGCTTTTTGAGAGTTCATATAAATGAGAATAAGTTCCCTCACAATTTAATAGATTTTGATTGTTTTGCAGGTACATTACTGAACTCCTTGGAGGAGAGAAGTTTGTTTCATGTTCAGTGGTGCTACCTGCTTTATCCCATCTGTCTTGGGTAATGGAGAGCTCAGAAGATGACCCAGCCTACATAGTCAAGTACAAGCAGACCATGAACCATGAACATAGAGAAATGCCAGGACAAAACAAATAGCACATGGCACAGCACTTGATCCTAGGTTTAAGGACCTCAAGTGCCTACACACAGCTGAGAGAGCTGAAGTGTGGGCACTCATCATTGGCATTCTTAAGGAAGAGATGCTTGCACAGCAAGCAGTGCAAACAGCAATGTCTGAACCTTGTAGAGTAAATTTTAGCGTCATACTGTTTTGCAATTTTCCTTTTCACTGAGTGTTGTCTCTTCAAGGACTAATGGCTCAGAACATTTTGCACCAAAACATTTTTCATCTTATCATGTTCCTTACGTGTGTAGCAGACATGCATATGAGCCAGCGATTAGACAAGATCCAATCAGCTTTAGAGCTGATCATGCTCCTGGCACATGATCAGGGCATGTAATTGCAATGATGTAATGCAATAGATGTCGTCTTTTTATCTAGTAAAGTGTATATATAGATTTGAGAACAAGGGGGGGGGGGTGAGGGGTGTGCTGAACCTTCATCACTTGTTTGTTTCTGCAATGAACCTTCTTTCTCTTGCAAAAAGGACGAGACTGGTGTTGGTGTTTGTCATTTTTGCATGACAAATCTTGCCGTCCCTGGGTGGGCTGCACAACTTCTGCAGTCTTCTGGGTGGCAAGTGGACTGGAGGACACTTGTGGAGAAACAAACATCCATCCTCAAACCTCATATTCTTCAGAGAGGAGGCAGTACACTCTTTGCTGCCCAGGGGCAGGAAATGCTGCAGTCCACCATTAAATAGGTCGGAACCACTAATTCTGTTTGACCTTATTTAAAGTTTACAAAATTAAAGGAGTACTGAAATTACTGATCAATGAAGTTTAATGTCTGTGTCATGGCAAAGATGTATCAGTGAGGAGTCAATAATCTAGAAACTGGGTTTCTAAGATAGAAGTTCTGGGAACTTCAACCTCTGTGACAGCTGAGGATTAAAAGTTTCCCTTCGTTCTCGAGAAAAACTAAGGATTTATACTGACAAGTATATCTTGTGGAACTACGGCAAGTTTGTTAAACTAATGAAAGCAAGTTGGTTCAGAGGTAGTTTGGTTGAATGGCGTAACTTGTGATGGGTAGTTGCCAGCAAAAGACGGATCCGCCATTGACTCTCAGTCATTGAACAATCACCCATGACATGTTAAATTGTTCCTACATAGATAATAAGAACACTAAGCTCTTCCTATATACACCGGTGTGCTATTGGAGAGTATCTTTGTCTACTCACTCTTTGCTTTCTTCTCACACACAATTGCAAGGTGCTGTGTGTGTGTGTGTGTGTGTGTGTGTGTGTGTGTGTGTGTGTATTTCTATTTTTAACACAGTGTGGGTGGTGTAAGTTTTATATACCATGAATGCAAGTTTTATTTCATTATTCTACGCATACAGTTGTAATAAGAGTTTCCCTCTGTAACAAAGACTTAAGTAATTTGAAGTAAAATGGGTTTGTGCAATAACAAAGGCACCGAAGACACAACGCAGCACATGATAAGCCACTCTGGTTGTTCATATGATAGTCCTAACATAACATTCATGAGAGATAACTATGGAGAAGGCTCTCTAGCACAGTTTGATATCTGGGTAAAAGAATGCGGGTTTCCTGAAATGGGAAGTTTTCGTATGAGACAGCTTAAAAAAGGCTTTAAATAAGAAAGAGAAGGATGAATTAGACAAAAATAGAAAAAGAATGAGGCATTTTTAGCGAATTGGAAAGCATTTGGAGAGTGGTAGAGTGAGGCATATAAGAGAGAAAAATGATAGGCAGGACCTTCATCTGTTTCTCAGTGTTTTAAGTTGCAGGCTGATCCTGACCTCAACTCTGCCCTGCCGAGATGACGACTACCACAGCCAGATGAGAATGACCCAACACTTCCTGTTACAACACCACCAGTAGCAGAGGGAGGAGCCCCAGTCCTCACATTGCCTACGTCCAATGCACCTCCCCCGCAGGCCCTGGCGCAGCACCAACTCTACCCAAACCTGGCAGAGGCCACAGGTCCACCACCCAGATACGAGGAACACCCCACAACACCTCGTCAGAGCAAGCCATCGCCACTGATGACAAGGAAACCGAGAAAAGCTAAAGAGCATGCAGCAGGTTCACATCCAGAGGATGATGGCGACGAGGCATTGAACATGCTGATGGTGAAAGTGGCAGGGACAGATGGGCCTATGCTGGTTCACAGTCCAAGGACTCTGGCAGATATCAAGGAAAGCATGATACACCTCCCTAACGTGCATGAAGTGGGAGGAAGGAAGTTTGGGGAAGAGCTGTTGATCTTTTGCAGAGAATTCAGACCTACCACACATGAACTGAGACTTATAGCCAAGATGGGCCTAGACTGGAGACTTGGTAGAGGAAGAGGCAGAGGAAGAGTCAACAGATCCGATCTGGTGGGTTAAAACTGTGGGAAGATAGGACACTTTGCGAGAGAGTGTATGGCAGAACAACCCAAAGCTGACCAATGGGCAGGGGAGAGGGACGGAGAGGCGGCTGAGAACAGAGGAGGTAACGCATAACACAAAACCAATCAGGTAGTTCACATTATACAGGAACATGCACCTCAGCGTAATCGCACAGACAACATTAGACAGCTACATGACCTCTGTAGCGAGAATCGCGTGTGGGTGGAGCACAGAGGACGGCAGGACAGAGATCAGGTTTGACTATCGGCTTTATTGCCACACTTTTCAGGGTTACAATAATGTTCAAACAGCGAGAGAGACACACATACACACACAGCGTCTCGTCCGGGGATGATCTCCTCTGCTCTCGCTCTCCCTCCTTAAATAGGGCGGTTTACTGGGGAGAACACACAAAACACAGGTTCTGCCACTTACCTTCCCCAACTCCGCCCTCCTGTCACAGACCGGTGCTTGACCACGCCCCCGCTGCCACATACCCCCACCGCCCGACTCAGGCCGGGCGCCCGTCCGGCCCGCAGCCGACTCCCCCCCCCCTTGACGGGAGAGGAAGTCCGCCGCGACCATCTGCGCCCCCGGCCTGTGGACCACCTTGAAGTTGAAAGGTTGGAGCGCCAGATACCAACGGGTGATCCGCGCGTTGGCATCCTTCATGCGGTGGAGCCACTGGAGGGGCGCGTGGTCCGAACAGAGGGTGAAAGAGCGCCCCAGCAGGTAGTAATGGAGGGCGAGGACCGCCCACTTGATGGCCAGGCACTCCTTCTCGATAGTGCTGTAGCGCCCCTCACGCACTGACAGCTTCCGGCTGATGTACAACACTGGCCGGTCCTCTCCCCCCACCTGCTGGGACAAAACGGCCCCCAGCCCTCTGTCCGACGCATCCGTCTGCAACAAAAAGGGGAGAGAGAAGTCAGGGGAGTGCAAAAGTGGCCCCCCACACAGTGCAGCCTTTACCTCAGAGAAAGCCCGCTGGCACTGCTCCGTCCACTGGACCGGTTCTGGCGCCCCCTTTTTAGTGAGGTCAGTCAGCGGGCTGGTGACGTCCGAATAATTAGGTATAAACCTACGATAATAGCCAGCCAGCCCCAGGAACTGTCTCACCCCCTTTTTGGTCTTGGGTCTCGGGCAGGCCGCAATCGCTGCTGTCTTATTAATTTGGGGACGCACCTGCCCGTTACCCAAGTGGAAGCCCAGATACCGTACTTCCACCCGCCCAATCGCACATTTCTTTGGGTTGGCAGTGAGACCCGCCCGCCTCAGCGACCTAAGGACGGCCCTCAGGTGTTGCAGGTGCCGCTGCCAGTCATTACTATAAATGATGATGTCGTCTAAGTAAGCGGTCGCATAGGTGGCGTGGGGCCGGAGGATCCGGTCCATCAGCCGCTGAAACGTAGCGGGCGCCCCAAACAGCCCAAACGGAAGTGTGACGAACTGGTGTAAGCCGAACGGTGTGGAAAAGGCCGTTTTTTCCCGGGATAATGGAATCAAGGGGATCTGCCAATATCCCTTCGTCAAATCCAGTGACGAGTAAAAGCGAGCCGTGCCTAGTCGATCGAGCAGCTCATCAATACGAGGCATTGGGTACGCGTCGAATTTAGACACCGCATTGACTTTTCTATAGTCCACACAGAACCGGACCGAGCCGTCGGCCTTGGGAACCAAGACCACCGGGCTGCTCCAGTCACTGTGGGACTCCTCGACGATGCCCATTTCGAGCATGGCCTGAAGTTCTTCCCGAACCACCTTTTTTTTGTGTTCGGGTAATCTATAAGGACAGCTACGCACTACCACCCCCGGGGGCGTCTCTATGTGGTGTTCTATGAGGTTGGTGCATCCGGGCCGGGGCGAGAACACATCCGAAAACTCGGCCTGCAACTGGGCGACCTCCGTGAGTTGGGTCGGGGAGAGGTGGTCTCCACAGGGGACCGGAGAGGTGCGAGATGCCAATGACCCTTTTTGGATCTCCGGCCCCAGCTCCGCCTTCTCCGGAACTACCGACACCAACGCCACGGGGACCTCCTCATTCCAGAGCTTCAGCAGATTGAGGTGGTAGATCTGTAGCGCCCCCTCCCTGTCCGTTTGCCTAACCTCATAGTCGACGTCCCCGACTCGCCGTGTGACCTCGAAGGGCCCTTGCCACGTGGCGATTAATTTGGAGCTCGACGTGGGCAACAGGACGAGTACCTTATCTCCCGGAGTGAACTCTCTAAGGCGCGTGCCCTTGTTATACAGGCGGGTTTGCCGTTCCTGGGCCTGCCGCAAATTCTCCTGAGTTACGTGGGTGAGCGTGTGGAGTTTTGCGCGCAGATCCATAACGTATTGAATTTCATTTTTGCTCTGCAGAGGTCCCTCCTCCCAATTTTCCCGCAGTACATCTAAGATGCCGCGCGGCTTACGCCCATACAGTAATTCAAATGGGGAGAACCCCGTGGAGGCTTGGGGGACCTCTCGCACTGCAAACAACAAGGGTTCGAGCCACTTATCCCAGTTACGTGCGTCCTCACTTACGAATTTTTTGATAATATTCTTGAGGGTGCGGTTGAACCGTTCGACTAAACCGTCCGTTTGTGGGTGATACACGCTGGTGCGGATCGGCTTAATACCCAGTAGCCCATACAGTTCGGCCAGTGTTCGTGACATAAACGAGGTGCCTTGATCAGTCAGAATCTCTTTCGGGATTCCGACCTGGGAGATGACGTGGAAGAGGGCCTCTGCAATACTACGTGCGGAGATATTGCGAAGAGGCACCGCTTCCGGGTATCGCGTTGCATAGTCCACCAGAACCAATATAAAGCGGTACCCTCGTGTTGACCGATCTAATGGCCCGACGAGATCCATCCCAATTCGTTCAAACGGGGTCTCGATTAATGGTAGGGGGCGCAAGGGCGCTTTTGGAATGGCCGCTGGATTTACTAACTGGCATTCGCGGCACGCCGTACACCACTTACGGACGTCGCCGCGAATCCCCGGCCAATAGAATCGGGCCATTATCCGGGCGAGTGTTTTATCCTGCCCGAGGTGTCCCGCCATGGGATTAAAGTGAGCCGCCTGGAATACCAATTCCCGGCGGCTCTTTGGAATTAACAACTGGGTGACACGCTCCTTCGTCTGAGTGTCCTGCGTCACTCGGTATAACCTATCCTTTAAAATGGAAAAATAGGGGAAGGTCGGGGTGGCATTCGGCTGGAGCGTTTGACCATCGATTACTCTCACTTGGTCAAACGCGTGTCACAGAGTTTCGTCTCGCGATTGTTCCAGTGGGAAATCCGCGAGGGATTCCCCAATAGAAAGAGGAGGAGCCGGGGGCTCCTCACTCTGTCGCGGAGATGACGTAGACGGCTCTGCGACTGCAGCTCCAGCCAAAACGACACCGGGACCCCCCCCGGCTAACCGGCAGGACCCATTCTTTACTAGGTGTGCCATCAACCCCCGGAATCCCGGCCAATCAGTCCCCAAGATTAAAGAGTGGGTAAGGTGAGGATTAACCGCCGCCTTTACTATAGATTTGTCCCCTCTGAAATGTATGTGGACCGACACCAACGGGTAGCAGTGAACATCCCCGTGCACACACAACACCTTCACCCCTTGTGCTCCCCCCAATGCCTCGTCTTGCACCAGGCTTTGGCGGATCGAGGTCTGGTTGCAACCCGAATCCACCAACGCCTGGTAGGTCGCCCCTTGTACACTTACCGGTATGCGATATGCTCCGGCCTGATCGAGGGCAGCCTCTGGCGCGTCGGGGATCCGCACCACCGCCCCCACCTCCATCGCGGCACACTGTTGCTGCAGGTGGCCCGGTTCCCCGCAGCGCCAGCAAACCGGCCCGGGCCTCCCCTCTGCAGCTGTGGATTGAGGGTCACTCACCTGAGGGGGGGGAGAGACAGACACAGAAGGGAGAAACGGGAGGGCACCACGGGTGCGGCGGGCCGGCTGGGGTGGGGCCGGCCCGGCCCCCGCCTCCGTGGTGGGGGAATGGGGCGAGGACGGGACACGGGAGGAGGGGGAAGAGAGAGAGAGAGAGAGAAGAGGAGAGAGAAGATGACATCCGTTGTCCTGCCGCCGGGACAGCCGCCAGATGATCCTCCGCCAGTCCTACGGCCTGATCCAGCGACGCCGGGCGGTGGCACTGGACCCACTCCGCGGTTCCGGCGGGTAGGCGGGCGATGAACTGCTCCAGCGCCACCTGGTCGATGATCCCCTCGGCGTCGCGATCTTCGGCCCTCAGCCACCGCCAGCAGGCGTCCAGGAGCTGCTGGCCGAACGCGAACGGGCTGCCGACTTCCTCCATTTGCAGCGCGCGGAAGCGCTGGTGCTGCTGCTCCGGCATGCGCCCCACGCGCTGGAGGACAGCCCGGCGAAGGTCGGCGTAGGCCAGCCGGTGGTCGGCGGGGAGCTGTAGTGCGGCTAACTGCGCCTCTCCCGTCAGGAGGGGGAGGAGGCGCGCCGCACGCTGTTCCATCGGCCACCCCGAGGCTTCGGCGACCTGTTCGAACAACGCGATGAACGCCTCGGGGTCGTCCTGCGGGCCCATCTTAGTCAAGGTGATGGGAGATGGGCCCGCGGCTGGGGCGCTGGTGGACCCCGCCGATGCGAGGAGGCGCCGGAACGCCTCACGGTCTTCCTGTTGAGCCAGCACCAGGGCTTCGAAGCGGCGCTCCTGCTCCTTCCAGAGCGTGACGAGCGCCTGGTGCTGGCTCTGCTGAGCCGTGGCGAGGGCGTGGACCAAGTCCGCGAACGGGGAGGATTCCATGGGGCTGCAGGACAGGTGCTCCACGATCCCGGGTTTCGGCACCACTGTAGCGAGAATCGCGTGTGGGTGGAGCACAGAGGACGGCAGGACAGAGATCAGGTTTGACTATCGGCTTTATTGCCACACTTTTCAGGGTTACAATAATGTTCAAACAGTGAGAGAGACACACACACACACAGCGTCTCATCCGGGGATGATCTCCTCTGCTCTCGCTCTCCCTCCTTAAATAGGGCGGTTTACTGGGGAGAACACACAAAACACAGGTTAATGACACTCAGGTGAAGCGATTCTGCCACTTACCTTCCCCAACTCCGCCCTCCTGTCACAGACCGGTGCTTGACCACGCCCCCGCTGCCACAACCTCCAAACGCAGCAAGGTGATGAAAATTGATCTTTCCTTAAATATTCAGTCTTCCCATTCACCCAGCTTCCATGCATGCCATTGACAATATGGGGAAAGAAGTTTAATTTCCTAGTAGATTCAGGAGCTGCCTATTCAGTCATTAAACACGGAGAATTGCATTTACCATTTGAACTAAATTCTCGATCAATTTGCACAATTGGGGCAACAGGCCATTCAGTCGTAGAAAAGTTCTCAAAACCTGTGTTATGTCAGGATGAAGATGGACAGGAGGTGGAGCACTCATTCCTGATCTCCTCTTCCTGTCCACTTAGTTTACTAGGGCAAGATTTAATGTGCAAGTTTGGCTTGGTTCTTACATCATCCCCAGAGGGCATTACAGTAACAAATATCACTTTGACCTGTGTTTTACATGAACAAAAGCTCCCTGTTTATGTATATGAGTGGAAGTTCTGTCCAGACACTTTAACTAATGTAACTCGATACCTTGTGCAGCAAGCACATGACATAATTGTAGCACATGATGTTGACTATATGGAGCATACGGACCTTCATTGCATGGCCCACATGCATGATGGAAAGGATGCTGCATATGAGAGAGAATGGTTTAAAGACATCTGCGAGTGAGAATGTATTCGTCTTAGAGATTTATACTGGTCAAAAGAATATTGTGCATGTTCTGTTGAATTACAGTGCTGCACAGACATTTGTGCCTGGATTCAACTAGAGGGCATAACCAAATTCCCTAGGTGCTGCCAAAAGGAGCTGTTTGATGTCCCATCATCCACACCCCACATTTCTTTAGCCAAACCAAAGGCAGTCCCATGGAAGGAGGTGGGACGTTGGCTTCAAGGGTGTGTGAGTAAGAAAGCCTCTGATTGGGTTAGTACAACGGATCCTTCTGTATTTTATAATCCAGAAAAGGATGTCTTTAAACAATCTCACTCTATGCTAGCACATGTACAGTGCAGTGTAGAGATCTCCATGCACTTAGTGGGGGCTTTTGTAAGCATTTCAGGAGACATCTCCCCAGCCCAAGTCCATCCTAGGCTGGTAGAGATTGCATCAGAGCTCTGGGCCACAGGTAAACACGATGTGGGTTTAATGAAGCATGCTAAACCAGTTGTGATAACTCTCAAGTCAGATTTTAGACCTAGACAGACATAGTACCCATTATGGGGTACAGTGGTGTAGTGGTTAGCATGGTTGCCTCATAGCAAGAAGGTTCTGTGTTCGAATCCAGCAGCCGGCGAGGGCCTTTCTGTGTGGAGTTTGCATGTTCTCCCCATGTCTGCATGGGTTTCCTCAGGGTGCTCCGGTTTCCCCCACAGTCCAAAGACATGCAGTTAAGTTAACATGGGGTGGCCTTGGGCTGAAGTGCCCTTGAGCAAGGTACTTAACCCCTGACTGCTCCCCGGGTGCTCTAGTGTGGCTGCCCACTGCTCTGGGTGTGCATGTGTGTTCACTACTTCAGATGGGTTAAATACAGAGGATGAATTTCACTGTGCTTGAAATGTATATGTGACAAATAAAGGTTTCTTCTTCTTAAAGCCAGAGGCCATAGAAGGCATTAGGCCTGTCTTTGAGTCTCTGTTGCAGGCAGGAGTAAATGTCCCTTGCCCGGACTCACCAGTGTGCACTCCTATATTTCCTGTAAAGAAAGTCAGAAAACCTCCCCAAGCAGTGAACACAGCTGTCAGACAGCGTGCACCAGATGTTCCAAACCCCTACACTATTCTAGGTCAAGTGCCACCTGATAGCAGATGGTTTTCAGTAGTGGACCTAGCAAATGCATTTTTCAGCATTCCAGTACACAAAGACAGTCAATACTGGTTTGCATTTATATTTGATGGCAAGCCTTACACCTTCATATGTTTGTGCCAAGGGTATTGTGAGTCACCCACCATTTATAACCAAATGCTCAAACAGAGTCTGGACTCATTTGTACTCACTCCAGGCTCCGCCCTACTCCAATATGTTGACGATTTGATGGTTTGTGCACCATCTAGAGACCAATGTGAGAATGACACCATAGCACTGCTTCAACAACTAGCCAAGGAAGGTCATAAAGCAAGTTTGTCCAAATTGCAGTTTGTGAAACAAGAGGTTCACTTCTTAGGCCATGACATCTCAGCTGAAGGTAAGAAACTGTCTATGGACAGAGTCTCAGCAATCCAGAAAATCCCCAAACCTGTAATGAGAAAACAGGTACTTTCATTTTTGGGTATGTGCTCTTACTGTAGAACATTTATTCCTAACTACTTATTGTTGGAAGCACCTATTATAAACATAGTTTATACTACCAGTGCAGCTGTTGGCACACCCATGACATGGACCCCAGAAGCAGAAAAGGCCTTCCAGGATTTGAAACTAGCATTGCAAACCACCCCAACATTGGGTCTGCCAGACCCACTCAAACCTTTTGTTCAAACTGTTGATGAAAAGAATGGCTGTATGACCTTTGTTCTTTTGCAGAAACATGGAAACAGACTTAGGCCAGTAGCCTACTTCTCTGGGAAACTGGACCCCATGGCAACAGGTCTTCCCCTCTGCCTCAGAGCTGTAGCAGCAGCTGAAAAGGCCATAGTGGCCTCCCGAGATCTGGTAGGGTACTCTAAATTAGCCCTTATGGTCCTACATGCAGTCTCCATGCTTCTGCTAGAACAGAAAATTTCACACTTGTCAACACAACAATGGCTATGATATAACACAATCCTGCTTGACATGCCGAACGTAACAGTAAAATGTTGTACTGTCCTTAACCCCACTACTTTGCTCCCTACAGAGGAGGATGGTGAACCACATGACTGCAGGGCACTTACTAACCAATTATGTTCCCCTAGGTTGGACCTCAAGGATGAACCACTCATGAATCCAGACATGATTCTGTATGTGAATAGGTCAGCATCACGACACTCAGAAACAGGTAAAAATCAAGTGGGCTATGCTGTAGTTTCAGACAAAGAATTAATCACAGCGGGAGCATTACCTAGTCACTTGTCAGCTCAAGCAGTAGAGCTATATGCCTTGACAGAAGCATGTAAACATGCAACAGGTAAATCAGCCACTATCTACACAGACAGCAGATATGCCTTTGGTGTAGTACATGACTTTGGCACAATCTGGAAACATAAAAATCTGACCAGCTCAGGCACACAAATACCCCACCACAAGCTTGTTTCTGACCTGCTGGATGCTGTCCTATTCCCATCTGCTCTTGCTATATGCAAGTGTGATGCATATACTAACAAATCTGATCCAGTCTCTCTAGGTAATGCATGAGCTGATGCAGTGGCAAAACGGGCAGCCACAAGGACCCCAACTTCATTAATGCTTTCAACTAACCCTTCTACACCTCCCTTACAGGTTTCTGACCTCCAGCAATGGGCCACAGCAGAGGAAAAGGCTGTGTGGTGGAAAGAAGGGTGTAGTATTAGAGATGGGGTCTGGACAAGCCCAGATGGTCGACCTTGTCTCCCCAAATACATGTTTCCATATTATGTTAAGTTGACACACGGGAAAGACCATGTGTCAAAAGGGGGAATGATAGCAGCAGTAACAAAACATTGGTTATTCTCTAATTACTCTCAAAATTTTTGTCAAAAATGTCTTGTATGTGTGCAACCCTCTCTTCTGCTCCGAACAATATTCACAAACAGGCGAGATCAGCCTTACCAGTCCAGGCACTGGGACCACTGCATGACCTGAAACCTGGTGACTGGGTGGTGATAAAGGACTTCAGAAGGACAAAGTGGAACAAGCCCAGATGGACGGGACCATCCCATGTGCTGCTCACCACACAGTCAGCTGTAAAGGTGGACAACAGAGCCACATGGGTACATGCCAGCCACTGCAGAAGAGTATCTGAACCAACAGACAAGCAGCACAAGGAGGCCCTGGTACAGGAAGGAGATTAAGACAGCATTCAAGAAGCCCTCAGGGGGCCTCGTTGCACCATGAGTGGACACTCTGCTATCAAGAGGCCCTTAGGGGGACCAACGAACATGAGCAATGACATACACAGCCACATGATAGACTGTGCATTCCAACACATTCTTCATTCTGTACCTAATTGTGAACCTCACACATGGTATAAGTAGTATTTGGTAGTTTGTCCAGTGACAGAGATTAATACACATATTACAAGAGCAGTGTTTGACACCACAGGTACTCCAGGTGGTAGACTTCCCAGCTGGAAAAATAAGATAGAAAGAGATCAAACTGTTAACTGAGTTTATGACATATTGACTGATAATACCAATTACACGGTGGTAGCTGAAAGAATACATTCTCACTACACATATAATACCTAGCTGATTTAGGTGATGGGACTAAGTGCCTTAGGCATAGAGAGTCCTATAGAAATCACCCAATACCACGTAGTTTGTTGACTAACTATTGCCACAGACTGGACAGTAACCAGTAGGTGAACTCTGTATGACAGTATTATAGAGTTAATATTATTTATATGATAAAAGGGGGAATTGTAAAGTAAATTTAGTGTCATACTGTTTTGCAATTTTCCTTTTTACTGACTGTTGTCTCTTCAAGGACTGATGGCTCAGAACATTTTGCACCTAAACATTTTTCATCTTATGTTCCTTACGTGCGTAGCAGACATGCGTAGCAGATGTGCGTACGAGCCAGTGATTAGACAAGATCCAATCAGCTTTAGAGCTGATCACACTCCTGGCATGTGATCAGGGCATGTAATTGCAATGATGTAATGCAATAGATGTCTTCTTTTTATCTAGTAAAGCATATATATCGTATAGATTTGAGAATAAAGGGACAGTGTGAGGGATGTGCTGAACCCTCATCACTTGTCCATTTCCGCAATAAACCTTCTTTCTCTTGCAAAAGGATGAGGTTGGTGTTTGTCATTTTCCATGACAACCTCCACCAAAGAAATCAGCTCTCTTAGTTGCTTCAGAGTCTGACTCTGACAAGGAGGATGACAATATTGACAATGGCCTAGAACAGTACAAAGCAGATCCTGTCATTAGTATGGAGAACTGTCCCTTACAGTGGTGGTCCAAACATGCTAGGGCACACAGCAAGTTAGCCAGCCTTGCTCGCAAGTATATGGCAACACCTGCCACATTAGTACCTTGTGAGAGGCTGTTTTCTATCTCTGCACACATTGCACAGAAGAAGTGTGCTGTCTTGTCATCTGGCAGTGTGACCAGACTTGTGTGTCTCAACAACTTGCTTGGTTAAAGAAAATATAAATAGTGTAAAATTCTGTATCATTCAAAATAATTAAAAAGGCCAACCTGCTGTTGCCGTTGAGGTCTAACTGAACTAACTCTTTGATTTTGAATTGTGTTTTATTTACAGAATTCTGGTTTTGGAGTAGGTTGTTGTTTGGGCTTCTGAAAAGTTTTTAAGTGAAATTTATTGAGCATGATTAAGCCATACATGGACACTGTAGTATAAGAGTACAGATATGTGTTTTGCTTTACAATGTAAATTGGTTTTCTGTTTTACAGTGTAAGCCCAGTTGTGTTTTCTGCATTCAGTATTAAATGGCCCAAATATGTAAGTGAATAAACTCTCTCAAGTTTTTTTTTATTTTATTTTTCTTCTTCTAATTACCTGAACTTGTTCAGCACATTTGTATGAAGCATACACTGCCCAGTCTTCATAATATAATCTCATTGCACTTCAAAACATTTCATCGGGGTAACCTTTCAAGTGATTAAAGAATGAAATACATTTGTGATTAGTCGCACTTAACTACACAAAGTCATGCGATTAACTCCAATTATTTTTTTTAATTGCTTGACAGCACTAATATACAGACTATTAAAGCCCACACTTTAACAAAAGTGTTCTCTTGTAGTCAAATGATGGTTTATCTAATTGGAATGCTTGACTTAGCATTCCATCTAGCATGCTGAATATAATGCTAATACTTTCAGACAATTATCCTTGTTGTATTGAAGCACAATATAAACCTAACTGAAAAAGGAGATGTCTTGGTGTTGCCCTTCATATAATCCCTGACTAGATGTAAATTAAAATACATATAATTCTTATAATAACTATAAGAAAATAATCTGAAAAATGATCATAAAGACAAAAATGTAAGGAGTGTACCTTGTATTTCCTATCTGAGGTTCCCACAGTCCCTAAAATCACACTTAGTTAGATCAAACCCATCAGAGTATTGACGAAATGTATTATAATAGTCTGGATAAGACTGGATTAATATCTCAAGGAAAATCAGTTGTTTTGTACAAAGTCAACATAATAAATTTGGTTAAATTCATACAGTCACCTAAAACCTGTGAATGTTATGCATATGTTTATTTGGTTTATGTATATACTCCACCAACATTCATCCTGTTATGTTTCCTTTATATAGCCCTCTATTTCTCTTTGCCCTCTCTGCGCCTGTTCATGGTCTAGCAAATGGACTGCAGGCATGAAACCTCATTGCAAACAGGAAAGAGAGAAACAAAGAGCAAGATAAGAGAGAGGGCAAAAAAGAGACAAAAAGAGTCTATGTGTGTGCAGGAAGGGGACAGCAATATGGTAAGGGACCCAGTGAGAGATTGTGTGTGTGTGTGTGTGTGTGTGTGTGTGTGTGTGTGTGTGTGTGTGTGTGATAGAGAGAGAGATATATATTTTAGACCTCCAGAGTGGACACAAGGAGTTTATAATATTCAGCTAAGAAAAGAAACACACACACACACACACACACACACACACACACACACACACACACACACACACACACACACACACACTGTCATTGCCGCAGTGAATTAACTCATAGGAGTGAGTATACTACCTGATTTAGGATTAGGACTGTAACTAATGAAAGTACTTTGAAATCATTACATCAGAAAACATTGTAAAGAGAGGGAAAAAAAATAGCACAGCAGTGAAATCATTGCAGCACTGTTATCTACAACATTAACAAGAGAGAAAATGGTTTGAATCTAGACACTCTATACCATTGAATAAATGGAATGACCTAACAGTATACTGTATATTACCTGAGTTAGCTTTTTATGTATTTATATGTATAATAATAATAATAATAATAATAAACACTGAATTAGAAGATGTGTCCAAACTGTAGATATTTATTGAATTTATAATATGATTTGTAGGTACAGTGCCAGATAAAAGTTTAGACACACCTTCTAATTCAGTGTTTTTTTTTCTTGATTTTATTAAATAAAAGACATTACATGTCTTAAAGTAATGATGGGCTGCCTTTTCTCTTTACTTAGTTGAGCAGTTCTTGACATAATATCAATTAATACAGTTGTTGAATAGGGCTGTTTATTGTGTTTTTATTATTTACTATTTGATTCTCTCAAAGGCATTAAGAAAACACTTGTTAATTGAAAAGCATTCCAGGTGACTACCTCATGAAGCTGGTTAAGATAATGCTAATAGTGTGCAAAGCAACATCAAGGTAAATGGTGGCTACTTTGATGAATCTAAAATATGAAATATATTTTTAACACTTTTTTGTTTACCACATAATTCTATATATGTCACATCACATCACATCACATCACATTATCTCTAGCCGCTTTATCCTTCTACAGGGTCGCAGGCAAGCTGGAGCCTATCCCAGCTGACTACGGGCGAAAGGCGGGGTACACCCTGGACAAGTCGCCAGGTCATCACAGGGCTGACACATAGACACAGACAACCATTCACACTCGCATTCACACCTACGGTCAATTTAGAGTCACCAGTTAACCTAACCTGCATGTCTTTGGACTGTGGGGGAAACCGGAGCACCCGGAGGAAACCCACGCGGACACGGGGAGAACATGCAAACTCCGCACAGAAAGGCCCTCGCCGGCCCCGGGGCTCGAACCCAGGACCTTCTTGCTGTGAGGCGACAGCGCTAACCACTACACCACCATGCCGCCCCTTCTATATATGTCCCATGTGTTATTTCATACTTTTGATGCATTCAAAATTGTTCTACAATGTAGAAAATAGTCAAAAATACTGAAAAACCTATAAATGAGTAGGTGTGTTCAAACTTTTGGCTGGTACATTCTGTGTAATAGTATATAATAGTAGTCTATTGTATATGTTTATTATGTCTGCAACTCTTTGCTGCAAATTAATATCAAAACCAACACATCCAAGAGACAGGATTTATTCAGTCACAAACATCTGAGGAAACATAATGTCCATTTGGCCAAACCATCTGGTCTGCACCTCAATCAGTTATTTCCAGCCATCTCCTTCTGAAAGTCTGCCTGTTCGACTCATCTGTTCAATTATTTTCTAAAAAGTATTGCAGTGTAAATTTCTATACTTTCAGAATCAGGGGTGTTACTTTCATCAATATCACCACTGATGCCAAACTTATAAGAGCTTAAATTATTTGATGGTGTTCACTTAAAAATGCTAACATTTAAATATTATTGTATACTGTCCAGTGCAGAGGCAGTGTAATTTGTCTCACTGCATGTGCAATAAGAATACACTATTGTTGACATAGCAATGTTATGCTATGAAACCTTCCATGCACTGCATGCTGACAGCAACAGGCTTTAAGTTGTTTTGCAGCAGTACTTGCAACAGTATATCATTTTAATCTTGGATATACTGGATGTGTTTGGTAGCAGCAATGGGATCCATTCCCAGAGAAACAAACAGGGTCCTTCACTGTCACTGTGACAAGCTGTTCTCTCATCTGCTTCAACAGTAATTTACTCATCAGAAAGACTGGGGCAGTATGTTGGTCTTCTTCACACACACACACACACACACACACACACACCAACAGACGGTACATATTGCAACATTGACACAAAAAAGATGTGTTTTGAGGAACAGTGTTCCTTGCATGCCTCCTTTGCTTTTGTATTTGGGTTAACTTAGCCTGGTCCATTTATGTCACATTCTGTCATCTGTGTGTGGACCTACACTGTGATTGCAGTTACAAGTTACAGCACTACACTACTGCTGCATGTGTGTAAGTACAGGCACAGCTGACCTTTTTCAGTTCCTTGATTGTGTGTGTATATCACTACAATGTGTACAAAACAGCAGGTGGTAATTAAATGTACAAAGCACACTATCTCCTCCTCCAGCTCCACGCCAGTGACGCACAAGCCAGCAGCAGGAGAATGAGTCATACAGCCCCTGGGGATCCGCACCCCTCTTCTTTCTCCCTATCTCTCTCCCTCCCTCTCTCCCTCCCTCCTTGGTTCATTTACTGATTCTACTCTTGCTTGCTTTCTGTCCATGCTCTTTTTGTTCACGGTAACATTGTAAACCCCTTAAGAATAGCCTTTTATATTTTTGGCCTTTCACCTGATTTCTTGTTGATCATTTATGTTGTCCTTACTCAGCATTACCCTCCACTCTGCATGTCTCCTAATGTGCTTCCACCTGTAACTCTTCTGGCATCTTTCAGTTTTTGTTGTTGTTTTTTTCCCTCCACACACGCATACAAACACTTTCCTTGCATAAGAGACCCTTCTAGCCCCTGGATATGCTCCTTGGCAATACCGCAGACTGTGAGCTTGACATATTGAAGATGAGCTGCACTATTGACTGTGGCTCTCCTGTTGAGCAAAACAGCCTTTTTCAAATTGAATATCCAGAGGGGGTTATTCAAACTTGGTTCCATGTTTCCATGCCTAACCACAGAAAACCAGTGGCATACTACCCTGTTACGTGTTTTATGTTACATAGTATCGTGAGTTCATTAGCTGTTTCTGTGCATGTTAGGACAGAGAGAGAGAAAATTCACTGCAAACAGCCTCAACTGATGCATCTTAGCATGACTTGAAGAAGCTGGGGACCAGAGGTAGCTGGACAGCACCACTTGGATGCCAAACATTTTAATGCTGTGCATATCAGAAGTATTCCTACAAAATGGCAGTGTGACTTATAGGCATTATTAACATTTGATATGCTCTAAATACTATGTACTATATGATGGCAAAAACTTACATTAGTTTGTGTCAATTAGTCTGAGTCAAAAGAGTGTCATAAGGTTTGGATGTGTGTGTGTGATTATCTGTGTGAAAAGCAGTGCTGACACTGAAAGACTCTAGACCTCAGAAACCACAGTGGCTATCCCTCTCTTTCTTCACCCAGACATGTGCAGTGAGGGGTGAAAATGTGTGGGAGAGAGTCCAATAGTAAATTGTCAGTTTTAATAACATCAGCTCTCTAGCACTGTTTCAATGAAAGTGACAGAAGGGTGGAGAAGGGGTGGGTGATATACACACGTGTGTGTGTGTGTGTGTGTGTGTGTGTGTGTGTGTGTGTGTGTGTGTGTGAGAGAGAGAGAGAGAGAGAGAGAGAGAAAATACACATTTAGACATGACAACTGGACATGATTGTGAATTACAGCATGTACCAAGTTCTAATCAACAAACTATCTACATAGAAAATTTACATGTATGCATATATAAATTTTCTTGTAGAGGTCCTGTTAATCTCTCGGAATTGCACATAATTTTTCATTCATGATTTCCACTCCTTTCTCTTCTCTCCCTACTCATTTCAGTGACTTTGTCACACCCCATAGAGCTCCCATCTCCCACCTTCCCATCATTTCTAGCTTCCAGACAACTTTCAATTTCAACCCATTCCATTTTTCTAATATTTACATTTACAATAAATCATTTTTCAATCAACTCAGAAGAGAACGCTTCAGGCTTGAGTAAAAGTCAGAGACCTTATAAGTGTAAAGTTTAGGATAAATGTCAAGAGAAATCTCTCATTATATCTTCAAGTGATAAACAGAGAATGATATAGCAGTGATAGCAGTGGAATCTTTTCTATGCCTGGAAAATGAACCCATTTTTGATGTTATTGGGTGAAAACATGATTAAGAAGTGCTGTAAAGCTAATAATTAGAAATAGAATTAGAAAATAGAGTGGAGATAAGTATTAAGATGTTTGAGATAATCAAAATAAAGAGAAGAGAGGGAAGGTGTCCATGAAAATGACAAATAAGAAGGATGTGATTATTTAAATGTGAGTAATCAGGTCTAATACAAATGGGTCAAAATCACCCACCAAGCACAAAAAGCACTCACATTAACATTTGGTAGAATTTGTCTGTGACACGGGCGATTGCTCTAAGACAACGAGGGAGGCTCAGCCTCCTCTAAAAATGACGAACATCGTGTAGGATGAATTGCGCTAGGCTTATGTTATAGCCGACCTTATAACATTGCTATTTCAGATCCAGAATCATAGAAATATATGTGCTCAACCCAACTACAGTGCGAAATCATTCCCTTATAACTTTAATGTGTGCGTGAGTTTTTCCCCCTCATGACAGCGCGATGCAGCACAGCCTCAGTGGACTTCAATGGCATTTGGGAGCTATGCGCTTTTCAATCTCAAAATGCAAGACGATTATTGGACAAATACTGCGAAAACGCCCGCCCACGGAGTCTCACGGACTCCCAGCCTCAGTGCACTTCAATGGCATTTGGGAGCTCTGCGCTTTTCAATCTCAGAATGCAAGACGGTTATTGGACAAATACTGTGAAAATGCCCGCCTACGGACTCTGAGCCTCACAGTGGGAGGGACATGGCAGTTTCCGCGAGGAGACTGGTGATTGGTGAAAGCGGCCGGATATTTTCTTTGATTGACAGCTCGTTTCAACTATAGACAGGCAGCGGTGAATTTCAGTTCAGTCCCATGCGGATTCACAAGTGCTGTGGTGTATTATAAGAGTGTATTTTAGTTTGTATATATTTTCATTGTAAATAAAGTGTAAATATAGTGTTGTCAAGTTTGCTATCTTAGTTCCAGAAATTTTGTTTATTTGAGTGACTGAACTTGAACTTGAGGGGGCTAGTCAGCTAGCAAGAAAGCTGCGCAAGGATGCCAAGCATTGCTGATTTAATTTTGGCGAAGCCATTTGCCAGTCTTCCTTACGAGGAAAAAATTAAAATTAAAGAGCAGGGTAGACCAACGCCTCAAATTGACTTGGTGAAAAAGGTAGGGAATAATACTCATTCCTTTCAGCTCTCCTGGTACGAGAAAGTGAATTGGCTAACAGCAAGTGACCCACATCAACAACAGTAAATAGGATACTTTAGTAATATGTCATGGATGGACCAAAAATATAGAATCTATTTAAAATGTTTATGCTGAGTATATTATATTGGAATATATATTTTTCTGGATATGAATTAAACACAGCTACAATTTGGAAAACATTTTTAAACAAAAACACAGCCGAGAACATTTCACACTACAGACCTGGATTAAAAGTGAAGGGTTATCAAAATTGTCAATAAAACATTTCTCAGTCAAAATAAGTAAAATATAGGGAAAGTGTCATTGAATGAAATGTGTGGCACCCAGCTCTACTGCTGAGGTTCCTGACAAAGAGCTACTTTTAATAATGATCAATTTTTAAACAGCATGCCACAATTTTAAAATATAAAATGTTAAAATATAACCCCCCAACACCACCATCATGTATATTGGACAGTAGGCTAATGGGCCAAAAGAACCTGTTATTTCACAGTTTGTGACCCTGCCAACAATCAGCCAGATCAGAGGCAAGAGTATGGGCAAAATTGATGTTTTTTCTTTTAAAATCTGGAAATATCGTAACCGACCAGCCTCCCCTGTTTGAAAGACTACCAGCCACCACTGGTCTGTGAAGATTCTCAGTCATCCAGGTCATAGTAAACTGTGGGTGGTAAAAAGAGCAACTGGACTTGCTTGAAGATTCTTGAAGAAGTTTCACCTCTCATCCGAAAGGCTTCTTCAGTTCTGTCTGACTAATAGGGAGTATCAGGTATTTATCCTCTCATGGATGAAAAGCAGTCCTAAGGTGTCGTTGAGTCATCCTGTTGGTGTGGGTCACTGGGGGCTGGGTGTGAACGCCCTAGTGAGACGTTGGGATGATCAATGGATAGTTGGTTCTCTTTGTCCTCTTGTGAGTCACTGAAAACAGCTGGGTTTTGGTGTGCATTCAGTTTTCTGGGAAGTGTGCTAAGGACTGCATTGTAGGTGGCTGATAAATGATGTCTTAGACCACCACCTCTGTTCAGTGATAGCCGTTCCAGGTTGACAAAAATGGCTTCTTTAACTCCTCGCTCATACTAACGATCATCTCTGGCTAAAATGCATATGTTGTAATCGTGAAATGAGTGTCCTTTGTTGTGAAGATAGACATGAAGAGTCCTGGCCTGAGGAACTGGCTCGCCTGTGTTGAGCCATGCGCCTGTGAAGCGGTTGTTTTGTTTCCCCAATATATGAGGCCGTGCATTCCTCGCTGCACTGAATTGCATATACTACGTTGTCCTGTTTGTGTCTGGCTATTCTGTCCTTAGGGTGGACCAGTTTCTGCTTCAGGGTGTTACTGGGTCTGAAATGTACTGGAATGTTGTGTTTGTAGAAGATCCTCCTGAGTTTCTCAGATAGACCAGAAATGTAGGGAATGACAATATTCTTGCATTTGTTCCTGTTATCCTCTTTGTCTGTTATGTTCCTTTTTCTGCTCTTGAAAAAAGCCCAGTTGGGATACCCACAGTTCTGAAGTGCTTTCTTGATGTTATTCTGCTTCTTCTCTTTTCCCTCTACCATTGTAGGAATGTTCTGAGCCCTGTGTTGCAAGGTCCTAATGATCCCCAATTTGTGTTCCAGTGGGTGGTGTGAGTCAAAAAGGTACTGGTCTGTGTGGGGGGGTTTCTGGTAGACCTTGATGCTAAGGCTTCTGTCTTGTCTAATGTGTACATCACAATCCAAGAAGCCTAGATTATTCCCACTGATGTCCTCCTGAGTGAAATTGATGTTGATATCTGAACCAGTTCCTGGGAGCAACTGCATTGATGTGCCTAGAGAAGGCTTCCACCTCATGGGTTTTGATTTTAACCCAGGTGTCATCCACATATGCACCATGCACCATGGGCTCACCGGTGTCCCCTATTGTGGCCAATTTATACATGGAGGAAGTGGAACATACAGCTTTGACCACTTTTTCAGGAGTTGCTCCCAGCCACTGGTTCAGATATGTGGATGACACCTGGGGTAAAATCAAAACCCATGAGGTGGAAGCCTTCTCTAAGCACATCAATGCAGTGGATATCAACATCAATTTCACTCAGGAGGATGTCAGTGGGAATAATCTAGCCTTCTTGGATTGTGATGTACACATTAGACAAGACAGAAGCCTTAGCATCAAGGTCTACCGGAAACCCCCACACACAGACCAGTACCTTTTTGACTTACACCACCCACTGGAACACAAATTGGGGATCATTAGGACCTTGCAACACAGGGCTCAGAACATTCCTACAATGGTAGAGGGAAAAGACAAGAAGCAGAATAACATCAAGAAAGCACTTCAGAACTGCGGGTATCCCAACTGGGCTTTTTTCAAGAGCAGAAAAAGGAACATAATGGACAAGGAGGATAACAGGACCAAATGCAAGAATATTGTCATTCCCTACATTTCTGGTCTATCTGAGAAACTCAGGAGGATCTTCTACAAACACAACATTCTGGTACATTTCAGACCTAGTAACACCCTGAAGCAGAAACTGGCCCAGCCTAAGGACAGAATAGCCAGACACAAACAGGACAACATAGTGTATGCAATTCAGTGCAGCTAGGAATGCATGGCCTCGTATATTGGGGAAACAAAACAACTGCTTCACAGATGCATGGCTCAACACAGGAAAGCCAGTTCCTCAGGCCAGGACTCTGCTGTCTATCTTCATCTTAACAACAAAGGACACTCATTTCGCGATTGCAACATATGCATTTTAGCCAGAGAGGATCGTTGGTATGAGCGAGGAGTTAAAAAAGCCATTTTTGTCAACCTGGAATGGCCATCACTGAACAGAGGTGGTGGTCTAAGGCCCTGTCCACATGGCAATGGATTCAGGTGAATCCGATAAAATTGTTTATCGTTTCGGCCTGGCGTCCACACGGCACCGGCGTTTTGGGTGCCCCAAAATGAAATCTTTTGAGAACGGGTTCCAGAGTGGAAAGATCTGGCAACGGTGCCGTTGCGAAGTCGTCTGGATGAGTAGAACGGATTTTTTTATGATGACATCACAACCACATGTGCTTCACGCTGGGTAGAAGTGTAACGAACTCAATGCGAGTTTTCAACAAATCCTATAACTTGGTTCATGAAACGCGCTTACAAAATATTTTCACTGTGAATATTTATTGTGTAATGGTGCAGAGAGAGAGAGAGAGAGAGTCAATCCCGCCAGCAAAAATAGGGAAAAAAAGGAGCGATCTCACCTCTTCAGATGTTGGTTTAAGTCCTACAATACATTCCTCAAAAAGGGCATAGAAGAACAAATTAATCCATCAACGTGTAGCACTCAATTTATTCCGGACCATTAAGGACGTCGCCTTCCGCGTAGAATCATACGTCATCCTCGCCGCCATATTGGATGGGTCAAAGCGGAGAATAAAGATGCCTCATTCATGTGCTGCGTTTAACTGTACCAACAGGTTTGCCGTCCAAACGAGATCACATGGGATTACCTTTCACAGGTGAGACTGGAAAAATACTTTTCATTGTATTTGGTTATTATAATGTAATTTTACGAACAGATTTTTCTGACTTTGTGGCTAATATGAAGTCTCGTGCATAATAGTTTATGCGAATGCATCCTTACTTCTTCTATTGTTCTGGTGTCTCTGAAGGGACCATTTTACAGCGCCCCTAGAGGTGTGGCATGTGTATTGCATCGTTTTCAGCAAGCGTTGCGTTGCCATATGGACCTGATATTTTACTGATCCGTTGCCCATGTGGACGCGATATTTTTTTTAATAACATCTCGTTGCCGTTGTCGTGTGGATGTAGCCTAAGACATCATTTATCAGCCACCTACAATGCAGTGCTTAGCACACTTCCCAGACAACTGAATGCACACCAAAACCCAGCTGTTTTCAGTGACTCACAAGAGGACAGAGAGAACCAACTATCCATTGATCATCCCAACGACTCTCTAAGCCGTTCACACCCAGCCCCCAGTGACCCACACCAACAGGATGACTCAACGACACCTTAGGATTGCTTTTCATCCATGAGAGGATAAATACCTGATACTCCCTATTAGTCAGACAGAACTGAAGAAGCCTTTCAGATGAGAAGTGAAATGTCTTCAAGCAAGTCCAGTTGCTCTCTTTTACCACCCACAATTTGGTAGGATTGTCGAAAGACTTCAAATCAAGGGAGAGTTGAAATGGAAGAAATAAAGAAAGCAACTTTCTGGCATTCCTTGCTGTAGCATTATGCCAATATCCATTAAGGCCAAAAGAATGAATACTGCAAGGGATAAAAATGATATAAAAATATTCCAACCCAATAATCTCACAATCAGCATCATATGATCCATGACTTTGTGATGTAAGGTCATCTTTATAATCAGAAGTCTTTTTATTGGCTTGTCGTAATTTAATTTCAGCTGCAGTAGTACAGGATGCAGCATGATTTTGTGATTTCCCAGTTCAAAGGCACTTAATTCAGCTTGTCAATTAAGTTATGGGCTTAGTGTGTGTGTGTGTGTGTGTGTGTGTGTGTGTGTGTGTGTGTGTGTGTGTGTGTGTGTTCAAATGTAAGGAACTATAAGGAATTGAGAACATTATGGATGGATGCTGCTTGCTGTAACTGCACCAAGTCTGTTATATCACCCAAAAAAGTTGAAAACCATCTTGCAAAAGATCAATTTTCAACATAATAAATTAAAGGTGATAAAAATAAAAATCAAATACACAAAACACAACAGAGAATAAGACTACATGAATGCATGCTTTTTCTGCCAAATGTCCTACATTAAAATTCCTGCGTATGGTCATTGTCAACTAGCCAAAACCAGAATGACTCATATATATGAAACCTTTAATAAAATTTGCAAACTGACCTACACAACCTGGCACATTAATATTTTGTGAATATCTGGTGATCTAATTGCCCTCTCTGACATACCTTCACTGAAAACGTTAAATGAAGAGTGCAGACTTTATAGTGTTGAGAAGATAAAATACTGAGCCCCACAACAAAATTTTTTTGTGCCAACTGTTTTAATTTTTCTTACTCTGGCTGTCTTACACACTGTCCAGCTCTGAGAAAAGCTATATGAGCCCAGCCTACCACCGAATCCTTCATTTATTTATACATTGATTAAAGATAAAATACTTATTGCAAAAAGAGCTTAAGAGACTGGGAATGCCCATAATGCAGACAGAGTGGCATGAATTAAAAAAAGAAAAAAGTTTTAAAAAGGATGAGTAAGTTCCTTCAATAAATTATTGCCCCCAGTAACAATGGTGCAGAGTGCTGATTCAATAGACTGATTTTAGAATACATTATCATATACTGCCTGGCCAAAAAAAGTCACCACTTGGATTTAAATAAGCAAATATTTAAGATACTGATAGAGATTTGATAATTACTGCAGTGATTAATATGTTTCAGCTGGCAATGATTCATTTAACCCTAACTGATGCAGTGAGTAGCTTCTCATTTCTTAAACAGCCATGTCGAAAGACTCTCTCATGGTTGTGGAAAAGATGCTACTGTGTTTAAAAAGGGTCAAATTATGGGCCTGCATCAAGCAAAGAAAACAACTAAGGAGAATGCTGAAATTACAAGAATTGGGTTAAAACCTTGAAGGATAGTGGTGAACTGTCAATTTGTGGAAGAAATGTGGTCAGAAAAAATCTTGACTGACCATCATAGGAAAATGCTTGGTGAAGTCTAATCATAAAAAATTGACAGTAGAACTCACAGCTAGGTTTAATAGATTAGATTAGATTAGATTAGATTAGATTAGATTAGATTAGATTAGATTAGATAGAACTTTATTGATCCCTTTGGGTGGGTTCCATCAGGGAAATTAAAATTCCAGTAGCATCATTATAGGATAAACAGAGAATAGAAATAGAGAAAAACTTTTAGACAAATTAAATTAGGTATTTGCATATATGGTGGCATGGTGGTGTAGTGATTAGCGCTGTCACCTCACAGCAAGAAAGTCCGGGTTCGAGCCCCGTGGCCACCGAGGGCCTTTCTGTGCGGAGTTTGCATGTTGTCCGCGTGGATTTCCTCCGGGTGCTCCGGTTTCCCCCACAGTCCAAAGACATGCAGGTTAGGTTAACTGGTGACTCTAAATTGACCGTAGGTGTGAGTGTGAATGGTTGTCTGTGTCTATGTGTCAGCCCTGTGATGACCTGGCGACTTGTCCAGGGTGTACCCCGCGTTTTGCCCGTAGTCAGCTGGGATAGGCTCCAGCTTGCCTGCGACCCTGTAGAAGGATAAAGCGGCTAGAGATAATGAGATGAATGAGATTTGCATATACAAATATAAAAAAGAATAAGATACGGGGAAGGGGGGAGGGCTAACGGAAGAGGTATTGCACATTATATTGCACATTGTCCAGTATTGTTTATTGTCAGGCTAGGCTACTGCTCCTTCCCATCCTCTGTCCTCCTGTTACCCCTCCTCCCCATCAGAGAGGAGTTGTACAGTCTGATGGCGTGAGGGACAAAGGAGTTTTTAAGTCTGTTAGTCCTGCACTTGGGAAGGAGCATTCTGTCACTGAACAGGCTCCTCTGGTTGCTGAAGATGGTGTGCAGAGGGTGACTGGCATCGTCCATCTCATCTCATTCATCTCATTATCTCTAGCCGCTTTATCCTTCTACAGGGTCGCAGGCAAGCTGGAGCCTATCCCAGCTGACTACGGGCGAAAGGCGGGGTACACCCTGGACAAGTCGCCAGGTCATCACAGGGCTGACACATAGACACAGACAACCATTCACACTCACATTCACACCTACGGTCAATTTAGAGTCACCAGTTAACCTAACCTGCATGTCTTTGGACTGTGGGGGAAACCGGAGCACCCGGAGGAAACCCACACGGACACGGGGAGAACATGCAAACTCCACACAGAAAGGCCCTCGCCGGCCCCGGGGCTCGAACCCAGGACCTTCTTGCTGTGAGGCGACAGCGCTAACCACTACACCACCGTGCCGCCGGCATCGTCCATGATGTTCAGTATTTTGTCAATAGTCTTCTTCTCTGCCACCATTACCAGAGAGTCCAGCTTCATGCCGACCACAGAGCTGGCCCACCTGATCAGTTTGTCCAGCCTAGATGTGCCCTTCTTGGATGTGCTGCCCCCCCAGCACACCATGGTGTAAAACAGGACACTGGCGACCACAGACTGATAGAACATCCACAGGAGTTTCCTGCAGATGTTAAAGGAACAGTCCACCATACTTCCATAATGAAATATGCTCTTATCTGAATTGAGACGAGCTGCTCCGTACCTCTCCGAGCTTTGCGCGACCTCCCAGTCAGTCAGACGCAGTCAGACGCGCTGTCACTCCTGTTAGCAATGTAGCTAGGCTCAGCATGGCCAATGGTATTTTTTGGGGCTGTAGTTAGATGCAATCAAACTCTTCCGCGTTTTTCCTGTTTACATAGGTTTATATGACCAGTGATATGAAATAAGTTCAGTTACACAAATTGAAACATAGCGATTTTCTATGCTATGGAAAGTCCGCACTATAATGACAGGCGTACTAACACCTTCTGCACACTTCGGCAGCGCATTGATATCTGAGCTCCATATCAATCCGCTGCCGAAGTGCGCAGAAGGTGTTAGTACGCCTGTCATTATAGTGCGGCCTTTCCATAGCATAGAAAATCACTATGTTTTAATTTGTGTAACTGAACTTGTTTCATATCACTGGTCATATAAACCTATGTAAACAGGAAAAACGCGGAAGAGTTTGGTTGCATCTAACTACAGCCCCAAAAAATACCATTGGCCATACTGAGCCTAGCTACATTGCTAACAGGAGTGACAGCGCGTCTGCCTGCGTCTGACTGACTGGGAGGTCGCGCAAAGCTCGGACAGGTACGGAGCAGCTCGTCTCAATTCAGATAAGAGCATATTTCATTATGGAAGTATGGTGGACTGTTCCTTTAAAGGACCGCAGCCTCCTCAGGAAGTACAACCTGCTCTGTCCCTTCCTGTACAGGTGGTTGGTGTTGCAAGTCCAGTCCAGCTTGCTGTCCAGCCAAAGCCTGAGGTACTTGTAGGAATCCACAACCTCCACCTTGACTCCCTCGATCAGAACTGGTCGTGACCTTGTTCTGGACCTCCCAAAGTCAATGACCAGCTCCTTGGTCTTCGAGGTGTTGAGCTGCAGATGGTTTATCTTGCACCAAATGGCAAAGTCCCTCACCAGGCTCCTATACTCCTCCTCTCTGTCATCCCTGATACACCCCACAATGGCTGTGTCATCGGCGAACTTCTGAATGTGACACAGCTCCAAGTTGTAGCAGAAGTCCACGGTGTACAGGGTGAAGAGAAGAGGGGCCAGCACTGTGCCCTGGGGTGCTCTGGTGCTACTAATCACAGTATCAGATGTGGTATCCTTCAGCCTGACATACTGCGGCCTGTCAGTAAGGTACCTGGAGATCCAGGTGACCAGGCAGGGGTCCACTTGCATCCTGTTCAGCTTGTCCTGAAGCATAAGGGGCTGGATGGTGTTGAAGGCACTCGAGAAGTCCAAGAAGAGGATCCTCACTGTGCCATTTCCCTTATCTAGATGCGAGTGGGCTCGGTGTAGCAGGTAGAAGATGGCATCTTCCACACCAACACCTGCCCGGTATGCAAACTGCAGACAGTCCTGGGCATGTTGCACCTGGGGTCTGAGGAGGTTGAGGAAGAGCTGCTCCAATATCTTCATCAGATGTGAAGTGAGTGCCACTGGTCTGAAATCATTCAGCTCACTGGACTGGTTCTTCTTGGGAACTGGAACAATGCATGATGTCTTCCAGAGGGTGGGCACTCTCCCCAGCTGCAGGCTAAAGTTGAAGATGCATTGGAGTGGTTCACCCAGTTCAGCAGCACAGGTCTTCAGTAGTCGGGGACACACCTTGTCCAGGCCTGCTGCTTTCCTGGGATGAAGCTTCCTCAGTTGACCTCTGACCTAGTCTGCAGTAATGCATGGAGGAGTCTGTGTTGAGGTGGGGGGAGGAGGGGGCTGCTGCAATGACTGGGGGGAGGTGTGTTGAGGGAAGAAGGAGAGGTGGCTGCAGTGAGGGAGAGGGTGGGGGGAACGTGGGCTGGTTGAACCAGTTGAAGAAGTTATTCAACTCGTTCGCCCTCTTCACTGTCCCCTCAATGACTCTGGTCTTTGTGTTGTGGCCTGTGATGGTTTTCACACCTTCCCAGACCTCCCTCATGCTGTTCTCCTTCAGCTTCTGCTCCACCTTTCTCCTGTAGCTGTCTTTCGCTTCCCTCATGCAGAGTTTCACCTCCTGCTGTGCTGCTTTCTTCGCCTCCCTGTCCCTGTTCCTGAGGTGGCCTTCTTCCTGTTGAGGACAGCTTTGACTTCCTGTGTTACCCATGGCTTGTTATTAGGGTAACACTGTACAGTCTTAGCGGGGGAAACCACGTCTGCACAGAAGTTGAGGTAATCTGTCAGACAGTGTGTCAGCCCCTCTATGTCCTCACAGTGTGAGCTAAGCAGCTGTAGGTACAGCCCCTTTTAAGAAACTACATTTCCCATCTGCCAACTTCCGCGTTGACCTGCGTCATGCCTGGGTGGGAGCACCAACGTTACTTCCTCTCTGAAGGCATAAATAACGGAACAATGCTTCTGTCTTCCTCTTTCCATCTCGGGACCAGTGGTCTACGGACACAAAGAGGCTGCTCACCCGAGCAAACCAGAAAAAGACCTCTTTCTTGCAAGATCCACGATTTAGCATGATTTCTTTCTTACCCTTGGCCAAGGTAGACTCCAGAGTCACGCAATCTTTAACTCAAGTCGAGTTACAACCGGTTTTATTCGTATTAGAAGTGACATCACGACTGCCGCCCAAAAGCAGTTTAATTCGAAGTTGAGAAAGCGGCTGGACCCTTTTTTAACTGAAGCGCTGTGCACCTTGTTCTACAAAGATTTCCTTCCCACGAGCTACGAAGCGTCAGACCAAGAATTCTTTGTTTTTCTACAGAACTCTCTACGGGCTCCTGTGAACTGATTCAATGAGAGACTGATTCAATGAGAATGATTCAATGGTATGATTCAAATGGGACTGATTCAATTTTAATTATTAACCTTCAGATTTAATGAGATTGATCACTTAAAACCAATTGCACCTACACAGCACATCCCAGTCTGTGGTGTCATAGCAGTCTCTGAGGGCATCTTCCCTTTCAGGTGACCATCTCCTGATGGAGCTAGTTGTTGCAGGCTGCCTTTGAACCAGGGGGGTGTACTTTGGCTGCAGACGAACCAGGTTGTGGTCAGACTTCCCTAGTGGGGGGAGGGGTGTGACTCTGTATGCATCCCTCACATTAGCATACAGCAAGTCAATTGTCCTGTTGTTCCTAGTTGGACAGTCCACAGCCCGGTAAAAAGCAGCCAAAGTAGAGTCCAAAGTAGCATGATTAAAGTCCCCAGAAATTATCATAAATGCCTCAGGGTGCTCTGTCTGCAGCCTTGCTGTGACAGAGTGACTCCTCTCACATGCAGCGGCTGCATCTGCCCTCGGAGGGATGTAAACACAAGATGGTGATCATGTGACTGAACTCCCTCGGCAGATAATATGGCTGCAGGCTAACAGCTAGCAGCTCCAAGTCTGGGCAACATAAGACTGTCTTTACGGAGATATGTCCCAGATTACACCAGCGGTTGTTCACGTAAATGATGAGTCCCCCACCTTTGCCTTTTCTGCATGCTTTAGTGTCTCTGTCGGCTCTCATAGCAGTAATAGTACAAGTAAGAGCATTTCCCCATGCATAATGTGACAAGAACTCACAGGATTGGAACTAAACAGCTGTGTGGCCAGAAGAGTATCACTTGTTAGTGAGGCTAATCAGAAGAAAAGGCTTCAATTTCCTAGGGAGCATAAAGATTTTTCCACTCTGGATCAGTGGAAAAACATCATATGGTCTGATGAGTCCAGATTTACCCTATTCCAGAGTGATAGGCACATTAGGGTAAGAAGGAAAGCACAAGATACAGAGTGCAGCCATGAACCCATCATGCATAGTGGCCACTGTACTGTACAAGCCTCTGGAGGCAGTCTTATGATCTGTGGTTGCTTCAATTGGTCAGGTCAAGGCTCAGCAATATTATGTGGCAATAAAATGAAGTCAGCTCATTAGCTGAATACCTGAATGTACTGAATGACCAGGTTATCACAGCAATGGATTTTTTTTTTCTTCCCTGATGGCACAGGTGTCAAATTAGGGCTCAGATTGTGAAAGAGTGGTTCAGAGAGCATGAAGAATCATTTATACACATGAACTGGCTACCACAGAGTCCTTACTTTTACCCCACTGAAAGTCTTTAGGATGTGCTGGAGAAGACTTTATAGAGTGGTTTGACCCTACCCTTGTCAAGACAAGATCTTGGTGCAAAATTAATGCAACTCTGGATGGAAACAACTGTTGCAATGTTGTATAAGGTTGTTGAAACAATGTAATGATGAATGTGTTCCATAAAAGCTAAAGGTGGGCCAATGAAATATTAGTGTGCAACTTTTTTTTGGCCGGGCAGTGTATTTCAACACAGTGAACATATTTAAATAATAGTGGCTGGTATTTTTTCATGGTATATCATGGTATAGCAAGCATGATATTGAATGAGTTGAAGACGAGTTCAATATCATGCTAGCTGAATGGAATATATCTGATATACCATGAAAAAATGCCAGCCAATATTGTTATTATTATACATACACACTCTCTTCATATCAGCATATCAGCATTCTTAAAGGCCAATGCTACCTTACCCATGAGTTAGCACTGTTAGCACGTCAGTGAAGTCACCTTCCAGCCGCTGTAGCATTCATCAGCGCGACAGTGAAGTCACCTTCCAGCTGAAGTAGTGTTCATCAGTGCGGCAGTGAAGTCACTTTCGAGGTGCTGTAGCATTCATCAGCGTGGCAGTGAAGTCACCTTCTAGCCAGCATAGCATTCATCAGTGCAGCAGTGAAGTCACCTTCCAGCTGCTGTAGTGTTCATCAGCGTGGCAGTGAAGTCACCTTCCAGCCAGCGTAGCATTCATCAGCATGGCAGTGAAGTCACCTTCCAGACGGTGTAGCATTCATGAGTAATGTTAGCAAATGCTAATAAAGCAGTGCTATTGAGAGCAAGTAGCACAGGCTAACGACTGAGAAACTAAGATTTCTGTCTCCAGACTCTTCTTCCAAGCACACTCACCACAGTATTTTTCACTCATACTTAAGTATTAATTTCCCTATGTAATTTACTTAGTTACTTTTAAAATAAACAACAACTACACATGACGGAGCTACCTGGCAGCCAAAATTCTCTCAAAATCTTGTGCTTTTAATGAAGCAAACCTCGCAGCCATGTTTGTTTACAAATTGTCGCAGTCACTCACTAGTATGGAAGTTTTAGAATAGAATAGAATAGAATAGAATAGAATAGAATAGAATAGAATAGAATAGAATGCCTTTATTGTCACTGCACAAATGTACAATGAAATTTAGTTCATCATAGGAGAGTAAAGCTGCTGCATTTGTGCGTGCCACCAGTCTTGGGTACTTCAGCCCAAGGCCGTCCCATGTTAACCTTTGAACTGTGAGGGAAACCGGAGCACCCAGAGAAAACCCACACAGACACGTGTCTCTTTTTCAGTTTTTCAATGTTTGATGGTATGTTTTTCTCTTGTAAATATGTGTGAAGAATCTATAATGAAGTTTTGGTAGCCTTTTGGGTGTTCAGCGTGTCTTTAGTTTCAGTTTTCAGTTTATTTATTTAGTACTTAAATTATACCATAGCTAATCCTAGCAGTAACACTGGATTAGCCTCGTCTTTTCTCTTTCCCGGCAGACAAAGAAATGGTTCTGCACATGCGCAGCAGAAATGTTTTGTCACTGAATATTCACATGAGCTCCAACGTATGATGTCATGTTGTCTTGACAATGTGCAATACTGTAACAATATTGCACGCTCATTCTCCATTGGGTGGAGTGGCGTAATACATGTAGGATAAGCAATATAATAACAATATTGCATGCTATCAAACTAAATGAATGAAACTCACTAAAAGGGAATATAATACATGTTTTTATTCCATGGGAAAAGTATCCTGTATGTATAATAATAGATATTATTCCATTGGGCCTCTTAAAATATAAATGATAACAAGTACAATCTGATGCTTTCTACATCCATGTGATACATCACCTGGCACACAAGCTCTCAAACAGCAGCTATGATCAGCAGTTGCCTTACTGAACAATCTATCCTGAGTAGAGCCAGAAAGGTTTTGTAATACAAGTCATACTACAGCATAAAGAAAATAGGAAAAGATATGAGTACTCAGGCATATATCACAGCTGCAGTAGTTCAATGTGCAGAGACTCTGCAATGTTCATAGTAAGCATTACTATGTGACTAAAGAAATAAATACATAATTACTAAAGGATACATTAACTCATTTAGTTAACACATACTATTTAAGGTAACAAAACATTTGCAATTATCTCTCCATGTAGCAAATATGTTTTTTTCCGCTTCTTCAAAGATCCCTCCTGTGTGACTGGGGGTTGGTGTCATATGGTTTTATATCTTAGCAGACACCAAGGATATGTCCCGACAAAGATAATATCTAACACTTTTGACCTTTTGGAGACATTTGGCTTGTCCAAAGAAGGAAAACTACTGTTACAAACCTATAGCTTTTATTTAAAATTACCACAAAAAAAGAAAAAGCTGAATGTTTTACATAGTTATAGAGTGTTTTCACCGGTGTCACCAAAACACGAAAGTCACAGATGTGCGCCATATTGGAGGCATTGCTTTCTGTAAACAAACAACGATTGCATTTCATACAGGAAAAAAAATTATCACAATTTTCATAATGGCATCAGCCAAAGAAACTTGCAATAAGAAGACAGTTGCTAGAAAGTATGTAGAAGGCTTACAGCCCAGTGTAAGAGTCCACTATCTGGAGAAACTGCAGTTAATTGACAGCCTGGAACCATATGAAATGGGAGAGGAACTGAGTGAAGACAATGCATTGCTGCCAGCTGTGACATACCCAGACATCATCAACTACTTAATTTTTTCACCAAGTCCATACACTGCTGAGGATCTGAAGTATTTCAAGAGACTAGAAGCCTATAACCAGATGTGCTGTGGCTGGGTCAGGAAATGAAAAGCATGGAAATTTGGTGACAAATGTCTGGTGAAAGCAAAGGTGTGTACTGTGTACATTACATGTACAGTGATATACTGTAGATCATGAATGCACATCCCCTGTGGGCCTACCTCAGCTGACAGCAGATGGCTGAATGTGATTTTTAACTTTAGCTTACTCTCAAGAGAACATATAGAAATACCATCATGGCTAGACAGTAGAAATATCATGTCATGTTTAATTTTAAGACATTGATCAAAACTTAAACTCATACCTGATACAAAGTGAACTGAACACACTCTTATGTTGTCCGGATTTTTGTCAGTCAGATCCTGGTTTAGTTTGGCAAGCCAGAGACAACGACACTCCTTTGATAATTTTCTGGTTTCCTCCACGGGCGCAGATAGAGGGTGGGATGGGTGGGATTCGTCCCACCCAGATTTAAATTCACCTCGTTCGGTCCCCCCCACTTATAGGGAGGAAAAACGTCTATGCTGTCTTTCTTTGCATAAGGCAAACCTCACGGAAAAACCAAAAGACTAATTACCATTTGGTTTATTGAGGTGCACAGCAGTACATACATAGTTGCAACAACTCACATAAAACAAAACAAAGACTGATATTCGGTTGGTTGAGCTATGCAGACTGCACAGGTTGCGAGCTCGAGCTTGGTTGCTATGGTTACCCACAACAAGTTTGACAGGCATATCAGGGACAGCTCCTAGTTCAGGACCCCAACACGGCATGATGAAGGGTGCCAAACTGAAAAGGCAGAAAATGATTGCATTGTTTTTTCAAAAAACAACAACTGTAAGTAAACTGTGCCTTACTTTATCATATCACCTTGCAATTTTTTGATAGTCTGTTCAAAGTAATGTCATAGTGAAAGTAAAATCGTACGGAGTAGAGATGCCTTTCTGGTAGCCTCCTTCTTTTGGTGGTAGCCTGTAGATACAGTGCTCAGAAGGCAGTTTTAATGTTTAATCTGGCGTTCCCTGCCATAATTTCAGCGAGCATATTGTTTCATAAGGAAACTTTGTGAAGAGTTGTTGACTGACTGCCGCTCACGCAACACACAGGCATAGTTAGAAAGTCAACACATGTTGACAACACGGGGTGGGGGTGGGGTTCGGGTTGGTTTGCTGGCAGCTTTGTCCCCCCCAGTTCAAAAAACGTATCTGCGCCCCTGGTTTCCTCCCCCTGATTTTTTATTATTTTAGGTAATCGGTAAAAGTGCAGATGTTTCTCACGATCTGAGTGATTGTGGCAACCCAAAACTCTGCAGTAATTCACCATTATTTGCTTAGTTTATTGAAAAATTCACAAAGATTGCTTTGCTGTGTCCAATGCCTCCAACATGGCTGACTTCCGGTTTGATGATGTCATGTGAAAACACTATCTCATCTCATCTCATTATCTCTAACTGCTTTATCCTGTTCTACAGGGTCACAGGCAAGCTGAAGCCTATCCCAGCTGACTACGGGAGAAAGGCGGGCTACACCCTGGACAAGTCACCAGATCATCACAGGGCTGACACATAGACACAGACAACCATTCACACTCACACCTACGGTCAATTTAGAGTCACCAGTTAACCTAACCTGCATGTCTTTGGACTGTGGGGGAAACCGGAGCACCCAGAGGAAACCCACACAGACACGGGGAGAACGTGCAAACTCCACACAGAAAGGCCCTCGTCGGCCACAGGGCTCGAACCCAGACCTTCTTGCTGTGAGACAACAGCGCTAACCACTACACCACCGTGCCACCCGTGAAAACACTCTATTGAAGTCAAAGTTAGGATAAACAGGGGCAGGCATAGCATTAATTAGCTGAATAGTATGTGTGTGTGCATGCGCGCTGAGGTGAATTTGGATTCAGTTAGGTTTCAGGTACTTAACATGATTGTTGTTCTCCACAAGCCATTTATTTTGGCGGTTATCTTAGGTTTGATGAAATGCACAGCCAATAATTAAAGAATAGACCCAGGCTAATCCTCTTTGGCAATGGGATGCATTTAAAACCAACAAGAAGACATAGTCATCTATATCCCCAACCCTGTATACCAACTATATACCAAGTTTCAAGATGTCACATTTTTCAAGTTCTGCTGCAGAAAACCAGCCTACCACTTTACACTGGCCTCAGCAGCCCATGGCATAAGCCCACTGGTCCTTTGTTCCAGGTGAGCAAAAAATTTAAATTTCTCACATTTCTTAGTATCAGAAGGCAAATATACATTACTTAATCAACACATATACCAACTTTGAAGACTATACCACTCATAGTTATCAAATTCTGCTCCGGAAACAAAACCTACCCCTAAGACTAACCTGAGAGACTAAGTCTGAAATTTTTTCCATGGAAACATGAAAAATTAAAATTTTTCAAATTTCTTAGTATGAAAAGGCACATCTACATCACCTTGTTAACATGTTGTGGCAGCAGGGGCATGGTCAAGCGTCGGTCTGTGAATGGAGGGCGGAGTCAGGGAAGGTAAGTGGCAGAATCACTGCACACCTGACATGAATTAACCTGTGTTTGTGTGTCTTCCCTAGTGACTGTGCCCTATAAAAGGAGAGAGAGAGAGCAGAGAAAGGGAGCTCTCTCCCAACCAGAATGCATGTGTGTGTGCGGGTGAGAGAGTGAATGAGCCACATATACAGCAAAAAAATAAAAGTTTCTGAGAACTCAGTTCTGGCCTGCCGTGCTTCTGTGCTCCACCCACCTGCTTTGGTTCTACAGTGGTGCCGAAACCCAGGCCGGAGCACAGAAGGAGACAGCCCCATGGCGTCCTCCCCCTTCAAGGACCTGGTCCATGCCCTCGCCTCGGCCCAATAGAGCCAGCACCAGGCACTGGTCACCCTTCAGAAGGAGCAGGAACAATGGTTTGAAGCCCTGGTGCTGGCACAGCAGGAAGATCGCCAGGCGTTCCGGCACCTGCTTGCGTCGGTGGGATCCACCATCACCACCACCGTGGACCCTCCCCACCTCACCCTAACGAAGATGGGGTCGCATAACGACCCCGAAGCCTTCCTCATGGAGGTCGGCCGGCCATTCGTGTTTGGCCAGCAACTCCGGGACGCCTGCCGGCGGTGGCTGAGGGCTGACAACTGCGACTCCGAAGGAATCATTGACCTGGTGGCGCTGGAACAATTCATCGCCCGACTTCCGGAAGGAACAGTGGAGTGGGTCCAGTGCCATCGCCCGGCGTCGCTGGATCAGGCCATCAAGCTGGCGGAGGACCATATGGCGGCTGTTCCAACGGCAGGACAGTATGTCTCCTCTTCTCCCCTCTCTTCTCTCTCTCTCTCTTCTTCTGTTTCTCATCCTCACCCCATTCCCCCACTGAGGAGGTGGGGGCCGGCTCCACCCCAGCCAGCCCGCCGCACCTGCGGTGCCCTAACGTTTCCTACTTCTGTGTCTGTGTCTTCCCCCCCTCAGGTGAGTGAGCTCTGAAACACCGGTGCAGAGGGAGATCTTGGGCCAGTATGCTGGTGCTGCGGGGAGCCAGGGCACCTCCAGCATCAGTGCTCGGCGATGGAGGTGGGTGCGGTGGTCTGGATCCCCGACACACCAGGGACCGCCCTCGATCGGGCCGGAGCGTATCGCATACCGGTGAGTATCCAAGGGGATATGTATCAGGCTTTGATGGGCTCCGGCTGTAATCAGACCTCAATCCACCAAAGCCTGGTGCAAGACAAGGCATTGGGGAGAGCACAATTGATGAAGGTGTTGTGTGTACACGGGGATGTTCACAACTACCCTTTAGTGTCGGTCCACATTCTATTTTGAGGGGAGAAATTTAGAATAAAGGTGGCGGTTAATCCTCGCCTTATCCACTCGATAATTTTGGGGACTGATTGGCCGGGATTTAGGGAAGTAATGTCACATTTAGTGAAGAGTGGGGCCTGCCATAATTTAGCGGGGGGAGGTCCAGGTGTGGCATTGGTGGGAGCAGCTGTCACAGAGCCGTCTACGTCATCACCGCGTCAGAGTGAGGAGCAGCATGCTCCTCCTCCCTCTCTCGGGGAATCCCTTGCGGATTTCCCGTTAGAGCAGTCGCGAAACGAGACTCTGCAGCATGTGTTTGACCAAGTGAGAGTAATCGATGGTCAAATGCTCCAGCCAGTCACCACCCCATCCTTCCCCTATTTCTCCATTATTAAGGATAGGTTATACTGAGTGATGCAGGACAGTCAGACTAAGGAACCGATAACACATCTGTGATGAATCTCAGTCATCCAGGTGCATAGTAATCTGTGGTTGGTTGAAGATAGCAACTGGATTTGCTTGAAGATTCTTGAAAACGTTTTGCCTCTCATCCTAAAGGCATCCTCAGTTCTGTCTCTGTTCAATGATGGTCATTCCAAGTTGACAAAAATGAACGATCCTCTCTGGCTAAGATGTCTGCCAGTTTTCTGGAAGTCCTCTCATACTCCCGCACCAGCCGAAGGGATCTCATCCCAAAGTGCGTAGAAACATATCTGTGACGAATCTCAGTCATCCAGGTACATAGTAATCTGTGGTTGGTTGAAGAGAGCAACTGGACTTCAACCAACCACAGATTACTATGTACCTGGATGACTGAGATTCATCACAGATATGTTTCTACGCACTTTGGGATGAGATCCCTTCGACTGGTGCGGGAGTATGAGAGGACTTCCAGAAAACTGGCAGACATCTTAGCCAGAGAGGATCATTCATTTTTGTCAACTTGGAACGACCATCATTGAACAGAGACAGAACTGAGGATGCCTTTAGGATGAGAGGCGAAATGCTTTCAAGAATCTTCAAGCAAGTCCAGTTGCTCTCTTCAACCAACCACAGATAACCGATAACACAGCTTTTAATCCCAAAGAGCCACCTGGAATTTATATTCCAGGCAGCTCACTTTAATCCCATGGCCAGACACTTGGGGCAGGATAAGACACTAACCTGAATAATGGCTCAGTTCTACTGGCCAGGGATTCGCGGCGATGTCCGTAGGTGGTGTACGGCATGCCACAAATGCCAGTTTGTAAATCCCGCAGCCATTCCAAAAGTGCCTTTGCACTCTCTGCCATTAATCGAGACCCCATTCGAAAGAATTGGTATGGATCTCGTTGGGCCATTAGATCGGTCAACATGAGGATATCGCTGTATTTTAGTTCTGGTGGACTATGCAACGTGATATCCGGAAGCAGTGCCTCTTCGCAATATCTCAGCATGTAGTATTGCAGAAGCACTCTTCTGTGCCATCTCCCGAGTTGGAATCCCCAAAGAGATTCTGACTGATCAAGGCACTACGTTTGTGTCACGCACACTGCGCAAACTGTATGGGTTACTGGGAATTAAGCCTATCCACACCAGCATGTCTCACCCACAAATGGATGGCTTAGGTGAACGGTTCAATCGCACCCTCAAGAACATAATTCGAAAATTTGTAAGCGAGGACGCACACAGCGGGGATAAATGGCTTGAGCCCCTGTTATTCGCAGTGTGAGAGGTTCCACAAGCCTCCACGGGGTTCTCCCCATTCAAATTATTATACGGGCATAAACCGCGTGGCATTCTAGATGTGCTGCGTGAAAATTAGGAGGAGGGACCTTCAACAAGTAAAAATGAAGTTCAATACGTTATCGACCTGCGCGCCAAACTCCATACACTCACACACCTAACCCAGGAGAATTTGTGGCAGGCCCAAGAATGTCAAGTCCATCTGTACGACAGGGGTATGCACCTTAGGGAATTCACACCGGGAGATAAAGTACTCGTGCTGTTGCCCACATCGAACTCCAAATTGTTCGCCAGGTGGCAAGGACCCTTTGAGGTCACACGGCAAGTCGGGGACATCAACTATGAGGTGCGATGAATGGACAGGGGTGGGGTGTTACAGATTTACCACCTCAATCTGTTAAAACTTTGGAATGAGGAGGTCCCTGTGGCATTGGTGTCGGTGGTTCCAGAGAAGGCGGAGCTGGGGCCAGAGGTTCAAAAAGAAAATTGACATTGCCCACCGCTCCGGTCCCCTGTGGAGACCACCTCTCCCCAACCCAACTCACAGAGGTCGCCCAGTTGCAGACAGAATTTTCTGACATATTCTCACCCCTGCCCGGCCACACCCACCTCATAGAACACCACATTGAGATGCCCCTGGGGGTGGTAGTGCGCAGCCACCCTTACAGACTGCCCAAACACAAAAAAAAGGTGATTCAGGAAGAACTCGAGGCGATGCTCAAAATGGGCATTGTTGAGGAGTCCCACAGTGACTGGAGCAGCCCAGTCTTGGTTCCCAAGGCCAATGGGTCAGTCCAGTTCTATGTGGACTATAGAAAAGTCAATGCGCTGTCTAAATTCGATGCGTACCCAATGCCTCGTATTGACGAGTTGCTTGATTGACTAGGCAAGTCTCATTTTTATCTGACAAAGGGATATTGGCAGATCCCCTTGACTCTGCTATCCCAAGAGAAAATGGCCTTTTCCACACCATTTGGCTTACACCAGTTCGTCACACTTCCTTTTGGGCTGTTTGGGGCACCCGCTATGTTCCAGCAGCTTATGGATAGGGTCCTCCGCTCCCACACCACCTACGCGGCCACATACTTGGACAACATCATTATTTATAGTAATGACTGGCCGCAACACCTAGAACACCTTAGGGCCGTCCTTCGGTTGCTGAGGCGAGCGGGTCTCACAGCCAACCCGAAGAAGTGTGCGATTGGGCAGATGGAAGTATGGTATCTGGGCTTCCACTTGGGCAATGGGCAGGTGCGTCCCCAAATTAATAAGACAGCAGCGATTGCGGCCTGCCTGAGGCCCAAGACCAAAAAGGGGGTGAGACAGTTCTTGGGGCTGGCTGGCTACTATCGTAGGTTTATACCTAATTATGTGGACGTCACCAGCCCACTGACTGATCTCACTAAAAAGGGGGCACCAGATCCGGTCCAGTGGACAGAGCAATGCCAGCGGGCTTTCTCTGAGGTAAAGGCTGCACTGTGTGGGGGGCCACTGTTACACTCCCCTGACTTTTCTCTCCCCTTTGTTTTGCAGACAGACACATCAGACAGAGGGCTGGGGGCTGTTCTGTCCCAGGAGGTGGAGGGGGAGGACCGTCCAGTGCTGTACATCAGCCAGAAGCTGTTGGTGTGCGAGGGCTGTTACAGCACCATAGAAAAGGAATGCCTCGCCATCAAGTGGGCGGTCCTCGCCCTCTGCTACTACCTGCTGGGGCACCCTTTCACCCTCTGTTTGGACCACGCACCCATGCAGTGGCTCCACTGCATGAAGGATGCCAACATGTGGATCACCCGTTGGTATCTGGCACTCCAGCCATTTAAGTTCGAGGTGGTCCACAGGCCGGGGGCGCAGATGGTCATGGCAGATTTCCTCTCCCATCAAGGGGGGGGGAGTCAGCTGCAGGCCGGACGGCTGCCAGGCCTGAGTCGGGCGGTGGGGGTATGTGGCAGCAGGGGCGTGGTCAAGCGTTGGTCTGTGAATGGAGGGTGGAGTCAGGGAAGGTAAGTGGCAGAATCACTGCACCTGACGTGAATCAACCTGTGTTTGTGTGTCTTCCCCAGTGACCATGCCCTATAAAAGGAGAGAGAGAGAGCAGAGAAAGGGAGCCCTCTCCCAACCAGAATGCATGTGTGTGTCCGTGTGAGACAGTAAATGAGCTGAAAAGCCACATATACAGTGAAAAAATAAAAGTTTCTGAGAACTCAGTTTTGGCCTGCCATGCTTCTGTGCTCTTCCCACCTGCTCTGGTTCTACACATGTATACCAAGTTTCAAATCCATGTCATGAATAGTTTTGGATATATGCGCCGGAAACGAACATTGCTCTTAGAAACTAAGTCAAAATTTATTTTTTGTCTAAAAATTTGAAAAATCCTTTTTTTTTCAAAAATCCAAAATAACACACCAGTTCACATGTTGCTTGATATGTATACAAAGTTTCATTAAGATATCTTCAGTAGTTTTAAAGATATGGCCTGGAAACAAAAATGTGACCAGACGGACAGAACCAGTTTCTATATCCCTCACCAAACTTCGTTTGGGGTAGGGGATAATAACATAGCACTCAGTGTATCAAATTGATGATGTGTCCTCTCTCTTCGGTTTATCATAATTTCAGAAAATATTTTTGACATATAGACAGGGAGGGCGGCACGGTGGTGTAGTGGTTAGCGCTGTCGCCTCACAGCAAGAAGGTCCTGGGTTCGAGCCCCGGGGCCGGCGAGGGCCTTTCTGTGCGGAGTTTGCATGTTCTCCCCGTGTCCGCGTGGGTTTCCTCCGGGTGCTCCGGTTTCCCCCACAGTCCAAAGACATGCAGGTTAGGTTAACTGGTGACTCTAAATTGACCGTAGGTGTGAATGTGAGTGTGAATGGTTGTCTGTGTCTATGTGTCAGCCCTGTGATGACCTGGCGACTTGTCCAGGGTGTACCCCGCCTTTCGCCCGTAGTCAGCTGGGATAGGCTCCAGCTTGCCTGCGACCCTGTAGAAGGATAAAGCGGCTAGAGATAATGAGATGAGATGAGATATAGACAGGGATTTCAATATACACACGCACACAATTAAGAAATTAGGGGAAGCCCTGGAAACTACTTTTTGTTTGGTGGGTTGCTCGCACGTGTGTAGGTGGGCGGTATTAAACTACTAAAGACGAGTCTCCCACAGGTTTGCCTTGATTATAAATGGGTTCATTTAAAGAAGAGCGCCCTCGGAAGGGTTGCACGGGGGGAAAAGATGGCTGTTGAGAGAAAGAACTGATCATCGCAGTAAGAGCATGCCGCCTCATTAACTCCAAGTCAGAGGCGCGAGCACTGCTGATCAGTCTCCGGCGTCAGCACACGCACAAGACTGTCAACATGCCGAAATGACAAGGGCAGTATAAAGGCAGTATAAAGGCCAATTTATGCTGACAACGCAGTCCTCGCGGACGGTGTCGCAGATAGCGTCTGCGTAGCCCCCCCACCTTCGCAGACGCTCTGCGCACACCTCCCAAAAATTGTGACCACCGCAGAAGCCTCGCAGACAGCGTCGCAGACAAGAGGGCTCTGATTGGTCCACTCTACATCCGCTGTACACGCACTTCCACTTCCCTACTTTCCCGGTTTGGTTTGTTTTCACTACCGCCATTTTTAAAAACACGAGTGAAGATGGAGCAGCATGAAGAGTGGTTGATCGAGGAAGTGAGGAAGTACGTACATTTATACGACTCCAGTTCTAGTCATTATAAGTAACCGGAGGATAAACACTCCATTAACCACACCCACCAACTACTCCTAGCGATTTCGCGACTTCGCGCCCCCTTGCGTTGTAGCGGTGAATAACATCGCGCACGCCTATTACTCCCCGCTCAATGATAAATTACAACTGTCTGCGAAAAGCTATCTGCGAAAGCCTTGTCGCAAGAGCATGCAGAGGCCTTAAGGCTCCACAAACAGATGGCTGTTAATGCTCTGTAGTTTTTAAGACCTCTTTTTGAACTAGTGACAGGCTCTGTGTAAGTTTAACATATCCAGACACGGTGACAAAGCGTTCCTGATAAACATATAACAAATATTGTCTGCCATTTCCCATGTGACCCAAGCCAATGAATCCCCTAAACCCCAAGGATTCACTCATCCAATTACCCGTATTTTCCGGACTATATGTCACTCCGGAGTTTAAGTCGCATCAGCCAAAAAATGCATTATGAAGACGAAAAAAACATATATACGTCGCACCGGACTACAAGTCGCACATTTTTGAAGGGTTATTCTATCCATAGAATCTGTGATTCTATCTGATAAGCAGCGCGTGGTTACTGCGCGACTGCATTGTTTATTTAATAAACGAACAGCTGAGCAGTGATAACGCGCCCTTTGCCCTGTAAGTAGCCTAGTCTGATTATTTTAAATATCTACTACTATCTTTAATACTATCACTATCGTTATTACTAAAAGCCTATATTATTATTATAACTAATATTAGTAGCCTATTACTGATGCATTAATCGGTTTGCTTTTAGAATATTTTTACTGGTAGGGCTTATTATCGCCCCATGGCTCTTTCATCTTTGTTATTAAAGCTGTAGTCATCATCGAGGAGTGTCATTCTTCACTTTTGTCGAATTTTATTTCATCAAATCAGAGGTCAAGTAGGCTATAGGTATATCATCTCCAAAGACAGGTACGGTAGTAAAAACAACCGTCTAGTGAAAAAACAACAACAACCGCTCAGAGAAAAAAACAGGCAGAAAGTGCGCCTGCCAGTTAACGTCATATCAGATAAAAACATTAAACGTTATTCAGACCATTAACACCATAACATCAGAGACGAAGAATAAAGTTCATCTTGGAAGGAGAGTTATTTTTAAAAATGCAAAACAAAATCATTTATAATAGCCCAGAGAAAAACTGGCTGAATATGTACCGTAACATCAAGTTATTCAATAGCCTATAGGCCTAAAATCAGGGCTTAATTTGAGCCGGAACATGACGGAACAAGATCCGTAACCTCTGTTGTCGGATCCAGCAGCTATTTTCATTTCATTCGGTGTTCCGGCAGCTATTTAAATGGATCAGATCACCTCCATGACCATCACAAAGGGAAAAAATCAAACAATAAATTAAATAAGTAAATAAAAATTTGTTTAGTGTTCGGTTTTGATTTTGATATCTGTTGTTGATTTCTCTCCTATGACATCCACAAAATCTATGCGAAAGGGGAAGGGGGGGGACATGGGGTGTATACTTCCGCTCAATAGAACACCTTTTTTTTTGTAGCTGTTAGCTTGCGCTGTGGAAAAAATGGCAAAAAAACAAGAAAGCTTACTAAAATTTTTAAAATGAATTCTCCAACTTGTTTTGTAAACCCTTTATTTCTTAACTATTACTTGAATTGATTGCACTTATGTTTGCTGGCACTGCTTTTAATGAACAGGAGAAAAACAGGGAGGGCTCGGAAAATGACCACATGTTGGAATCGAACCCAGGTCCCCAGATTTATGGTATTGTGCCTTACTCACCTGAGCCACAAAGCCCTGCTGGTGCTCCTTTTAAATACCCTACTTAAATCCTTAAAATGAGTCATTTAACTCATGTCTTGTGTCATCTGATCTCCAATGGTGAAATAAACCGGTTGTGATATGAGTACAGTCTGTTATTTTAGAAGATAAATGTAATATATAATTTAATATATAGCCTAATAAAATATAATATTTTATAACATAATATCACGACATATTACTGTCTGTAAGTGTTCGTCACTAAAGCATTTTCTAAGATCATAATGTCTGATATTATTTTTTTTTACACACACACACAATAAGCGCGTGTGCGTAAAGTTATAGTAACCCCCCCCCCCCCCCGCCTTTTTTTTTTTTGAGTCGCCGGACCCACCCACCTCCTGAATTCCGGGACCTCCCACTTCACAAATTAAGCACTGCCTAAAATCATTACATAACTTATTTAAATAACTATAGGCCTATCATTAATAATAAAACACAGGTCAATCAAGTTTATCAAGCTGACGATTTCACTCCAAATCAGCAAATCCATTGAATTCCTCATCCTCGGTGTCGCTTCTGAACAACTCTGCCAACTCCAGCGGCAGACGAAGCGCCGTTTCCTCTTCTTCTGCGTGGCTGTCGTCAGACTCGGCATCAGCTCCAGTTATTCCGCGGTGAAAAAAAAAAACATATATACGTCGCACCGGAGTATAAGACCCCGTCCACATGTAGCCGGGTATCTGCTAAATCGAAGATATTTTTCTACGTTTTGGCCTGTCATCCACATGAAAACACATCAAAAACGAATATTTAAAAAAACTCCAGGCAAAGTGAAGATTTTTGAAAACTCCGTGTATGCCTTTTCGTGTAGACAGAGATAACCGGAGTTTTGCGTTTTAGAACGTCACAATCTGCACCAAAAAAATGACAACAAATCTGCCCTGACGTCAAACGCGCCTTTGTTTACTGCAGAAGCCAGATTAAGCATGGACAAAGAGTAATGGATCGGAGTAGTGCCTTGAAAGCGTTAATTATTGTGCAGGTGCTATTTACATGTTTAATTTTAGAAGCCCAACTACTGCTCCAAAAACAGGGTCAATATGTCCACATATTTGCTTTGACAAGATTCCCAATCAACGTTTTCTTGCGTCTTTTGAAGTTTATACTCCAAAATTGTGTTTAGAAGCAATTCTGTCTCTGAGTCTGTCCAGACGAACGAGCTTGGTGCCATGTTTTATGTTTAGGCGGAAGTGACGCCAACAGAGGACTATTCTGATGTGATTAGGGGGTAGGATTTGGGGAAATAATGCCATCTACAGGTTTGGAATGCTTATGAATGTGAATGAAAACGCAGATGTTCGGTTATGTGTGGAAGGGATTTTTTTCGAAGACGAGGTGGTGTGGATAAAACATTTTTATAAACGGGGGGGGGGGAATGTTCGGTTTTAAAAATACCCGGCTATGTGTGTACATGGCCTAAGTCGCATGGCCAGCCGAACCATGAAAAAAAGTGCGCCTTATAGTCCGAAAAATACGGTAATCCCCTAAAATATTCTGAATTTTTCTGACTTGAATCAAACATTGTCCTTTGTTTTGGAAGCCTTTCCCTCTGTTTCACTATGAGCACAGCATCTTAAATCATGGCTATTATCTTGCTCACTGATGATATAGATTTTATAGACTGTGAACCTCCTTTTAGCCATTACTGTGGCAGCAGTAGACACTGTCCTGTAAAGGACCCTTATGGCCCTTTTCCACTACCCTTTTTCAGCTCACTTCAGCTCACTTCAGCCCGACACGGCTCGCGTTTCGACTACCTCAGAACAGCACGACTCAGCTCGCTTCAGCCCTACTTAGCACCCAAAACTCGCACGGTTTTGGAGTGGGGCTGAAGCCAGCCAAACCGAGCCGAGTGGGGCTAGGGGCGTGAGGAGACACTCCCCTGTGCACTGATTGGTGAGGAGGAGTGTCCTCACACGCCCACACACGCCCCGCGAGCATGCTGGGATCTGTCAACACCATAAACCCGGAAGAAGAAGAATTACGAATTACGAGAATTTCTGAAGCCTTATGCGCCTCACCTCATCTATACGCTCTTGCCAGTATCTGTTTGCGTTGTCGGTGACAACAAGCCACAGCACCAAGACCAGCAACACTAACGACTCCATGTCCTCCATGTTTATTGTTTACTCTCCGGGTCGTGAGACTACCGCTTAAAAGCTCACTGATGTCACCGTTTGCGCCGCCTAACGACATCACGTGACGTCCACCCACTTTTGCTAACTCCACCCAATGTGTCCACCCACTTCCAGCCAGCACGGTTCAGCGCGGTTGTAGTCGAAATGCAATGCCAACAGCCCCACTCAGCTCGACTCAGCCCAACTCAGCACGGCACGGCTCAGCCCAACTCAGCCGCGTTGGTAGTGGAAAAGCGGCATTAGGCTACAGTAGTGCTTGAAAGTTTGTGAACCCTTTAGAATTTTCTATATTTCTGCATAAATATGACCTAAAACATCATCAGATTTTCACACAAGTCCTAAAAGTAGATAAAGAGAACCCCGTTAAACAAATAAGACAAAAATATTATACTTGGTCATTTATTTATTGAAGAAAATGATCCAATATTACATATCTGTGAGTGGCAAAAGTATGTGAACCTCTAGGATAAGCAGTTAAGTTGAAGGTGAAATTAGAGTCAGGTGTTTTCAATCAATGGGATGACAATGAGGTGTGAGTGGGCACCCTGTTTTATTTAAAGAACAGAGATCTATCAAAGTCTGATCTTTACAACACATGTTTGTGGAAGAAGTGTATCATGGCACGAACAAAGGAGATTTCTGAGGACCTCAGAAAAAGTGTTGATGATGTTCATCAGGCTGGAAAAATTTACAAAACCATCTCTAAAGAGTTTGGACTCCACCAATCCACAGTCAGACAGATTGTGTACAAATGGAGGAAATTCAAGACCATTGTTAAGAGAGAAGAAACCTTTATTTGTCACATGCACACTTCAAGCACAGTGAAATTCATCCTCTGCATTTAACCCATCTGAAGCAGTGAACACACATGCGCGCGCGCGCGCACACACACACACACACACACACACACACCCCTAGAGCAGTGGGCAGCCCAGAGCACCCGGGGAGCAGTCAGGGGTTAGGTACCTTGTTCAAGGGCACCTCAGCCCAAGGTCAACCGAACTGCATGTCTTTGGATTGTGGGGGAAACTGGAGCACCCGGAGGAAACCCACGCAGACACAGGGAGAACATGCAAACTCCACACAGAAAGGCCCTCGTCAGCTGCTGGGTTCAAACCCAGAACCTTCTTGCTGTGAGGCAACCGTGCTAACCATTACACCACCGTGCCACCCCTCCCCAGGAGTGGTTGACCAACAAAGATCACTCCAACAGCAAGGCATGTAACAGTCAGCAAGGTCACAAAGGACCCCAGGGTAACTTCTAAGCAACTGAAGGCCTCTCTCACATTGGCTAATGTTAAAGTTCTTGAGTCCACCATCAGAAGAACACTAAACAACAATAGTGTGCATAGCAGAGTTGCAAGGAGAAAGCCACTGCTGTCCAAAAAGAACATTGCTGCTCATCTGCAGTTTGCTAAAAATCATGTGGACAAGCCAGAAGGCTATTGGAAAAATGTTTTGTGGATGAGACCAAAATAGAACTTTTTGGTTTAAATGAGAAGTGTTATGTTTGGAGAAAGGAAAACACTACATTCCAGCATAAGAACCTTATCCCATCTGTGAAACATGGTGGTGGTAGTATCATGGTTTATGCCTGTTTTGCTGCATCTGGGCCAGGACAGCTTGCCATCATTGATGGAACAATGAATTCTGAATTATACCCGTGAATTCTAAAGGAAAATGTCAGGACATCTGCCCATGAACTGAATCTCAAGAGAAGGTGGGTCATGCAGCAAGACAACGACCCTAAGCACACAAATTGTTCTACCAAAGAATGGTTAAAGAAGAATAAAGTAAATGTTTTGGAATGGCCAAGTCAAAGTCCTGATCTTAATCCAATTGAAATGTTGTGGAAGGAACTGAAGCGAGCAGTTCATGTGTGGAAACCCACCAACATCCCAGACTTGAAGCTGTTCTGTCCAGAAGAATGGGCTAAAATTCCTCCAAGCTGGTGTACAGGACTGATCAACAGTTACCAGAAATGTTTTGTTGCAGTTATTGCTGTGCAAGGGGGTCACAGCAGATACTGAAAGCAAAGGTTCACATACTTTTGCCACTCACAGATATGTAATATTGGATCATTTCTCAATAAATAAATGACCAAGTAGAATATTTTTGTCTCCTTTAACTGGGTTCTCTTTATCTACTTTTAGGACTATCTGATGATGTTTTAGGTCATATTTATGCAGAAATATAGAAAATTCTAAAGGGTTAACAAACTTTCAAGCACCAGTGTAAATAAATCACAATTCCACCTTACCTTTGAATAGTTTTAGACCAAACTTCATTGCATATTTAGAGCTTTTATGAATAGCATTTTCTTTCATAATTTGCAATTCTTCCTCACTTACAGTGACAAAGCAATCGGCAGCCATTTTGCTGAGTCGCTCAAGGTGATTATTGAGAAATAGTCTGAATTTCTTGACCAATCAGCATGTGTGATTTTCTTTAATTACCTGTGTATTTATACTCAATCAAAATTTTATGAACTAGCTTAATTAGGAACATAGCCTACTTCTATGAGGTCAAAGCAGTAATGTACTAGTACAACCATTTATTTTCCACCAACATGAAAAAAAAATCAGATATTTTGCAAATGGCATTTTTTCCTGTACACAGAGCATTACTGAAGTGAGACATTTTTGAAAATCTCCAGCATTTCTTAATGTTCAAATTGTCATATAATCTAGCAGGACAGCTTGCCACTTCAAGTCTAAAAAACATAGGCCTACATTTATTGTTAAGAGACTAATAAAAATCTGTCAAATGGCTCTCAGTCATAAAACCATTAAATAGCAGAACAGACTAGGCTAGACCAAACTTCTGCACTGGAGCTGAGCCTATCACCTCTGGTCAGAAGCACTAAATCAATACTGCTACGTGTGCTCGCAAAACAGGGCAATGGCTTCACAACCAGTGTAATGCCATTTGTCATGTCTGGGTCCCCTTTCCCAATAAGACAGTTTGCTCAAAATATTAACTTAAATGTCAATCTATACAATATTCACATCATAACAGTGGTTACAAGCTGGAAAAAATAGAAAGAAGGAAAATCCATTACCAGGTTATATTCTGACATGCTTGTATTCATGTGTTGAAGTTATGTACTTATCTTCTGTTAATTTTCTCTCAAGCAAGTTAATAATGTTGTGTGTTCAAGTACAGTTGTAAAGAGAGAGAGAGATGAGTCACTCACTGAGTGTGCTTCTTCTCTAATGCTGAGTGGTAGTCTATAATATATTAGAACTTACCCACTTGGTATCAACTGTTTCTCCTAAAGGAACACATGGGCAGTCTGGTCACTGTTTAGGTTCAGTTTTGTAAGGAGTAAAGGGTTTCCTTTTGTAGGCTAACAGGTGCATACTAAACTCTATTTATGCACATGCACCAACACCATTTCCAGAAAAGATGGGACATTTTCCAAAATGCAATAAAAACAAAAATCTGTGATTTGTTAACTCACGTGAACCTTTATTTAACTGACAAAAATAGAAAGAAAAGATTTTCAATACTTTTACTGGCCAACTTAATTGTATTTTGTAAATATAAATGAAGTTAGAATTTGATGCCTGCAACACACTCCAAAAAAGCTGGGACAGAGGCATTATTACCATTGTGTTACATCACTGTTCCTTTAATAAAAAAAAAAATTAATCAGATGGGAACTGAGGATACTAATTGTTGTAGTTTTGCAACTACAACAAAAACTATTGAAATTTTTGTCTATTCTTGCTTCATACAAGACTTCAGCTGCTCAACAGTCCATTTTTGCCTTTGTCTGATTCTCCTCTTCATGATGGGCCATACATTCACAATATAAGACAGATCTGGACTGACAGCAGGCCAGTCAAGCACATGCACTCCGTCTACGAAGCCACGCTGTTATAGCCTGTGCAGAATGAGGCCAGGCATTGCCCTGCTGAAATAAGCATGGACTTCCTGGGAAGAGATGTTGCCTTGATGGCAACACGTTTCTCTAAAATCCCAACATACGCCTCCTCGTCAATGGTACCTTCACACACACACACACACACATGCATATCTCATCCATGCCATGGGCACTGATGCACCCATACATCACAGATGCTGGCTTTTGCATGTTTCTCTGATAACAAACTGGATGGTTGTGTTCACCCTTGGCATGGAGAACTGAAAGTCTGGATTTCCTGAAAACAAGCTGAAATGTGGGCTCATCTGAACACAGCACATGTTTCCACTGTCTTTCGGTCCATCTGAGAAGAGTTCAGGACCAGAGAAATCAGTGGTGTTTCTGCATAGAATTGATGAATGGCTTCTTCCTTGTGTAATACAGTTTCAGGTTGCATTTCTGGATGAAGCAGCAGACTCTGTTAAGTGACAAAGGTTTTCTGTAGTACTCCTGAGCCCATGTGACTATATTTGTCACATTAGCATGATGGTTTCTTAGGCAGTGCAGCCTGAGGGCTTGAAGGTCACATACATTCAACAGTGTGTCTGTGAAGATTCTCAGTCATCCAGGTCATAGTAAACTGCGGGTGGTAAAAGAGAGCAACTGGACTTTCTTGAAGATTTTTGAAGACATTTCACCTCTCATCCAAAAGGCTTCTTCAGTTCTGTCTGACTAATAGGGAGTATCAGGTATTTATCCTCTCATGGATGAAAAGCAATGCTAAGGTGTCGTTGAGTCATCCTGTTGGTATGGGTCACTGGGGACTGGGTGTGAACGGCCTAGAGAGTTGTTGGTTCTCTCTGTCCTCCTGTGAGTCACTGAAAACAGCTGGGTTTTGGTGTGCATTCAGTTGTCTGGGAAGTGTGCTAAGGACTGCATTGTAGGTGGCTGATAAATGGTGTCTTAGGCCCTGTCCACACGGCAACGGATTCAGGTGACTCCGATACAATTGCTTATCGTTTAGGCCTGGCGTCCACACGGCACCGGCGTTTTGGGTGCCCAAAACGCAACCTTTTTGAGAACGGGTTCCAGAGTGGAAAGATCTGGCAACGTTGCCGTTGTGAAGTCGTCTGGATGAGTAGAACGGATTTGTTTACGATGACGTCACAACCACATGACTGTGAGTGCTTCACGCCGGGTAGAAGTGTAACGAATATCACCAGGATATCACCAGGAAAAAGCCTTACAGAGCACTAGTGAGAGTGAAACACGAGCTTGGATATTATTATTATTATTATGTTCAGTGTTAGTTCACAGTAGTAATGCAAGAAGCAGAATAGTGACAGTAATAGTGAAGCAAAAACATGCAATTGTACAAACACTGCAGCTCTACAGCAAAATATTCATTTATGAAATGGTCTGATTCTTAACACCAGTAGTGCCAATGATCTTCTCATTGCGATGCGAGTTGTCAACAAATCCTATAACTTGGTTCATGAAACGCGCTTACAAAATATTTTCACTGTGAATATTTATTGTGTAATGGTGCAATCCCGCCAGCAAAAATAGGGAAAAAAAGGAGCGATCTCACCTCTTCAGATGTTGATTTAAGTCCGACAATACATTCCTCAAAAAGGGCGTAGAGGAGCAAATTAATCCAATTTATTCCGGACCATTAAAGACGCCACCTTCCGCGTAGAATCATACATCATCCTCGCCGCCATATTGAATAGGTCAAAGCGGAGAATAAAGATTCATGTGCTGCCTTTAACTGTACCAACAGGTTTACCGTCCAAACGAGATCACATGGAATTACCTTTCACAGGTGAGAAACAAATTAATCCATCAACGTGTAGTATTCAATTTATTCCGGACCATTAAAGACGCCGCCTTCCGCGTAGAATCATACGTCATCCTCGCCGCCATATTGGAGAGGTCACAGTGGAGAATAAAGATTAGCTGCGTTTAACTGTACCAACAGGTTTGCTGTCCAAACGAGATCACATGGGATTACCTTTCACAGGTGAGACTGGAAAAATACTTTTCATTGTATTTGGTCATTATAATGTAACTTTACAAACAGATTTTCCTGACTTTGTGGCTAATATGAAGTCTCGTGCATTATGCGCATGCGTCCTTACTTCTTCTATTGTTCTGGTGTCTCCGAAGGGACCGTCTTACAGCGCCCCTAGAGGTGTGGCATGTGTATTGCATTGTTTTCAGCAAGCGTTGCGTTGCCATATGGACCTGATATTTTACTGATTGTTGCCCATTTAGACGCGATATATTTTTAAATAACATCTCGTTGCCGTTGTCGTGTGGATGTAGCCTTAGACCAGCATTTCTCAACCTTTTTTCAGTCATGGCACCCTTCAGAAGGATGCAAATTCTCAAGGCACCCCCACATAAAATATACGCAGTCACGCTGACCATATGCTGACCCCGGCAGTGACGTTGTGACATGGGAAAGGGGGCCGTGAGACAAATTTTGATGATGCATGAGGCAGTGATGATCTGCATTAGTGTAACTATCGTTTTTTGAAATTTTAATTCATTTTATTTATTTCAAATGTTAGAACATATAATTTTTTGATGGCACCCCTAACGAAGCCAGACGGCACCCCAGGGTGCCATGGCACCCTGGTTGAGAAAGGCTGTCTTAGACCACCACCTCTGTTCAGTGATGGCCATTCCAGATTGACAAAAATGGCTTCTTTAACTTCTCACTCATACCAACGATCATCTCTGTCTAAAATGCATACGTTGCAATCCTGAAATGAGTGTCCTTTGTTGTTAAAGTGCATATCACGGGTAAATTCAGGAGCAAGATCAATGTAATTCTCCTATTTTATATTAAACTTTGGTCAAATATCTGTCACATTTGGCATTTTGTGCAATTTTTTTACCTTGCACAATACCAGAAAAATTCAGTTGAAATCAAGCCATTTGAGGCAAATTGGTCTACCTCTGAAAAAACTTGGCATTTGGATTTCCCGGGAAACATTGATTTTCATGATGTCATGTGCGGGACACTTCCCTCTGAATCCTACATCAGCGTTGCTTTGTTTATGAGAAAACGACCTGGTGGTTTTCTGAAAATTTCTTCAACATTATCATGTTGCAAAGAAATAGAGACCAGAAGTTTAAGCTGTGATACGTGGAACATGTGGTGGATGCGTCGCATGGCAAGTGGTAGTGCCAGTCTGATGGAACATGGATTGATTACCTTTTTGACGAGGAAGAGTCCTAAGTACCTGGGAGCCAGCTTGCCGGAGATGGTTCTGAGTGGCAGATGGCATGTGGAGAGCATAACTCATTGCCCCACCCGGTAAGTGGGCGCCTTAGAGTGGTGTTTGTCGGCCTGCCTCTTGGATGCTAGGGCGGAGTGAATGGGTTTTCTCAGGGCCAATGCTCACGTCCTCCTGCAGCGGTGTATGAAGATCTGGGCTGAGGGTATGGAGACCTCCTCCTCTTGGTTGAGGAAGAGTGGTGGTTGGTAACGTAGGGAGCATTGGAAGGGTGAGAGACCTGTGGCAGATGAAGGAAGAGTGTTATGAGCATATTCGACCTAAGGTAAGTACTTACTCCAAGAACCGGCATCCCTGGACGCCATACACCTGAGTGTCACCTCCAAATCTTGATTCGCCCGTTCCGCCTGGCCATTGGTTTGGGGATGGAAACCTGAGGAGAGACTACAGGAGGCCCCAATGAGTTTGCAGAAGGCCCTCCAGAACTACACAGTGAACTGAGGGCCCCGGTCAGAGACAATGTCAGTGGGGAGTCTGTGTATGCAGAAAATATGGAGGATGAGTAATTTGGCAGTTTCTTTAGCAGTAGGAGGCTTGGGCAAAGGGATGAAATGGACTGTCTTGGAGAAATGGTCGATAACTGTGAGAATGCATGTGTTGCCACCTGAGTTGGGGAGTTCTGTGATGAAGTCCAGGGCGATGTGAGACTGTTCTTGGAGCCTGGGCAGTAGGAGAGCGTGAATCGGAAGCGGGAGAAGAAGAGAGACCATCGGGCTTGTCATGAATTGAGATGTTTGGCGGACTTGAGGTATTCTAAATTATTGTGGTCAGTCCAGACAAGGAAGGGGAGATCCGACCCCTTGAGCCAGTGCCTTCACTCCTCCAAGGCTAGCTTGACGGCCAACAGCTCTCTGTTGCCGATGTCATAGTTTCGTTCGGCAGGGGACAGAGAAGAAGGAGCAGGGGTGGACCTTATCATCACTGGCCCTCCAGGAGAGGATGGCTCTGACCCACGACTTGGAAGCATTGACCTCCACAGTGAACTGTTTGGCCAGATCGGATATGGTGAGAATGGGTGCTGTGGTGAACCTGCACTTGAGCATGGAGAAGGTTTTCTCTGCTTCCTCCTCCCACTTGAGCAGGATCCTGATTGAGGTCAACGCCGTGAGAGGTCCGGCCACCATGCTGAAGTCACAGATGAAGCGCCTGTAAAAATTGCCAAACCCCAGGAAACGCTGGCGCTCTCGTTGCGAGGATGGGGTGGGTCAATCGGCAACTGCCTCGAGCTTGAGGGGGTCCATCTGGATCCTTGCTGGGGAGATGATGAATCCCAGAAATGAGACAGAGCTCTGGTGAAATTCGCTCTTTTCCGCCTTGACGAGCAACTTGTTCTCTAGCAGGCACTGGAAGACCTGCCAGAAGTGACCCCGATGTTCCTCCAGGGAACGGGAGAAGATCAGGATGTCATCCAGATAAGCGAAAATGAAGATGTTAAGGAAGTCCCTTAAGACATTGTTAACGAGTGCCTGGAAGACTGCGGGCGCATTGGTCAGGCCAAAAGGGACCATGAGGTACTCATAGTGACCAGTGGTGGTGTTAAAGGCCATCTTCCACTCATCCCCCTCCCTGATCCTGATGAGATGGTATGCATTGCATAGATCTAGCTTGGTAAATACCTTGGCTTCCTGGAGTAGTTCAAAGGCCATGGTCATGAGCAGTAGTGAGTAGCAGTTCTTGACTGTGATGGCATTGAGACCCCAGTAGTCAATGCAGGGGCGGAGCAACTTGTCCTTTTCCACAAAGAAGAATCCTGCCCTTGCTGGGGAGGAGGAAGGGCAAATGATCCCAGCTGCCAAAGATTCTGAGATGTACTTCTCCATGGCTTGCCTTTTGACAGGAGAGAGAGTAGAGTCATCCTTTGGGTGGCGCTGTCCCGGGTAGGAGGTCGATTCCACAGTCATAGGGTCTGTGAGGAGGGAGGGACACTGCTCGGGTCTTGCTGAAAACGAGTTTAAGATCCAGATATTCCAAAGGCATGTGAGAGAGGTTGGGAAACTCGCTGGCTGAAGGCTGTGGTGGTTTGGCAGGAGGCAGAGCGGAGTTCAGACAGGAAGCTAGGCAAGACTGGCTCCAGCCAAGGATGGTGTTGTCAGCCCAGTTAAGGTGGGGGTTGTGCTGCATTAACCATGGTAATCCTAGGAAGATGGGTATGCCTCACCTCACCTATCCTCTTCGCGCTCGGTTGCGCATAAGGCCGTAGTACTTTCCTTCCATCGTTTCCTGTCTTTAGCCACAATTCTTGCTTCTTCCCAGGTTTTCCACCCAGCTTCTCCTCTCTCCTTTTCAATTGAGCACCTCCAGGTTGTTTTCGGCCTGCCCACCTTTCTCCTCCCGTCAGGTTTCCACGTTAATGCTATTTGGCAATGGTGCTGCCGTGGCATTCTGAGGACGTGCCCAAGAAATCTCCATCTTCTTCTTCTTACCTCTACACTCATACGTACGGACCCTGTCTCGTCGTTTAGCTCATCCATTGAAACTATGTATGGCCAGTAGATGCCCATGGTTCTCTTGAGGCACTGGTATTGAAAGGAGTCAAGCTTCTCGTAGTCTTTTGCATTAGTCTTCCAGGTTTCACTTCCATACAGTAGGACTGGTTTAGCCAAGATGTTGAATAGTTTTATCTTTGTCTTCTTACTGTATTGTTTAGAGCCCCATATCTTCTTCAACTTCCTGAAAGCTGCCTTGGCCTTGCTAAGTCTGCTGTTCATATCTTTATCAGCACCTCCATCGGTACTTGCACAGGCTCCAAGGTAGGTAAAGTCATTGGTTTCTTGGATGTTTTGACCATTTAGGAATTTGATCGGTTCTGGGTTCTTGCAATTGACTTTCATAACTCAGGTTTTTGATTGGCTGATATTAAAGGGCTGATGACACGAACATGACTCTATGCAATTTCTTAAATAAACTATACAACATGGCAAACATGTTAGATTTCTGTTATAATTACATGAAAAGAAGCTGTTGTTACGCGAATATCCAACTTTTAATTGCACAGTGCAAGAAAACTGGGTCCGTGGCTCGCGGCCATGTTGTGACATCAGCGGAAGAACATGCTGCGGTTCACTGGCTGTCTACTCAATGGAAATGGCACATAAAAACGCCGGTGAACTCTCTAGCTCTTCCTCTTCTGGGAGTCTAGAATTGTGTTGTGAGTGGGATAGATCGGAAGAATCAAGTGATGACGAACACGGGTGCATCCAACTGTACAGGTTTGAACCTGTTACTGTGCAATCTGAGAGCGACTCCGACCCTGAGGCGGACAGCGGACAGGCAGACAGCCCAGCATTGAACACCACAAGGTTGGATAACAAGGATTGGTAGGTCAACCCGTATTTGTTCAAAATGTTACGGAATCAATATTTTAATATTGTATATTGTTGTCCTGCATGTGTAAACACTGCTTATATCATGTAAGCCATATGCTACACTGAATACATAGTTCCTAATGGAGCATGCAAACAGCTAACATAATAAGCTTACGACTATGCCTGATCCGTGATACATTTAGGATAATATTGGCAGGCACGTCTTCTAGTTTATGGCTTCTTAGTTTTATCCTTGAATGAAGCAAAATATTTGATAACCTACATCAGCGTAAGCAAATGACAATCTGTAGCCTACTTGTCTGGCTAAGTTAGCTTTCCCTCAGTGTTTGCTTTGAGAAACAAATTCTTTCAACTTGGCAATAAGAGACCACAATGCAAAGGCAAAATACTACAACTGCTACTACAAATCTGTCACATCAACAAACCAGCAAGTGAGGAGGAAGACTAGGCGATATGATGCCCATACCCATAGATCAGTTTTTTTTGTATTAGTACTAAGAAGACGTAAACAAACCATCCAACACCATCGAAGACAGTGCAAGCTTTCACAAGCAAATACATGACTGATATCACACCAACTTTATGATTACATTTATGATTATCATGAATGTGTACTCTATGATGTGTACTCTATGAGCGCTCTGGAGCGAGTCACTTCCAAGATGGCCGCGCAGACCGCATGGTTACTATTTTTAGCATCATGTCGGAGCACTCTATAGCTCTACGTACCTTTATCTTATGTTGTTTCTCAACACATGTTCTGACAGGAGGACTGTCTTTGGAGGAGTTGCCTTGTCCCAGGCGACTGCTGGATCCGGCATAGCTACTAGTAGACCCCTCCGGAATACTGCAGGCACTGCTGATGGTAGCAGCACACATTTGTGCTGAACTGAACACCCAAGAGATTCCTTTAAGCTGGGAAGGGTGTCAAAACAATCCAAATTGAAGTGTTCAGAGCACAGGACGGATGTTGGTGAGGGCTCCCACTTGTCATGAGTGCGCCTGACTTGCTTCACCCACTTCGCATGCAGCTCGGGATCTCTGGGAAACTTGAATAAACTTACCCCATCCTTGTGGGTTTTGGAGCAAAAGCCGGCAACACAACGCAAAGGCATAATAATATATATATATATATATATATATATATATATATATATATATATATATATATATATATATATATATATAATAATAATACTAATAATGATAAACTGAACATCTCTCGCATCAACAACAAACTGGTAAGTGAGGAGGAAGATTCTTTTGCTGACGTCATATAGCCCCTCCTCCTCTTTCATCTCCTGGGTGCTGCAGCCTCAAATTTGCCCAAATAGGCGCGTTTTTTATCATAACTTGTAAAATAGGCGCCTTCGTGAATTAATATATGGATCATCGGGAATTACTTTTTATGTTATAAAACATCACCAAAGATGTCAAAAATGTGTCATCAGGGGGCGTCGTGGCTCAGGTGGAAAAGGCACCATACCATAAATCCGGGGACCCGGGTTCGATTCCGGCCCGAGGTCATTTCCCGATCTCTCTCCTGCTCATTTCCTGTCTCTACACTGTCCTATCCAATAATAAAGGTGAAAAAAGCCCCCCCCCCCCAAAAAAAAAGTGTCAACAGCCCTTTAAGTCCTATTCTCTGTGCTGCCTCCAATAACTTTTGCATCTGACTTTGGTTGGTTGAAATAAGTGTAATGTCCTCCACAAAATCTAGGTCCTCTAGTTGACTGGTGAGTGTCCATCTGATCCCTGTGTTGGCTTGACTAGTTGTTTCATGCATTACCCAATCGATGGCGAGTAGGAATAGAAAGCCTGACATTACACAACCTTGCTTGACGCCAGTTTTCACTTGGAACCACTCAGATATTTGGCCTCCATCAAGAACTGCACATTCAGAATTTTGGTATAGAAGTTGGATTATCCTGATGATCTTTGCTGGTATGCCATATAGCTTCATTATGTCCCAGAGGCTGTTTCTATGTAGCGAATCGAATGCTTTTTCGAAATCTATGAAGTTTAATATCAGGGAGGATTGCCATTCATGTGTTTGTTTGTTCGATGATGTTACGTAGTATGAAAATCTGTTTGATGGTACTTCTTCCTTGACGGATTCCTGCTTGTTCTTGTCGTAGCTTTGCATCTGTTCCCTTTTTCATATGTTCCATAAGAATCTTACCAAGGATTTTACTTGCGATGATGAGAAGTGTAATGCCTCTCCAGTTCGTACAGTTTCTTAGGTTTTCTTTCTAATTAACCCTTTTAACCATTCCAATGGAACTTGTTCTTCTTCCCAAATCTGTTGGATTATTTAATGTAGCTTTTGGGTGGATATTTCAAGGTCTGCTTTAAGAAGCTCTGCTACAATGTTGTCAAAGCCACCTGCTTTTCCATTCCTTAGAGATCTGATACCCTGCCTAACTTCATTACTGATTGGTTCTGTACTGATTTCATCTATTTCTGGAATTTCATCTGTCTCAATCGATATCAGATCTGTTGGTGTTGCATGGTTGAGAATCTCTTCAAAGTGTTCTTTCCATCGAGCTAACCTGGCTGAATCTTCAGTGATGGTGTTTCCCTCTCTGTTGTTGATGGCGGTGGACTTGCGGGGTTTATCGTTACAGATGTTTTTTGGTTATTTCATATAAGGTCTTCATGTTTCCCATATCTGCTGCTTTTTGAGCATCATCCATCTGCTCTTCAAGCCATCTTCGTTTATCAGTTCTAAGATTTTTCTTAACTTCTTTATCTTTCTCCCTATATTTCATCTGAAGTTGGCTCTGGAGTCTTTCTGACTTTGTGTTTTCTGCTTGGACTTTTAGGTGCTTTCTTTCTTCGATAATGGACCAAGAATCTTGACTGATCCACGGTTTACTGTTTTTCTTTTTCCTACCCAGTACTTTATCTGCTGTGTTGTTGTAAGCTTTGCTGAAGCAGGTCCACTTGTTGTTAATATCACATTCTTCTTCTGCTTCTACATCCTCGAGGACTGAAAACTGGTTGCAGAGCTCTAACAAAAATGCCTTCCTAATTGATTCATTCTGTAATTTGTTGGTGTCATATTTTATTCACGTGTTGATTGGTTTGATGGTTTTCTTGAACTTTACCTTAGTTCTGACGAGCTGGTGGTCCAATCCAACGTCTGCACCTCTCATGACTCTTGTATCTTGAACTGATCTTCTAAATTGTTGACTGACTAGCACATGGTCTATCTGGTTGTGTGTTTTCCCATCAGGGGATGTCCAGGTGTTCTTATGGATTTCTTTGTGAGGAAATAGAGTTCCTGTGACAATAAGGTTGTTCATCTCACAGAAGTTGACAAGTCTTTCACCGTTGCTGTTCATGATCCCTGTACCTTCTTTTCCCATTGCTCCTTCTCTGTTCCGATTTGATGACCCCACCTTCACATTCATGTCTCCTGTTATCAGCAAAAGATCGTGTTTGGCTACCTTTTTGAAGACACTTTGTAGTTGTTCGTAAAATACATCTTTATCTTCGTCTTCTGTGTCCATTGTAGGCATGTACACATGGATGATGGTGAGTTTGATGAATTTTGAATAGAATTGTGCCATGATTATACATTCGTTGATAGGTTTCCATTCTAACAGTGCTGATTCAGCATGTCTAGACATCATAATTGCCATGCCGCTTCTGTGTATACCATCTTCTCTTCCAGAAAAGATAATCTTCTCACCTGTTGCCAGCTTCACCTTACCCGAGTCTGTCCATCTACATTTGCTGATACCTAGAATGTCTAAGTTGTACTCTCTCATCACATGTGCAATCTGTGCAGACTTCCCTAAAGTTTACATTGTACGTACATTCCAGTTATCAATATTAACAAAACTTTTGGGCTTCAGAAGTGACTCCGTCAGTCAGGGGGTTTCAAAGGAGCTTTCACCCTCCGATATCATCCGGCACTGGTAGTCTGTGAACATCAAATCATCGTCTTAGGGTACCTGGCCAGTCCCATCTTCATGCCCATATAATCCTTGAAAAGTATTTCAGGTTTCTGTAATAATGTTGTTTTATAGGGAAGGGATATTAGCCCTTCGCCCAACCCCCAACCTGGAGGACCAGGTGTTGCAATTCGTCTGGCCTTTCACCTGGAACCTGCCCAGCAAGGTTGAACCTGCCAGGGACCGAGGTCCCCACTGATATAGCTTCCAGGATCCTTAAAGCACGCAGACCTCCCCACCGCTATCAGGCGCAACACTTAGGGAGGACGATGGGTACGTGGGGGTTGTTTATGACGTGAAGCTGGATGGTTTCTGAGTGGCTACCAGAAATCCTTAGGGTGAGTGGGGCAGTAAGGTGGGTGATGCTGATCAAGCCAGTGCCGCTGAGTGTCAGGACAGTGAGAGGGACGTCGAGAGCAAGTAGCGGGATTCCCAGTCGCTTGGCAGTGGCGGAGCAGATCAGATTCCTGTCTGCCCCTGAGTCGACGAGGGCCTGGAGGTGGTGATGCTGGTTGTCATGGATAATGATGACAGGAAGTAATGGACAATTAGCAGGGGACTGGTTCTGAGCGTTGGCCACCAGAGCCCCTTGATTCACTGGTGGGCTTGTCCTTTTAGTGGGCAGGCTCAGCAGGTGTGTCCCAGCTGACCACAGTAGAAGCAGGCCCCTGTGCTCCGCCGGTGATGTCGTTCCTCCGCTGACACCCGAACCTGGTCAACCTGCATGGGTTTGGCAGACGCAGTGGGAGGTGGAGAGGAGGTGAAGCTGGGGCAGTTCTCCTCTCTCCTCCATTGCTGGATCCGAGCGTCAATGTGGTTGGTGAGGTCCATGAGGCTGGAGAGGTCTGACGGCAGTTCCCACGATACCAATTTGTCCTTGATGGCGTCGGACAAGCCGTGCAGGAACACATCGATCTGGGCGCTCTCGTTCCAACCACACGAAGCCACCAACATCCAGAACTCGATGGCGTAATCCAAGGTAGACCGGGACCCCTGCCGCAGCTCCATGAGCTCTCTGGCCGCCTCCTGGCAAGACAGAGAGCAGTCGAAAGTTCACCTCATCTCCTCAGAGAAATCCTTGAAACTGGAACAAACGGGTCCATTGGCATCCCAGACCACTGTTCCCCACTCTCTGGCCTTGTCGGTGAGGAGTGTTATTGTATATGGTACCTGGGAGCGTTCTGTGGGGAAGGCCAGAGGTTGCAGCTCTAGGATCAATGAACACTGAAACAAAAATGATCTGCAAGTACCTGGTTCTCCATTGTAGGGCTGAGGCACTGGAAGTCTCAGTTCATGGAGAAAAGCGGTGGCAGGAGCTGAAGTAGGAGACGGCTGGGCAGGGGTAGGCACAGCTTGACAGTGCTGCATCTGTGTAGTGAGAATGTTGAGTGAGTTGGACAGGGTGGTGAGGTTCTGGGTAATTTGTTGTAGGGCTTGTTGGTGGGTCCTGAGGAGAGTCCCTTGCTGCTGGATGGCTGTTCTCAGATGGGCGAGTTCTGCTGGATCCATGTTGGCCAGAAAGTACTGTTAGGATTGATGGAAGTGTGGTGAAGTTAGGATCCAAGAGCAGAACACAGCCAGTAATCCAATAAATAATATGATTTAATTCAGGGAAGAAAGGGCGTGGCAATAAGGTAAACAAACAGGACAAAAAACAAATGGCAAAAATAGTCCGGACAAAACGAGACAAGCAACTTGACAAAAACATGAGACAGGCAAAGACAAAAATGCTAGTGCAAAAAACCATGAACAAGAAAAGACCCTTAGTGCAAGAAACCACAAACCAGAAATAACCCTTAGTGTAAAAAACCATGAACCAGAAATAACTCTTAGTCAGACCCTCCAGGATTTCATGATGTTGCGATTTGCAACTTCAACGCAAATTCAACCAATCCCCGCGAATTCAGGGTGGTGTTGCAATTATATCCAATCACCGCAACTTTCCCGCAAATTTGACCAATTGTTGGCATCATCTTGAAGTGACTTCGACAAACTACCTTCCACCTTACTTCCATTGTTGCCAGATTGGGTGGTTTCAAGTGCATTTTGGCAGGTTTTGAACATATTTTGGGCTGGAAAATGTCAGCAGTATCTGGCAACACTGCTTACTTCCGTGTATACGTTCAAGAGAAGCAGCATGTGTGAGTCAGTGTTTATATAGGCTTAAATTCTGTTACTGAAAGTGTGTTATGTTTGCAGTGAAGGACTGTGTGCACTTTACATTATTTTGTTTTACTTAATACAAGAAATTAATGGATGCCAACATTTTTGCCAAAATGGTATTTTATTTTCCATTGTTTAGGCAGCTTCAGCATCATACTGTGAAATTCTGTTCAAATTGTTTTTTTTTCTTCTATGAAGCCTGAGCCATTTATTTTATTAGTTTATAATTATTATTTTTTTATTCGGTCTTCAGGAGGAAGTGTCTGCACACAGTACTAGTATTAATAGGTTTTTTTCTTACATGAAAGCTGAGGCATTTATATTATATTTTAAGGTAACTTCATGTTGTGCTGTGAGGTTCTATGCACTTTAACTTTTGAACCAACAGGTGCATTTGGATAAGTAAAGCCTATTTTTCTGCATTTTTGTAGTCCTGGTAATCTTTTATATTGGTAAAGTTGTTTATAGGACCATTTCTCAGTGTCTTTTGCTTTTTTAATCAATAGTTTTTCAGTAATAACTTAATATTTAACATATCACTCAATTTTAATCACAAAAAGAGAAAATCGCAACAATTTCTTACAACTTTCACTTCCTCCCACAATGTAATCGCAACAAAAACCTAAAAAACACTGCAACTTTCATCGCAATTTTTTGGAAAAACCCCTGCAACATCAGACATTTTAGCCCACAACAATCACAAAAAAGGTCTGCGAAATCCTGGGGGGACTGCTTAGTGCAAAAAAACATGAACCAGAAGAATGCTAGTGCAAAAACCATGAACAAGAAAAAGTTGCTAGAGAGAAAAACCATGAGAAGCAAGAGAGGCACAGAAACGGCTAGAAAATCAAACGAGACATTCTGGCAAAGTTAGAGTCTGAGAACAGCCTTTAAATAAACAGCAGTAACCAGGAAGTGAGTTCAGGAGAGAAAGAATTCCTGTCCCGGATCCCGATAGGCGCTGACATGAAAGAGCTGTAATCTCCGGAGTGGACGTCTGGGGCGGAGCATGACACTTTCACAATATAATGTACTGTAGATTTTGAAAGACCTAAATTCTCTGCAACCTTGCGTTGAGATTTTTTTTTTAATGACTAACAATTCTCTCACAAATTTTGGCACAAAGGGATGAGTCATGACCCATTTTTGCTTGCAAAGACTGAGCCTTTGGTGCATGCTCCTTTTATCCCCAACTATTATACCTTCACCTGTTACCAATTAACCTGCTTATTGTGGAATCTTCCAAACTGGTGTTATTTGAATATAAACTTTTCAGTCTTATTTTGCCTCCATCCCAACTTTTTTGGAGTGTGTTGCAGGCATAAAATTCTAACTTGTTTATATTTACAAAATACAATTAGGTTGGTCAATAAAACTATTGAAATATTTTCTTTGTACTTTTGTCAGTTAAATAAAGGTTCATGTGAAGTAACAAATCACAGATTTTTGTTTTTATTGCATTTTGGAAAATATCCCATCTTTTCTGGAAATTAGGTTTGTATTTTAAATATTTATTTAAGTTAGCGACATAATAAGACACATATATTTATTCCTGTCCCTGCAAGTGCACCAATAATAGCCTACAATTAAATAACTTCAATAAAAATAGTGGCAATTGGTGCACTAATGGCAGCATGCTACAAAGCTGTTGAGCATCTAAACGTCTTCAAGATTATAGAGGCTCAATAGACTATGTTTACTTCTGAGACGGTAAAATGAAAAACAGAAAACCTTCACAGACACATACTGTACCAGAATTCTTCAGCAATCCAACAGTTATTGATCATGCCCCTGATTTCTTCATTTTTAACTCTGTTTATTCACTCTCTATATTAAGTAGTCTTCATTACTCACCAACTAAGCATGGGAAAGCGCTAAATGTGTTAAATGTAAGGTAACAAGTCATATATTGTGGACTGCAACAACTCCTTCCGGGAGGCACTGGTCCCTCTCCTCCAGCCGTAGGCCACCCTCCGACAGGAAAATGCTTTATTTCATTCATCAGTTTCCGTTCATTCATCAAGTCACTGCAGCGTGGCGAGCGCTCGGGCTTAGAGCCACACCGAAATTCTTATCAATGGAGTGCTGACGTCAATGAACAGCAATGACGCGCGGTCACGTGGGCTCAAGGGGGCCGAAATATAAACATGAGGAGCTGGCCGTGGTCCTGAAAAATATCTACAGCGTCGTCACGACTCGAGGCTAAGGCGTGAACAAAAGAGTCGTATACCTTTTCACAAAGCAAGTTCATTCAAACTATACATTTACCTCTAAAAAAAAGCATATGTATTAGTAAAGAGAGTAAAGAAGACAGTATCCAATAGCGAAATTCGAAGAACAAAGAGCAAAAGTGCGTCGGACCACGTCACGCCTGGGATCCCGGTAAGTCCTCATTTTCATTATAGCAAAGTAGCGAAAGCTAGCCTACATTCTACTACACTGCGATGGTAGCAGGGTCTTGTGTTTTTATAACGTTTAATGCGGATCAGCTAAATAAAGCCCTAACGCAATGGGAATTTCACTAACATTAACGAAAGATGTTTGTTCCATACAAAAATGAGAAAGAAAGCCCCACTCATAATCCATAGCAGAAATAAATAAATAAATAAATAAATAAATAACTGTATTAAAAGAACCAACAATTTAATTTAACTTGGGTGGAGTCGGAACTGATGCATCATCATCGCGTTCATTTTGATGGAACTCAGACGTGCCTGTAAATGACGCCATTACGGATTGCTGATGCATGTCATGATGACAGTTGTGGGAATTATGGTGATCAATAACATTCCCGAAATACCAACTATTACTCCCCCACTCCATTACACTATTTTCCCCATTACCTTAGCACATTTTTTTAGTTGTCCTGGATTCTAGTTAGATATGCTTGACAAAACCAGACACTGAAGAGCAAAAATGTTTTTGTGCTGAATATGATTTTAAGATATGTTTTGAGCCTCAGATCTGAGGGTGTTTTTATAAAAAAAAAATGTAATTAACTTTATGTGCTTTATATGAAGAATATGCTATTACGAAAAAGTAAAGTTCAGTTTTTAATCAAGTATATACGATTAGTATGTGATAATGTAATAATATGAACTGATATTGTGGTCAGATTTTTTTTATAGACTACTGCGCCAGGGCTTTTCCCTGTCTTTAAAATAGACTGGCTTAGTGTAGATGATTACGTGAAGAGAAGGCGTCTCAAAGACGGCTTACTAATGTGTATTAGTATGTCCGGAGTGTATCAGAATTGAAGTAATGATGCATGGCAGAAGCAGATAATACATTCATGCAATTGTTTACTCAAGTTCAAAGCATAATTCGGGGCTGCAAACACAATAGTGATGGAGGACACAGAATGCTTTAACCTGCAAATTCAAATGCAGAGCTGTGATATAAAACCCAACAGTGAGAGAAGTTAAAATCTGTTACTTTTAAGGTTTTGAAAGAAATGTGATTAATTAGGATACTGTGCCTACTTATTAATAAATTTAGTTATTTTCTCTGCTCTCATCTTTGTCAAGATTTGTGTCCTTTTAGTCTTTCAGGTTATCGGTATTTTACTCAATATTTATTTCATTTATTGTATATAGCCTATTTAGAAATTCGAACAACATCTACGTATGTATGTTTGCCTCAATCACCATCTACCTTCAAGCTCTCCGCTCTCTTTTGCTTGTGCGGGTGGTCACTTGCGCAAAGTGTTTCCAAAAGCATAAGTGTTCTTGTTAATTCAAATGTCCTTGCAAAATCAGGACAATCGGTAGATGTTGATTATAATTATAAACTTTGAAATGCCTTTTCCATGATGACGGCTCGTGATGCTGAAAGCCTGTTGCTATGATCTACAGACAGGAATGGTGCGTCAATATTCTATCCAATAGATTAAAAAAAAAAAAATCCAGATACCGATTAAAGAAGAAAAGTACCGTTTTTAAATAACAAGAAAACGTAATTGAATTTGTGTGTGTGTGTGTGTGTGGGGGGGGGGGGGGGGGGGGGGTTATGGTCACCATGATATGGAGAGAATGTTAAACATCCAAGTCAAATGTTCATGTTAATATGTATTTGTCCATTATGTGACAATGGTGATTAGTGTTTGTAACTTGTTACTTATTATCAGGTACAGACTAGGCATGTATAAAAACACAAACAAACAAGCAAATAAACAAGAATCCTGTGTTCTCTAGCATATTATTAATTTTTTTTCTTCCTGTCTGTGTTAGGTGCATCACCAATTTTTCTCACTCCGAATCTGCATGGTCATGATTTGGTTCCAACCAGGCTCTAGAGCCCCAGTTGTGCTTCTCTTCTTCCTCTTCAGTCATATATTTGAGCCCACAAGCAGCATCCCTGTGACTGAACACGAAGTGGCCAATCAATATGAACCCTCTTCTCCTGAACTTACACAAGAGCAGTTTCAGTTCACCCAAATTGGAGATGTTCTGCCAGGGACACCGAATGAAGAGGAGGATGAACTTTTTAAAGATATCGACCCAAAAACCCTAGCAGCAGTCCTCCTAGAAGCCCTCAATAAGCCTCAGGAGGTACTGAGTGAACAAGAGAAGAATGGAGGTGAGAAGGACAAGGAAGAAGGGGACAGCAAGACCCAGAGTTTTAACAGAGAGAGAAATAGAGATCAGGAGCTTGAACTGGTGCTGACAGCTGCTGAAGCACAGGGCAGAGAAGAGAGAGAAAAAGAACAGGATGAGGCAAGGAAGAGAGAGGAAGAGGAAGAAGAAGAACGCCTCACAGAAAAGGTGACCAGTCACATCACCAGTCAAACAGTCCCTACAAAAGAACAGGACGTAGTTCCAAAGAAGGTGGTACACAAAGAAGGGCACCAAGAAACAGATGGACCCAGAGATGGGGACAAGGATGAGCAGCTGAGTCCAGAAGAGTTAAAGAACCTGGAAAGCATGTTAGAGGAGTTTCAGAGCTACAATACAGCCATGAAAAGAGAACATGATTCCTCATCTGTTCAGAGAGAGAATCGTGGTGATTACTTTGATTACCTGGATCGTAATGGCCTCATGAACAATGAGATCAAGCCCAAACCTAAGGGTTATGACTTGGCTCTGTCTAAGAAGAAGCTTAAGTGGCAGCAAGAGCAAGAAAAGAACAAGAATCAGCCATTGTATAAGGGAGGAAACTTCATGGATGATTTTAATGATAATATTGAAGACCAAGAGGAGGAAAATGGAGAGGATGAAGAAGAACTGCTGAGTCCAGAAGAGGAAGAAGCTAGGGCTAAAGCTGAGCAGGAAGAGGTCCGTAGACAAGCAGCTGAGGCTCAGAGAGCCAAGGCAGAGGAAGAGAAGCTTGCAGATATTGCATCAGACATGATCTTGCAATACATGGTCAAACAAGATGGGAAGAAGTACCGGGACAATAACGCTGCAGAAGACAAACGCTCAGAGGAAGATGATGCCAATGATAATGATGATGATGATATTGACCCACAAACTATTGACAAGTTGATAGAAATCTCCAGTAAGCTGCACTTGCCTGCTGATGATGTGGTAGATATAATCAGTGATGTGGAAAAGAAGAAAAAAAAAGATGCTCCTGAAACTCTGCAATGGCAACGACCTCTTGTACCTCCTACAGCACATAATGTCCCATCTCCAGTCTTAAGAACATCACCACCCTCAAAACCACCCAAGCCTAATGCAAATATGCTGAAATCATGGTTCAAGGACAAGGCTCTTAAGCCAAGTCAACAGGATTTTTGGATCAAGCAACAGTGGCCCTTTTGGACCTACCCCTCCTATCAGCACTATCAAAAACCCTACAGTAGTTATTACACCATTTATATCCCACCTCCCAAGTCTAAACCACGCTACTATGCCAAACCATCCTACTCCCTTAATGACATACTGGGGAATTCATTGGCCTATGAGTTTGATTACCCTCTCAAACAAAGGTATCATCCCTGGATACAAAGTCGTCCAAGGGCTCCTCTGGCCTTCCGGCGGAACCTGTACTTCCCTAACTACATTGTCCCTCATCCCCGGACTTTCAATGCCATACCTATGCCTAAACCCCGGTCATCCCTTCGTCATCGGCCTGCTTTCTATTACTCACCCACAGCTTCTGTAGTTGCCCCACAGGGTGGCTATTACAGCCAGGTGGAGCAGCCACAGCCAGACAGCAATGAGGAGCTAGGGAACTTTATTGAGAAGGTTTTCCTGAAACATCCCCAGATGTTTTAGTGAAGGTGTAGATAAAGAGAGAAATAAAGAGGAAATGTAAGTGAGCAAGAAGAGTACAACTGTGAGACTGTTTTTGTCACACCACCATATTTTAGTTTCATTTTCAGAAAGAAGTTTATCCAGTCCAATTTACCTGTTCTTGCCTCTTCAGTTAAATTGGGGAAAAAGCCTGAAAACTGGTGAAGACTGATGACTGTAGCCATTTTCAGTGGTGTTTCTCCCTTCCTTATCTACCGGTATTCCCCTCCTCTCCTACATGATAGACAGTGGAAATGAGTTGAAGAAAGGGTGCTTTTGTTAATTATGTGGGGTACACACATGACTCAAATACACAACTACAGTCCTAAAAAAATTCCCACACTTCCAGAAGGTCTTTCAAAAAACAGAGGGAGACAAAAATACAATGGGACATCTTTTGTAAATTTATTTATTTATTTATTTGTTTGTTTGTTTGTTTGTTTGTTTGTTTGTTTGTTTGTTTGTTTGTTTTGTAATGTTCAGAAAACTTTTAAAAACAATATAGTAAGTTTCTCTAATTATGAAAAAACAGCAAAAATATTTAAATTTAAAATACATTTAAAGAATGCATGCATAAACGCATGTTTATTCCATGAAAGTCAGCCATGATTAAATATTAAGTGCTTTTTCTTTAGAAATGTTCAAGTTTGGTTCATCATACTCAACAGTGTTTTAAGTGTACCTAGTAGCTTTCTGACACACTTGGTCCTGTACATAAAATTAATTGTCTATCAGCTGACATTGTTTTTTTTTTTCATTTTCAGGTGTTTCTAACATTGTTTTTCTACACAGAATATTGATTTTTAGTGTAAAGAATGCACTACATTCCAAATATTTTGAAGAAAAGCTTTTTCATACAAGCTGTTTTGACAACAGTTATTTATTGCCTTATTTCCCTTTTAAGACTAGCAGCATTTTTGTCACTGATGGGTTGCCAGGTTTAATATGAGTCAAGAGGACTTTTGAAGACAACTTCATGTTAATTTGGACTCCAAATCTATGGATTTAAAGGTGAAAATAGATATGTAATTATGAGGTGTCAGTGAAAAAAAAACATGTTAAGATGCACATTACTTATTACCTACTTCTAACTTTGTGTATCAAAGTTTAGAAAAAAGCATTGAAATCAATCATAATTCCCTAACGTCCCTACTAAAGTTTAGTATCTCATACCAGAATCACAATTCCAGGTAATGTCAGATTAATAGTAGAGAACAAAGTAGACAGGAATACACAGGAAGTGCATGAAAACATAGAGGCATTTTAAACTATACTTTAAAGACAATAAGGGGCACTGTGAACAACAATAATTCTTCATCACACATAGCTTAAAAGAGAAGCAAAACAAAGAAATGTTGAGCAGATTCAGTGCTAGTAACTGAACAACTTAAGTATCCAAATCCAAATTGTGTGATACCTGAAATAGACAGTGAGACAGTGATAAGAAAAGATAAAGAAAAGGGGGAGGGGCATGATATTCTAATTAATTTATGCAAGCTGTGGAGTGAGAAATGGACATAGAGGAGACAAGTGTCTGCACGTTTATGTGAACTTGCATCTAAAATGTGTTTCTTCTTTGAAGACCTTATGAGCATTAAAAAATATATAAAAAAATACAAAAGACAAATGTTTAGCATACCAGAGTTTAAAAAACTGTCAAGTCTTGTATAAGGAAAATCAGCTGTTTGTCAGTTCTAGATGTATCTTGTATGTACCTTAATAAACATGCGTTTGCTGGATGTAAATAATCGCATGTTGATGACTAGTTTTGCTACGCAGAGATAATTCAATAAAATTTTACTATTTTTATTAAGATTGTTTTTTTAATTGTGTATTGAAGAACATGTGAATCTGAGCTCTCATTCATAGAAGATTTGACACCATCCACACATTTTATTTTTGCCAGCTATAAGTTTGTTGACCACAGGAAAGATCATGCCATCATATCCAACTTGCATGATGTGTGTTTGAACATTTGTTCACTTAGACAAACAATGTGTCAAATATGCACCAGTCAAACCAATACATTTAAATAACAAAAGACAAATTCCAATTAACAGTTATTCCCTAAGAAATGTAAGGGAAATATCCCAAATAAGTCCAAATATGACTTGTGTGTTAGATTTCTGAGACATACAGGTTCTGTTTATGAGGCTATTTAAGTGTACCAGTGTCCATGTGGAGCAAGGTTTATCTCTGAGTCCTGTCTTGTACTGCTTTGTAGGGAGTCTGCCACTTCTACCTAGTACATTTCCACATGCTAAGAGTCTTTGATTCTGCTCAGCAGTCCTGTGGTTCAGATAGTTTGCTTGGATAATTCCTTTATTAAACGAGAATCCCTGCAGCATTGTAGTATGATAACACCAGAGCCCATAAATAGGATCCTCTTTGAAGGGAAACTCAGAAAGGAACAGTGAACACACCATTCTGATACTATTTCATCTCATAATATCATAGTGCATTGCATATTGGAAAGGTGTCCCAAAAGTCTGGAGCCATAGGCAATTATTTGTTTAAACAGATATTTCAATAAATTGATGGCCTATGACACATATAAACATATGTTGAATACAGTTAAAATTGATCTTCTATTGTTAGTTTCCAAACCTTCTTGGATCTGAAATAAAAAGAAAATATTAAATTTCATAGAAGGAAAAATGCCTATGGATGCACAAAAGTATGCTGATATACACAGCAGAGTACTGTGCAAATGTCTTAAACACATGCAAAGAAATGCTGTAGAGCCTTAAAAATAATGAATTTGTATGCTTCCACATTAAAAACAAAATAATATAAATAGCAGTAAACAGTAATAAATTAAACAAAGTCAATGTTTAGTGTGAGAACCCTTTACTTAGTCTAAGGTATGATTTGTAAAATTTTATATATATATATCTCATCATCTCTAGCCGCTTTATCCTTCTACAGGGTCGCAGGCAAGCTGGAGCCTATCCCAGCTGACTACAGGCAAAAGGCGGGGTACACCCTGGACAAGTCGCCAGGTCATCACAGGGCTGACACATAGACACAGACAACCATTCACACTCACTTTAGAGTCACCAGTTAACCTAACCTGCAGGTCTTTGGGGGAAAGCGGAGCACCTGGAGGAAACCCACACGGACAACATGCAAACTCCGCACAGAAAGGCCCTTGCCGGCCCCGGGGCTCGAACCCAGGACCTTCTTGCTGTGAGGTGACAGCGCTAACCACTACACCACTGTGCCACCATATATATATATATATATATATATATATATATATATATATATATATATATATATATATATATATATATATATATATATATATATATATATATATATATATATATATATATATATATATATATATATATATATATATATATATATATATATATATATATATATATATATATATATATATATATGGCCGGTGAGGGCCTTTCTTTGCGGAGTTTGCATGTTCTCCCCATGTCCGCGTGGGTTTTCTCCGGGTGCTCCGGTTTCCCCTACAGTCCAAAGACATGCAGGTTAGGTTAACTGGTGACTCTAAATTGACCGTAGGTGTGAATGGTTGTCTGTGTCTATGTGTCAGCCCTGTGATGACCTGGCGACTTGTCCAGGGTGTACCCCGCCTTTCGCCCGTAGTCAGCTGGGATAGGCTCCAGCTTGCCTGCGACCCTGTAGAAGGATAAAGCGGCTAGAGATAATGAGATGATATATATATATATATATATATATATATATATATACAGGTAGTCGTCGACTTACGACTGTGTTTGGTTATGACTGACCGGTCGTAAACTGATCTGGTCGTAAGTCGGCCTATGTTAAATGAACGTAAGTATATTGTGATGTGTAATCATATTGTAATCATCTTAAAGTCTTATTTTATCAACATTTTCTTATTTCATTACCTTGGCTCATTATTTGGTTTAAGTCAAACACTGCATACTACACTGCGTACACTCTAAAAAATGACACCATGTCTGAACTTAAACAATTGAGGTAACAATTTGCATTGGTCTTTTTATGTATTCCCAACAAAGAAATTATTCAGTTCCACTGACTCTTTTTTTAAAGTATGCTAAACTTAATTTCAGTTGACTTCTAAAAGCTTAGGTAGGTTGCACGAACTTAATTTTCCAAGTGCCAACTCAATTTGTTAAGTTTTTTCAAATTTGTTAAGTAATTTGTTAACAAATTGAGTTGGCACTTGGAAAATTAAGTTCGTGCAACCTACCTAAGCTTTTAGAAGTCAACTGAAATTAAGTTTAGCATACTTTAAAAAAGAGTCAGCGGAGCTGAATAATTGCTTTGTTGGGAATACTTAAAAAGACCGATGCAAATTGTTACCTCAATTGTTTAAGTTCAGACATGGTGTCATTTTTTAGAGTGTACAGTACAATTCGTTTAATATGTGCAAAACAAAAAATATGAAATACAGGTGTGAAAAATAGAAAACATTTTAGTTTGAAACATACCAAAATACAAATGTAAAACATAGCAAAATACAAAACTTAGTGACCGCTGGCATCACTGGTGCTTGGCTGTGGGTCATCTACGTCATCATCAGCTGTTGCAGTGCTCGGGCTGGCTGGAGGATTTGCTCTTTTCATAAACCAGGAGCTGGGGCGGAAACTGTATGACGGAGTGCGCGAGGGAGCGCGAGAGAGACTGCACATGTGCCTGGAGCTGGGGCGGAAACTGTATGATGGAGTGCGCGAGGGAGCACGAGAGAGACTGCGCATGTGCCTGGAGCTGGGGCGGAAACTGTATGACGGAGTGTGCGAGGGAGCGCAAAAGAGACTGCGAATGTGCCTGGAGCTGGGGCGGAAACTGTTGTACACGGCGAGAGATGCTGCCGGAAGCTGGGGCAGAAACTGTCGTAAGCTCAGCTAGCTCAGCTGGGAAACACTTGCCAGTCATAACCAGACGGTCGTAAGTCGCATAGGTTGTAAGTCGACGACTACCTGTGTGTGTATATATATAGACACGGGGAGAACATGCAAACTCCACACAGAAAGGCCCTCGCCAGCCGCACCATATATATGGTGGTGTAGTGGTGAGCACTGTCGCCTCACAGCAAGAAGGTCCTGGGTTCGAGCCCAGCGGCCGGCGAGGACTTTTCTGTGTGGAGTTTGCATGTTCTCCCCGTGTCTGATTGGGTTTCCTCCGGGTGCTCTGGTTTCCCCCACATATTTGTTTACAAATTGTCACAGTCACTTGCTAGTGTGGAAGTTTTACGTCTCCAACGTGTGATGTCATGTTGTCTTGACAACCATGCAATATCGTAAACCATATTCAATGCTCATTCTCCATTGGGTAGAGTGACGTAATACACATAGGATAAGCAATATGCTAACAATATTGTATGCTATCAAACCAAATTAATGGAACCTGCTAGAAGGGAATAGAATATATGTTTTTATTCTATCAAAAAAGTGTCCTGTATGTATAATAATTCCCGATATTTCACTCTGGTGACATCACTCCCAATGTTTTCCGGCTGACTTGACATGCATTCTCAAAAAGGTAAACTGGTTCAAAATTCATATTCATATTTTTTCATATGAATGGCATATTTCCCAGTAAAACCCTCATGTCTGTATGTATAATGTATACTAATGCATCTCATGCAATTAGAATATTGTGAAAAGGTTAATTTTTTCATAATTTCATTCAAAAAGGTAAACTTTCATATATTCTGTATTCATTACACATAACATAAAATATTTCAAGTTATTCTTTGTTTTAATTTTGAGGATTATGGCTTATAGCTCTTGAAAATCAGAAATCCAGTATCTCAAATTATTATAATATTTCCTAAGATCAATCAAAAAAAGATTTACAATGCAGAATTGTCCAACTTCTGAAAAGTATGTTCATTTACGCACTCAATACTTGGTTGGGGCTCCTTTAGCACAAATTACTGCATCAATGCAGCGTGGCATGGCAATCAGCCTGTGGCACTACTGAGGTGTTATTGAAGCCCAGGTTGCTTTGATAGCAGCCTTCAGCTCGTCTGTATTTTTGGGCCGGGTGTTTCTCATCTTCCTCTTGACAATACCCCATAGATTTTCTATAGGGTTCAGGTTAGGCGATTTGGCTGGCCAGTCAAACACAGTAATATTATGATCAGCAAACCATTTGGTAGTAGTTTTGGCACTATGGGCAGGTGCTAAGTCCTGCTGGAAAAAGAAATTTGCATCTCCATAAAGCTTGTCAACAGATAGAAGCATGAAATGCTCTAAAATCGCCTGATAGATGGCTGCGTTCACTTTCAACTTGATAAAACACAGTGGACCAACACCAGCAGATGACATGGCACCCCAAATCACAGACTACAGAAACTTTACACTGGACTTCACACACCTTTGATACTGTGCCTCTCCACTCTTCCTCCAGACTCTAGGACCATGATTTCCAAATTAAGTGCAAAATTTACTTTCATCCAAAAAGAGGACTTTGGAGCACTGAGCAACAGTCCAGTTCTTTCTCTCTTTAGCCCACATAAGACACTTCTGACATTGTCTCTGGTTCAGAAGTGATTTGATATTAGGAATGTTACAATTGTTGCCCCTTTCCTGAAGACATCTGTGCATGGTGACTCTTGATGTACTGACACCAGCCTCAGTCCACTCCTTGTGAAGCTCTCCCAAGTTCTTCATCTCATTCATTATCTCTAGCCGCTTTATCCTGTTCTACAGGGTCGCAGGCAAGCTGGAGCCTATCCCAGCTGACTACGGGCGAAAGGCGGGGTACACCCTGGACAAGTCGCCAGGTCATCACAGGGCTGACACATAGACACAGACAACCATTCACACTCACATTCACACCTACGGTCAATTTAGAGTCACCAGTTAACCTAACCTGCATGTCTTTGGACTGTGGGGGAAACCGGAGCACCCGGAGGAAACCCACGCGGACACGGGGAGAACATGCAAACTCCGCACAGAAAGGCCCTCGCCGGCCCCGGGGCTCGAACCCAGGACCTTCTTGCTGTGAGGCAACAGCGCTAACCACTACACCACCGTGCCGCCCTCCCAAGTTCTTGAATTGGCTTTTTTGATGAGCTTATTAAGACTGTGGTTGTCCCTGTTGCTTCTGCACCTTTTCCAGTCAACCTTTTCAGCAATGACCTTCTGTGCCTTACCCTCCTTGTGGAGGGTGTTGAAGATCCTCTTCTAGACAACTGTCAAGTCAGCAGTCTTCCCCATGATGGTGGTTGTGTGTACTGAACTAGACTAAGAGATACATGGTATTTTTATACTGTTTTACTGAGACTTGAAATGAAATATTCTCACACTTTTAGATATGATTGTTTTGTTTTGTTGTGCTGTAGGCCATACTTATCAAGATTAAAATAGAAAAATGCATAAAACATTTTAGTTTACATGTAATGAGTTGACAATATATTTTCACTTTCTTAAATGATTGATGGAAAACATTGAACTTTTTCATGATATTCTAATGTTTGAGATGCACTAGTATATATGGCTTCCCATTGGGATGATGAATGGGGTTGGTTAATAAAATATCAATAAATTAACAAAAATCAGTAATTGCATGTATTTTACTGATGTTAATTCAGTAAATATGGTAAATAGTGTGAATTTACTAAATAATAATAATAATAATAATAATAATAATAATAATAATAATAATAATTCATGACTTGCCTGTGGCTGGCCTGGCATTGCACCTGATTCCCACCCTTCATCTTGCGAATGGTGAACACAAAAGATAGCTCCATATCACCATTCTGGGCTGAGCCCAAATGTGTTATGTCGGTGGTCTAGTCACATTTGCCTGCAGACACCAAACCAAGGCTCTATGGGTGGGTTATGGTAACCTAATTCAGGCAGGGTACACTAAGACTCTTTGGCTGACCTCTCCCCTCATTTTTTTTTTAACAGGGTGGCTCATTAAAATAGAAGACAAACAAACAAACAAACAAAAGATAGACCAGAAGATCACAATGAAAACACACAAGGTTGCAGATAATAATAATAATAATAATAATAATAATGAGAAAAAGCAAGTAATAAACACAGGGAGAAAACAAGAGGGCAAGAGTGTGGGGGTGGCGAGGTTGATGAGAAGAGCACAGCCCACAGAAGTGCAGTGATTCATAAGTCACGTGGTTGAGGTGTGAGTCATACTCCTTCTACTGCAGAACCCCCATCCACCAACACACATAAAGCTTGCACTTTTGTCATATTTACTGATGTGCAGGCACCAGGTCCTTTCTGTAAAATTCAGCAAAATGGGTAACATTCTATTTTACTAAGTATTTACAAGGGGAGACATCTCATAATGGCTATTCAATTCACATGTGTATTACTTCATAGTGTGATATACAAAGCAATGCTAGAAAGTTTCCTCCTTGTTTGGATGACCTCTTACAGGCACAAACATTCTCCTTTATAAGATATAATGATAATCTTCTTTAACAGTGTCTGAATCATGCAAGAAAAGTCATTTTATTGTTCTCTTCAAATATTGATTTTTTTCTCCACATTCTGTATGAGTCAACACGGGGGGTGGGGTGGCATAATGGAAAAAACCCCACAGAATGCTAGTTTGTCCTGCCTCCAATAAACCATCAATTCATCAGCATCAGGCCTGTGGCAAATTCTTTGCAGGTTTGAATGTTTGTATGTAGCTCCAGCTGCCAAAAAAAAAAAAAAGTCATATTTGGCATTCTGAAAGAGACAGAGTGGCAACATAGTATACATGAGCAAGTGTTATGATATTCAATAGGAACTACTGTAGCTAGTTACAGTACATTCAAATAATATGGGCAGGCTGTAAAACCTTGATATTAAAAATTCATGCGAATAAGTGTGGAGAAGCCAATCCACATGATGTGTGGAAGCAGCAGTGGCAGAGAAATTTGGATGAGCTCATGCCAGATTAGTCCACATATACATCTTGCAGGAGAAAGGGAAAGACAGTCTGATACAGAATGCTTTTCAATTAACAGCTGTGCCTTGTCAAAAGTTAGTGGATTTTTTGTTTGTTTGTTTGTTTGTTTGTTTGTTTGTTTGTTTGTTTGTTTGTTTGTTTGTTTTCCTTTCTTAATGTGTTTGAGACCATCGAACAGTATAGCCCCAATTCCAAAAAAGTTGGGACACTGTAAAACATAAATAAAAATAGAATGTGAGGATTTGCAAGTTATGGAAACCCTATATTTCATTGAAAATAGTACAAAGACAACATATCAAATGTTGAACCTGAGAAATTTTTATTATTTTTTGAAAAATATACAGTATGCTTATTTTGAATTTGATGTCAGCAACATGTTTGGCAACATTTAATGTCAGTAACATGATTGGGTATAAAAAGAGTCCTCTGAGACATACAGTACAGGTGGAATGGCAGATTGTAGTCAGACAGACCCGTTGCTGGAGTTGATATGATACTTGATGAAAATTCAGATAACAGAATGAGTGCATCATTTCAGAAGACCATATATTGTCATTGGGCTGCTCTTTGAGGCAGGACTTTTTCAAGGTCTTGTCATGATGAGAACAGTCTTGAATGTACCATACAATAATAGTTAATGAGTCCAAGAAAAGGCAACATGGCAGTCTTATTCAAAGGAGGAGCCACCTCGAGTATCACAGGTAGTCAATCAGATGAGAGACAATACTCACCTTGAGAGATGTCAAACTCTAGCGATCACACCAAGGGCTGACAGACCTGCAACTTGGACCATAAGGCTTTAAAGCCACACCCAGCCAGGTGGACAAGAAGAGCCAGAGAGCCTTGTTCACACTTGAACACGTCTTCAGCTGAAAGTAGAATGTTTCCACATATTAGAGCAATATGCAGCCATTACTGAGGGTCAGAGAGGTCAGTGAGTCTCAAACAAATATAGTGAAGATTGCGGGGGAGTCAATTAACCCTTAAGGTAGCTGGGCCCATGTATATTGTTGCTGCTTAAAAGTAAAGGCAAATATGGGTTGTCTCAACACTCACAGGGACACTGAAAAATGCGTTGCAAAGATCAATGACAGTAAACTGGGTATGTTGACAACAACCCCAAGTCCAAAAAAAGTTGGACACTGTCATCGTCAGCCACCTTCCGTCTCGTGAGACGATGGGATGCACCTTGATTAGAACTTCTTTGCATGGCTAAACAAGCTGATGCAGGAATGACAGTCTCTTTGGCAAGAAGGACAGATGTACAAATGTTCACAGATGTTCCTGATCTTGCCGGGAAGACTTGCGTGCTGCTCTCTTTCGCTTTTGGTTGACACTATGTAATAGTTCGGCTTCTTTGGTCCCGCTCGCAACGGCAGCTTTCCAAGAACTTCTGGACTCGGCAGTGGTCTCCCAAGACTGTACGCTGATCCCAGCGGATTTCATGTCGCGCTTACAGGCATCTTTGAAACGGAGCCTTGGGCGGCCACAAGATCTAGAGCCATCTGACAACTCGCTGTACAGTAGATCTTTAGGTATTCTACCGTCATCCATGCGGCGTACATGGCCCAGCCAGCAAAGATGGCATTGGCTAAGGAGCATGTAGATAGATGGAAGTTCTGCACACTCAAGCACATCAGTATTTGGGATTTTATCTTGCCAACTGATGCTGAGGATGCATCTGAGGCAGCGAAGATGGAAGCTGTTGAGTCTTCTCTCCTGAGCAGAGTAGGTTGTCCAAGTTTCGCTGGAGTAGAGAAGTGTGCTCAGGACGCAAGCTCTGTACACCTGCATTTGAGTACTAATGGTGAGGTTGTTGTTGGACCATACTCTAGTGTGGAGCTTGGAAATGATTGCTGAGGCCTTTCCTATTCTAGCACTGATCTCTGGTTCTAGTGAGAGATTTGAGCTAATTATGGACCCAAGGTACTGATATTTCTCAACTGAGTTAAGCTCAGAGTTAAGATAGATGTGTGGTGGGTGGTCAATGCCTTGTCCCATCACTTCAGTCTTTTTTATGCTGATGGTAAGACCGAACTCATCACAAGCTTTAGCAAAAAGGTTGATCAGTCTCTGTAGAGCGTTGCCTGAGTGGGTCGCTAGAGCAATGTCGTCTGCAAAGAAAGCCTCTCTGATGGTGACATGTCTGATCTTGGTCTTAGTGCGAAGTCTTGCTAGGTTGAACAGCTTTCCATCAGATCACGTGTGGAGGTAGACACCATCTTCATTGTCCTTGAAGGCACATGCTAGAAGCACTGAGAAGAATATCCCAAACAGTGTTGGTGCGAGAATGCAGCCTTGCTTGACTCCACTGTGGATTGGGAATGGTGTTGACATTTGTCCGTTGTAGCAGACAGTGCTGTACATATCTGTGTGGAAGGACGCTATGATGGAAAGCAGCTTAGGGGGGCAGCCGATCTTCTTCAAGATGAGGAAAAGTCCACTTTTGCTAACGAGGTCGAATGCCTTGGTTAGGTCAATGAAAGCGAGGAAGAGTGGTTGGTTCTGCTTCTGGCATTTTTCCTGCAGTTGTCTAATGGAGAAGATCATGTCGATGGTGGACCTGCCAGCCCTAAAGGCACACTGAGCTTCCAGGTAGACGCGAGTTGCTAGGACATACAGTCGCTCCAGGACAACTCTGGCTAGGATCTTGCCCACTATGCCCAGCAGGGAGATGCCCCTGTAGCAGTTACAGTCACTGCGCTCACCTTTGTTCTTATAGAGGGTTACAATCTTGGTGCCATGCCAGTCCTGCAGAATGGAACCCTCCCTCCAGACCAGTATGAATAGATCATAGAGGTCCGGGATAAGTGCTTCTTTGCCATGTTTGATCACTTTGGGGGGAATTCCATCCTCAACCAGGGCCTTGCCACTCGATAGGGAGTCAATAGCCTTACTGAGTTCTTTCATTGTAGGCTCCTTGTCCAGTTCTGCAAGAATGGGCAGCTGGCTGATGGTGTCAAGGGAAGCATCTGTAACTACGTTTTGGGTGGAGTACAGTTCTAGATAGTGCTCCACCCATCGCTCCATCTGCTTCTTCTGGTCGGTGATGAATTCACCAGATTTGGATTTCAGTGGGATGCTCTTTGTAGCTGACGGGCCTGTGGCCTTCTTAATGCCTGCATACATGCTGCCAGTGTTTCCGCAGTCAGCATCAGACTGGATCCTCTGACTGAGCTTCAGCCAGTAGTCATTTGCGCAGCGTCAGGCCATCTTTTGGCATCTACTGCGTGCAGCTCTCAGTGCATCCCTTGTAGCCTGACATGGATTGCTTACATGGGCTAAATGCGCAGCATGCTTTGCCTCCACTACAGGTTCCATTTCCTGCCAGTTGGCTTCAAACCAAACTTGGTTCCGTTGTTCCTTCCTTCCAAATGCCTCGAGCCCAGATTGGTATAGGGCAGTGCGTACATGAGTCCATTTCGATTCAGCTGCCTCTGCAGGTGAACAGCTGTTTCCCAAAGATGTTTTTAGGGAATCAAGAAGCGTTTGTACTCTGAGTGGACATGAGGCTTGGCTGGCATTAATACATGGGACGCACTTCGTCTTGGAGTGATGTAGCTTGCGTGGAACGAGGCAAAGGACAAAGCGAACAAGGACGTGGTCGGTGTCACAGTCAGCGCTGTGCATGCTTCTGGTGTTGTGCACATGGTTCAGGTCTTTTTTCCTGGCGAGAATCAGGTCTAGCTGGTGCCATTGCTTGGATCTTGGGTGGTGCCATGAAACTTTGTTCCTCTCCTTGTTCTGGAAGAAGGTGTTGGTCACCACCAGGTTGTGGAAAGAGCAGAGCTCTAGAAGCCTTTGGCCATTTTTGTTCATCTTACCAATACCATGATGGCCGATGACAGATGGCCAAGCTTCAAAGTCAGCACTGACCCTAGCATTGAAGTCTCCCATGATAAAGAATCCTTCCTTGCTGGGCACACTCTTGATGGTCGAGTCAAGGGCGTCGTAGAACTGGTCTTTCTCTTCCGCAGTGGAGCATAGAGTTGGTGAATAAAAACACACAAAGTTGACTACACCTGTTCTAGTTGTCATCCGAAAGGTCCGAAGTCTCTCCGAACCCCCTAATGGCAGCTTGATGGTGGACAGCAAGGAGTTCTTAACTGCAAAGCCTATGCCATGTAGTCTAGGCTCGTTGAATCTTTTCCCCTGCCAGAAAAATGTGTAATTCTGTTCTCGTAAGGATCCCACGTCAGGCAGTCTAGTCTCTTGCAATGCTGCAATGTCAACGTTGAGGCGGTGGAGTTCTCTGTCTATTACAGCAGTCTTCTGAACATCGTCCATAAACTGAGGGTCGCGATTAAAACCGGGACACATTGTTCTTACAGTGGTGCTTGAAAGTTTGTGAACCCTTTAGAATTTTCTATATTTCTGCATAAATATGACATAAAACATCATCAGATTTTCACACAAGTCCTAAAAGTAGATAAAGAGAACCCAGTTAAACAAACAAGACAAAAATATCATACTTGGTCATTTATTTATTGAGGAAAATGATCCAATATTACATCTCTGTGAGTGGCAAAAGTATGTGAACCTCTAGGATTAGCAGTTAATTTGAAGGTGAAATTAGACTCAGGTGTTCTCAATCAATGGGACGACAATCAGGTGTGAGTGGGCACCCTGTTTTATTTAAAGAACAGGGATCTATCAAAGTCTGATCTTCACAACACATGTTTGTGGAAGTGTATCATGGCATGAACAAAGGAGATTTCTGAGGACCTCAGAAAAAGCGTTGTTGATGCTCATCAGGCTGGAAAAGGTTACAAAACCATCTCTAAAGAGTTTGGACTCCACCAATCCACAGTCAGGCAGATTGTGTACAAATGGAGGAAATTCAAGACCATTGTTACCCTCCCCAGGAGCGGTTGACCAACAAAGATCACGACAAGAACAAGGCATGTAATAGTCAGCGAGGTCACAAAGGACCCCAGGGTAACTTCTAAGCAACTGAAGGCCTCTCTCACATTGGCTAATGTTAATGTTCATGAGTCCACCATCAGGAGAACACTGGACAACAATGGTGCGCATGGCAGGGTAACAAGGAGAAAGCCACTGCTCTCCAAAAAGAACATTGCTGCTCGTCTGCAGTTTGCTAAAGATCATGTGGACAAGCCAGAGGGCTATTGGAAAAATGTTTTGTGGATGGATGAGACCAAAATAGAACCTTTTGGTTTAAATGTGTAGGTATCATGCCGCCATCTTGTGTCAGAACTACAATTCCCAGGCAACTTCCGTGTGACCTACGTCACGCGTGGGCGGGATCACCTACGTCAGTCTGCCATGCACGCATAAATCCAAGCGGAAGCTCCACCATCTTTGTCTCTCACGTCTGGCTTCCGATGAATCTGGACGTATAAAGAGGCGCTCTCCACCCAAAAAGATGTCTTCTTTCTTGCAAGATCCATCACTCAGTGCGATTTTTCTTTCTTACCCTTGGCAAAGGTAAACTCTAGAGTCGCGCGATCTTTAAACTCAACCTGAGTTACAACCGGTTTACTTGCATTAGAAGTGACGTCACGACTGCAGCCCAGGCAGTTAAAAGTTAAGAAGCGATTGAATCCTTTTTAACTCAAAAGCGCTGTGCATCTTATTCTGATCAGAGACTTTTCCTCACGAACGCTGAGGTTCGGACCAAGAATCCTCTGCTTTCCACGGGAATCACCCAAGTGCTCCGCTGGACCCGAAAGTTTTCTGCACCTCCATCACGAGCGGCTCACGTGCTCCCATGGCGAGGCCCGAAACTACACCGGCGAATAGTTCTTCATATCTTGCTAAAGGCAGGATTAAGTAAGATTTTGGCATTTGGGCATAATTAGGATAGTCTTAGGAATTTGCTTTATTTGAAATAGTGTGAATTTAAACCCAGGTTTATCTGTTACACTGTTAGACACGCAGCGTGTTGATTTATTTTGGTTCTATGTTCTCTAAATTGTTTAATAGATAGGCTGCGCATGCTTCTCTCTTTTATTCTTACTAACATTATAATTTCATTATTATACATCTTGATCTCATTAAGATTTCAGTGGATTCAGTATGGTTATGAGCTAGTGGGTTAGCTACAGTTTCCCTTTGTCTTTAGCAACACGTGCTCAGTAGGCCTCACCAGGCCTAACAAACACACTTTAGCTAGGCCATAGGGCCTTTAGCAAACACACACTAGCTAATCTAGGCCTCCACCACGTGTAGTTAGCTACACGAGGCTAAACACATGGTCAAGTCCTACACACACACACAAACACATACTTTTAGCTAGCCACAAGCTAGGCCATACACACACACACCACACATGTATATACACCTCACTGCTTGTATATATTGATTATCCATTTTTTTTTATCTTTGTATAATAAATTCATTTATTATCAAAGCTGTGCGTATTCATCTTGTTGGTGAACAATATGTGAAGTCCCCAATCTTCTCAAAGAATTCAGAAAGGGTGCATATGTTATGTAATATGGTAAGTGATCGTAATAATTTGGAAATATACCATAATCTAGCTGTCTGGTAATTTATCCAGGATTAATGGTATGATTCATTAACGATTCACTAAATGATTCACTAAATGATTCATTGAACGATTCACTAAATGATTCACTAAACGATTCATTGAATGATTCACTGAATGAAACTGATTCTATGGTATGATTCAATTCAAATGAGTCAAATTAAACGATTCAATGGGATTGATTCATTTTAATTATTGACCTTCAAAATTTAATGAGACTGATTTAACGAGATTGATCACTTAATTTCAATAATTAACTGATTGCACCCACAGTTAAATTGGTGCCTCGTGTGAGGACGATTGGTTTGTTGACTTCTGGAATATTGTTCAACAAATAAACTCAGTTGATTCAGCAACTGCTAAGGTATATCCCCAGGTGTGTTAAAACGGTTAACAGTAGTGTGATAACCATATCACCAATACTCATAACCTATTCAACTTAGGATAAGAGAGCCTTTCCAAACAAACCTTATTAATTAATTACATAGTTAATTAATAATGATTAAATTAATAATTAACTCATTAATTATCTAGTATCCAGCCTAAGTAAATTGGCATCCCCTCGCGTCTCAAAAATGGAAGACAACGCTCAAGACGTGTCTCTCCTTGAGGTCATCGCAGACCTCCTTCACTGCTCTGCCTCCGGAAAGGCAAACATTAAGAGCACGAGTGAGAGTGAATGCCAAAACACCATAGACAATTCAAACAAACATATGAGAGATCCAAAAAGAACAACTTTTAGTGTCCAAGCGGCACTAGGTAAGCTATTCCTATCATACTTCCAAGATGCTGATTCAGAAATCAGACGCCTTCGTGGAGAGGTTGAAAGGCTGACCACCAGCAACACCAAGCTGACAGCCGATAATAATGATTTACATAGGGAGTGCGAGCTCTTGAAGACCTCCCTTGATGATTGCACCGAACGGCTAGAGAAAGCCGAAATGATTGCTAAGAGGGCTGCCCAGGAGCAGACCCCCCAAGAGCAGCGCGAGGGGCGTGAAAGACCCCCAACAATGCGCCAAAGCTCAGAGCGGGAAGAGGCGTCCGAACTGGACACCGTAAATGATCTGGTCGAGAACCAGACATCCCGCCAAACTCCATCAACTCGCTACACGACCCCGTCGTTATGTAGCCAAGATGGAGCCATCCTGCGCTCATCCCGAGCCCAGGCCCGTAGCACACCTAGGTCAGTGCGCTTCAGTTTCCCTGATCAATCTTCAGATGAATCAGACCACGAATCTAGTGCGAAACGGGAACAACACCAGAGTAGCTTAGATAGTGAGTGCTCAGAAGAGCCAAGAAGGTCGCACAAGGACGTGCACCAAACCCTTCGCTTACGGCAAATTGACCTACTTGCCCAAGATATCGAACAATTCGATCCCGACAATCAAAGAACTAATGTAAATGATTATTTATGAGGAATTGACCGATGCCTGATGGACCTGCCGAATGCCACAACACGTGAAAAACTTAGACTAATCTGGAAGACCTCCAGTAGTAGCGTTCGTGCCTTTTTAGAGACACTACCCCCAAACATTCGCGATAGTTATTCGAAACTTCGCAATTACATGAGGGAAGAATATGTGCCATACACGGACGAAACCTCCGCGTTATTGTGTGCATTACAAGTCAAACAAAAACGGTCTGAGGCGCCTCGTGAATATTACAGACGGCTACGTACTGCCTACTTCCAAGGTAGTAACGCACCAGGGTTGGAAGAAGATAGAGGTTTCATATCTCTCTTCTTACATAACCTCCACCCAAGCGTGCGGACCCATGTCACACTGACGTGTCGACAAGGTCGCTATTCGATGAGGGAAATTAGGCGACTAGCCCAAATGACCTGGGACACCATCGTCAAAACCGCAAACGGAAACGATGATGACCCCAGAGTCCTTAGGCTCCAGGATGCAAATGGGCCCCTGCTAACCTTGGAAGGAGGCGAAGCTCCAAAAGGGGTGCCCCCCTGGAGAAATCCCGGTCCAAACCGCCCCTTGCCGAACCATCACAAGGGTGAGTGGAAAAATCGACAAGGTAAGGCCAGGAGGGACCGAGGGCGAGTCCACAGTGACTATGGCAATCGCCCATCACATGAAAAGGGTCGTAGGGAACAAAATGGTTGGCAGCAAAACCGTTATCCCCGCTCTGACCAGAAACGGCAGAAGCGTTCCGACCGTAGCTCTAAACGCAAGGGTAGAGACGACCAACACAGTGACTCAGACCAACCTGGTGAGTTCCACTCAGAGCTGGACTCTTTAAAAGCCCAGTTGGCTGAGATTAAAGAACTGTTACAGGAGACGTCAGACCCCTCAACAGATAAAACAAAAGAGCCCAAGAAAAACGACAAAAGACCATTCGCTGGCATGACTAGGCCAGGAACCACGGGTATATCTCGTGAAAGGGGGAGGAGATCCCTCTGAAACAGCAGGCGAGGGTCAGGATGTAGGGCCCCCCCTGGTGGCAAAGGCAAACACACAAGACGCACTTCTCATGTGCGCTAAAGTCTTCACCACCATTTCTCAGACACACGGCTCTCACAAGGGGACCCAATCCCAACCAAGCCCTGCGACATAAACTTGGTCAACTTCACACAAAACAAAACCCCACAGTCGTTGGATCCCACAAAATATGCACAAAACCGTTGCAATGAGATTAGTGCGAACACCGATCAACCGAGCGCCACGCAAGATCAAATTTCCGATGAACTTCAGTTCATGTCTTTGCACACCGAGTCCGGTGTCGAAACACCCGACATCGCGATTCCCCCTAGTGGCAAAAATCTCCCTCTATCCATCGACTCAGACACCCATTTCACTGCTGTTGTAATGGCTGGGCTGTGGAACATGTTAGGCGTCGAGGCGAAATTCCATATCGCGTACCACCCTCAATTCTCTGGGCAGGCTGAACGAGCCATTCAAACCATTGTGAGTATGCTGCGAAAGTATATCACAAACCATGGTAAAATTTGGGACGTGAAACTTCCCTTGGTGCTAAGGGCCATTCGGTCCACCCCTCATTGCGCCACTGAAGTCACACCCTTTGGGATGATGTCTGGGCGAGAGTCGGTTCTTCCCCCGCATCTCCTATACAAACCAGAGGCCATGAGCATCGCGATTGCATACACCGCACATCAAGTCGCCGACCTACAACGCCACCTACAGTCAACCTTTACAGGTGCCCAAAAGAATCTCGATTCAAGAGTAGAAGGACACAAAGCCTACTACGCCCGAATCTCAGAGAAGTTCCTACCACCCTGGTCGAGACCTTTCGATCGTGGGAAAACCGTTCCCCGTCGCGTATCACATTAGGACATCTAGGCCTAATCAAACGCTTTCATATCGATTTCCATGATAATCGAATCAAACCTTTTGAACAGTCCTCACTCCAAAAGGGGGTGGACGACAGCTAGGCCCATCATGTCCACCTAGCTTGTACGCATCACTCAACCATAGGCGTACACTAACATTCCCGGTCAGACTTCACCAACCCAATGAAGTAATAACCCTTCAGTATAACATGGTAGATAAAATACTAAAATCCGCTATTATTACTGGTGTGTATTCATCGCAAATACACCTGGCATATAGTCTTGGCAGTGCTATCCTCATTTTTGTGAATCCACAAGACTTAGAGATATGCACCCCACTAAAGACATCCACTGGGTCTGCCCAGGCAACCCATACATAACACTACATGCCAAGCTAGATAAGTTGGTCTGCGTCTCCGACAGCTTTAGCTGCAGTAGCGCACGCTTTCTAGCCAGACCACCCACTGCTATCACCTTCCCAGAAGATTAGGTTTGCCAACCCAAACACTAATACTTCTTTCCTTCCTTCATTTCTTCTCTTTTCTTGTTTTTTTTATGCATAAGAAATTAAACACTACATGTTTCATGTTCAATGTTTAATGTTTTTTTTGATGTGGTTTTGATCTAGTTAGTTAGTGATTATATGCCCAAAATGCCCATAGTGATTATATGCCCAAAATGCCTCTGTCTCCAACTGTCTTACTGGAACTCACAAGTTTACACAGTCTCCGCAGGACACCATGGACTGTGCAGAGCAAGGCTACCTCAAGGACTATGGACACGGCGATGATACGATACGGTGCTCTCAGTGCTACGACTCTGTCATACCCCTGAGACCAAAAGGGGGACTGTAGGTATCATGCCGCCATCTTGTGTCAGAACTACAATTCCCAGGCAACTTCCGTGTGACCTACGTCACGCGTGGGCGGGATCACCTACGTCAGTCTGCCATGCACACATAAATCCAAGCGGAAGCTCCACCATCTTTGTCTCTCACGTCTGGCTTCCGATGAATCTGGACGTATAAAGAGGCGCTCTCCACCCAAAAAGACGTCTTCTTTCTTGCAAGATCCATCACTCAGCGCGATTTTTCTTTCTTACCCTTGGCAAAGGTAAACTCTAGAGTCGCGCGATCTTTAAACTCAACCTGAGTTACAACCGGTTTACTTGCATTAGAAGTGACGTCACGACTGCAGCCCAGGCAGTTAAAAGTTAAGAAGCGATTGAATCCATTTTAACTCAAAAGCGCTGTGCATCTTATTCTGATCAGAGACTTTTCCTCACGAACGCTGAGGTTCGGACCAAGAATCCTCTGCTTTCCATGGGAATCACCCAAGTGCTCCGCTGGACCCGAAAGTTTTCTGCGCCTCCATCACGAGCGGCTCACGTGCTCCCATGGCGAGGCCCGAAACTACACCGGCGAATAGTTCTTCATATCTTGCTAAAGGCAGGATTAAGTAAGATTTTGGCATTTGGGCATAATTAGGATAGTCTTAGGAATTTGCTTTATTTGAAATAGTGTGAATTTAAACCCAGGTTTATCTGTTACACTGTTAGACACGCAGCGTGTTGATTTATTTTGGTTCTATGTTCTCTAAATTGTTTAATAGATAGGCTGCGCATGCTTCTCTCTTTTATTCTTACTAACATTATAATTTCATTATTATACATCTTGATCTCATTAAGATTTCAGTGGATTCAGTATGGTTATGAGCTAGTGGGTTAGCTACAGTTTCCCTTTGTCTTTAGCAACACGTGCTCAGTAGGCCTCACCAGGCCTAACAAACACACTTTAGCTAGGCCATAGGGCCTTTAGCAAACACACACTAGCTAATCTAGGCCTCCACCACGTGTAGTTAGCTACACGAGGCTAAACACATGGTCAAGTCCTACACACACACACAAACACACACTTTTAGCTAGCCACAAGCTAGGCCATACACACACACACCACACATGTATATACACCTCACTGCTTGTATATATTGATTATCCATTTTTTTTATCTTTGTATAATAAATTCATTTATTATCAAAGCTGTGCGTATTCATCTTGTTGGTGAACAATATGTGAAGTCCCCAATCTTCTCAAAGAATTCAGAAAGGGTGCATATGTTATGTAATATGGTAAGTGATCGTAATAATTTGGAAATATACCATAATCTAGCTGTCTGGTAATTTATCCAGGATTAATGGTATGATTCATTAACGATTCACTAAATGATTCACTAAATGATTCATTGAACGATTCACTAAATGATTCACTAAACGATTCATTGAATGATTCACTGAATGAGACTGATTCTATGGTATGATTCAATTCAAATGAGTCAAATTAAACGATTCAATGGGATTGATTCATTTTAATTATTGACCTTCAAAATTTAATGAGACTGATTTAACGAGATTGATCACTTAATTTCAATAATTAACTGATTGCACCCACAAATGAGAAGCGTTATGTTTGGAGAAAGGAAAACATTGCATTCCAGCATAAGAACCTTATCCCATCTGTGAAACATGGTGGTGGTAGTATCATGGTTTGGGCCTGTTTTGCTGCATCTGGGCCAGGACGGCTTGCCATTGTTGACGGAACAATGAATTCTGAATTATACCAGCAAATTCTAAAGGAGAATGTCAGGACATCTGCCCATGAACTGAATCTCAAGAGAAGGTGGGTCATGCAACAAGACAACGAACCTCAGCACACAAGTCATTCTACCAAAGAATGGTTAAAGAAGAATAAAGTTAATGTTTTGGAATAACCAAGTCAAAGTCCTGACCTTAATCCAATCGGAATGTTGTGGAAGGACCTGAAGCAAGCAGTTCATGTGAGGAAACCCACCAACATCCCAGAGTTGAAGCTGTTCTGTACGGAAGAATGGGCTAAAATTCCTCCAAGCTAGTGTGCAGGACTGATCAACAGTTACCGGAAACGTTTAGTTGCAGTTATTGCTGTACAAGGGGGTCACACCAGATACTGAAAGCAAAGGTTCACATACTTTTGCCACTCACAGATATGTAATATTGGATCATTTTTCTCAATGAATAAATGACCAAGTATAATATTTTTGTCTCATTTGTTTAACTGGGTTCTCTTTATCTACTTTTAGGACTTGTGTGAAAATCTGATGATGTTTTAGGTCATATTTATGCAGAAATATAGAAAATTCTAAAGGGTTCACAAACTTTCAAGCACCACTGTACATTCCAGCTTGATATTTGAAGAGCTGGTGCCTTCATAGTGCGTGAACGATGTTTGCCAGGTGCTGGGATTTACAACCTGCCTGTCGATTTTGTCCTAGCTCCAAGCACCCAATGGAGCAAGCAGGTTGTGGCGGGGTAGTACCTTTTTGTCCGAGGGCTGCCCGGATTAAGGCAGGCAGTGACTACCCAATGGAATTGAAAAATTCCTCCCACCATCAAGAGCAACCCCTAGCACCCAGCTCTACACCAAAGGAGCATGGGCTTATAACTGGTAGACTGCTGCTCCCTGTGTTATGCCTACGCTGAAGAACAGCGAAGCTGGAGTGGCCTCTCCAGGTGCAAGCCTGGGCAGATTGATATGGAGGATTAACTGTTGCCCATGCAGTAGGTCCCCCCTCTCCTCGCAGCTGATGGGGTCCAGGGGAAATGCAAGCAAGTACGCCTGGCATCAGGGCGACGCAGGAGTTGCTGGGACGAAGTTGTAGCAACGACGACCCGCCTAACGGACTCCACCTCCGGATTTATCCTCAGGGTTTACTCCCGAAGTCTCTCCCATGGAAGGGTAAGTTGCAAGACAGCAGTGGTTGATTTTGGAGTTTTCTCTCCAGCCAGGTTATCGAGCCTCATCAGCCCGGAGCTACTGTATCTGGTTTGAAGATACCAGAACTTGATGGCCTATCCCGGACAGGGTATTGCCGCAAGGCCGTGGAGGTTTGAAATCAGAGTTTTCCTTCTCCTAGGTGGACTGCCAACCAAGGCTAATGAGCTCCACCTACCCGGTAAAGGTAGGTGGAGCTCGTTAGCCATGGACACTGTGTAAAGCATAAATAAAAACAGAATGTGAAGATTTGCAAATAATGGAAACATGTTTCAGAAAAGTTGGGACAGAGGCAACAAAAGACTGAAAAAAACTGTGTAATGCTAAAAAAAACAAAACAATTTGGTTAATTGGCAGCAGGTCAGTAACATGATTGGGTATAAAAACAGCATCCCAGAGAGGCTGAGTTTCTCAGAAGTAAAGATGGGGAAGAATTCCCTGCTCCGTGAAAGACTGTGTGGACAAACAGTGCAACAATTTAAGAATAATATTCCTCAATGTAAAATTGCAAAGAATTTGGGGTTCACATTGTCTATGGTACATAATGTCATTAAAAGATTCAGAGAATCTGGAGAAATCTCTGTATGCAAGAGACAAGGCTGAAAACTGACAATGGATGACCTGTGATCTTCAGGCCTTCAGGCAACACTGCATTAAAAGTAGACATGTGTCTGTAGTGGAAATCATTGTGTGGGCTCAGGAACACTTCAGAAACCCATCGTCTATGAAAACAGTTTGTTACTGCATCCACAAATGCTAGTTAAAACTCTATATAAACAATATCCAGAAATGCCGCCACCTTCTCTGGGCCCGAGTTCTTTTATGATCTACTGAGGCGAAGTGGAAAATTGTCCTGAGGTTTGACAAATCAAAAGTAGAAATTATTTTTAGAAATCATGGACACCACGTCCTCCAGGCTAAAGAGCCTTTACCATCCAGCTTGCTATCAGTGCACAGTTAAAAAGCCAGCAACTGTGATAGTATGGAGGGCATTAGTGCACATGAAATGGGTAGCTTGTACATGTGGGAAGGCATCATTAATACTGAATGATATATACACATTTCAGAGTAATATACTGCTATCCAGACATAATCTTCTTCGGAGAAGGCCTTCCTTCTTTCATCAAGACAATGCCAAACTGCTTTCTGCACATATTAAAACTGCATGGCTTCATAGTAAAAGAGACTGAGTGCTAAAATGGCCTGCCTGCAGTCCAGACCATTCTCCCATTTAAAACATTTGGAGCATTATAAAGCACAAAATAGAACAAAGAAGACCCTGAACTGTTGAGCAACTGAAATTGTGTATCAGGCAAAAATGGGGCAACATTTCTCTTTCAAAACAATAGACAAGGCAAGGCAAGTTTATTTATATAGCACATTTCATACACAGGCGGCACGGTGGTGTAGTGGTTAGCGCTGTCGCCTCACAGCAAGAAGGTCCTGGGTTCGAGCCCCGGGGCCGGCGAGGGCCTTTCTGTGCGGAGTTTGCATGTTCTCCCCGTGTCTGTGTGGGTTTCCTCCGGGTGCTCCGGTTTCCCCCACAGTCCAAAGACATGCAAGTTAGGTTAACTGGTGACTCTAAATTGACCGTAGGTGTGAATGTGAGTGTGAATGGTTGTCTGTGTCTATGTGTCAGCCCTGTGATGACCTGGCGACTTGTCCAGGGTGTACCCCGCCTTTCGCCCGTAGTCAGCTGGGATAGGCTCCAGCTTGCCTGCAACCCTGTAGAAGGATAAAGCGGCTAGAGATAATGAGATGAGATGAGATTTCATACACAGTGGCAGTTCAATGTGCTTTACAGAAGTAAAAGCAAAACAGTAAACAATAGAAAATTAAATTACATAAAATAAATGGGGAAGAAGAGAGAAAAGAAAATAATAAGAATTAAACAATAGTAGAAATAAAATAATGAAATGAAATAAAAGTTCAGTAAAAAACAGCAGAATAAAATAGAATAAAAGTTAAGTAAAGTTTAAAACATGCAGAGACTGTAAAAGTTAAGAAAGTTTAAAACATGTAAAGATGACAATTTTAATCAGTTAGCAGAAAGCATCTGAAAACAGCTTGGTCTTTAGTCTAGATTTAAAGCTGCCAACAGCAGAAGCATTTTTAATGTCCTCTGGGAGTTAGTTCCATAGTTGTACTGTATAGTAGCTAAAAGCTGCTTCACCACACTTTGTTTTAACAACAGGTTTTACCAGTAAATTTTGCTGCTGCGATCTGGTAGATCTGATTGGGTTAGGCCGCTGCAACATATCAGAGAGATTGGGCCCTGTACCATTTAGAGATTTGTACACCAGCAGCAATACTTTAAAGTCAATTCTGTAGCTTACTGGAAGCCAGTGAAGGGACCTTAGAATTGGAGTAATGTGCTCTGTTCTTTTTGTTCGCGTGAGAACCCTAGCCGCTGCATTTTGAATCACCTGAAGTCGTTTGATGGTCTTTTTTGGCAGGCCTGTGAAAAGGCCATTGCAGTAATCAACCCTACTAGAGATGAAGGCATGTATAAGTTTTTCCAGATCATTTTTTGACATAAGTCCTCTTAGTTTGGAAATGTTTTTTAGGTGATAAAATGCCGATTTAGTGATTGCTTTCATGTGACTGTCAAAGTTTAGCTCGCTGTCAATGAAAACACCAAGATTTTTAACCATATCTTTTGTTTTAATCCCCTTTGTGTCAAGAATAGTGGTAATCCTGAGTCTTTCATCTTTTTTCCCAAATAGAATTACTTCTGTTTTATCTGTGCTCAGCTGAAGAAAATTTTGTGACATCCAGTTGTTGATTTGGTTGATACACTGGTAGAGACATTCAAGGGGGGGCATAATCATTAGGTGATACAGCAAAATAAATTTGGGTGTCATCTGCATAGCAGTGATACAAAATTGAGTTGTTCTTGATAATTTGTCCAAGTGGGAGCATATAAAGGTTGAATTGTAATGGTCCAAGGATCGACCCCTGGGGGACACCACAGGTCAAGGACATTGATGTTGAGGTACAATTCCCCATGGTAACAAAGAAGCTTCTATCTTTTAAGTATGATTTTAACCAATTGATAACTTTACCAGTCAACCCAACCCAGTGTTCAAGTCAATATAGCAGTATGTTGTGATCAACAGTATCAAAAGCTGCACTGAGGTCCAGTAACACCAGGACCGATGTTTTGCCTGCATCAGTATTAAGACGTATGTCATTTATAACTTTAATCAGCGCTGTTTCAGTGCTATGATTGGCACGAAATCCTGACTGAAAGTTATCAAAACAGCTGTTTGATATCAAGAAGGCAGTTAATTGATTGAAGACAATTTTTTTCAAGGGTTTTTCCGATGAATGGTAGATTTGATATTGGCCTGTAGTTGTTTAATACTGAAGCATACAGATTATTCTTTTTAAGTAGGGGCTTTACAACAGCTTTTTTTCAGGGACACAGGAACAATGCCAGTCTCTAGGGATGTATTTATCATCTGAAGCACATCTGTAATTATGAGGTGAAGAACAGACTTAAAAAAGTTGGTGGGCAGAATGTCCAATTCAGATGTTGAGGAACTGAGATTTTGTACAGTTTTTTCAAGAGTCTCATAATCATCTCATCTCATCTCATTATCTCTAGCCGCTTTATCCTTCTACAGGGTCGCAGGCAAGCTGGAGCCTATTCCAGCTGACTACAGGCAAAAGGCGGGGTACACCCTGGACAAGTCGCCAGGTCATCACAGGGCTGACACATAGACACAGACAACCATTCACACTCACATTCACACCTACGGTCAATTTAGAGTCACCAGTTAACCTAACCTGCATGTCTTTGGACTGTGGGGGAAACCGGAGCACCCGGAGGAAACCCACGTGGACACGGGGAGAACATGCAAACTCCACACAGAAAGGCCCTCGCCGGCCGCGGGGCTCGAACCCAGACCTTCTTGCTGTGAGGCGACAGCGCTAACCACTACAACACTGTGCCGCCCGTCTCGTAATCAATTAAACAAAATTCTGACATTGTGTTGAAATTGTCTGTCTGTGTCACTGGTGATTGCAGCTTTTCAATTATTTGCAACTGAGATATATTATGAGCAATATTCTGACGTATTTTATCAATTTTACCTTTGAAGAAGGATGCAAACTCATTGCATTTATTAACTGAGAGAAGTTCAGGTACTAATTGTGGTGGGGGATTAGTTAGCTTCTCTCCTGTTGAAAATAGCACACGGGCATTGTTCATATTCCTGTTGATGATGTTGGAGAAAAAAGACTGTCTTGCTTTATGAATTTCATAATTATATTTACTAAGCATCTCTTTATGGATTTGATAATGGATGTGAAGTTTAGATTTGCACCATTTTCTTTCAGTCTTTCTACATTCTCTCTTTAGCAATTTAACAGCTGGGTATTGCTTCCATGGTGCTTTCTGCTTGTCATTGACTCCTTTGATTTTGAATGGAGCAATATCATCCATAATTTGGGTTATGTTTAAATTAAAAATTTCCAATAAATCATCTACAGAGTCTGACATTTTGGTTGAGATCCGAGAGAGAGCTTGCTCAAAGAGAACACATGTATTGTCATTTATGACTCTCCTACCCATAGTCATTGAGCTGTTCTGAATCTGAGGAGACATAGAAACATCAGAGAAAACACAGAAATGATCAGATAAGGCCAGGTCAACAACAGTAGTAGAAACAGTAAGACCCTTTGTGATGACGAGGTCAAGGGTATGACCACGAGAGTGGGTCGGCCCCTGTACATGTTGTACTAGGTTGAACTTGTCAATAAGTACAAGTAGTTCTCTGGCATAAGTGTTTTCAGGATTATCTACATGTAAGTTAAAATCCCCAGATATAATAAGACAGTCAAACTCTAAGCAAATGACTGACAACAGTTCACCAAACTCTTCCAGAAAAACTTTGGCTGAATGTCTCAGAGGCCTGTAAATAGTTAATAACAATATGTTAGGAGAGCATGTAACAAGTGCACATAAGTGTTCAAAGGATGTAAAATCACCAAGTGAGGATTGTTTACATTGAAAAGAGGCTTTGAATATATTTGCGATCCCTCCACCTTTCCCCTGTCGGGTAGCACTCATGAAATTAAAATTTGGGGGAGCTGCTTCAATAAGGGTGGTAGCACTATTTGCTTGATCCAGCCATGTTTCAGTTAGAAGCAAAAAATCAAGATTGTGTTTGCAAATAAGATCATTAATTAAAAATGACTTGTTTGAAAGTGATCTAATGTTCAGAAGAGCTAGCTTTACAGAAAGTCTAGAAGTAATATCTGCTTGGGCACTCTGATGTTGTTTTGAAACAGGAAGGAGACTAGACTGGTTTATCCCCTGGGTTAAATATGCTCTATGTTTTCTGTTTCTTATCAACACAGGAATAGAGAATGGCATAGGCATACTGGGTCCCAGCTTGTTTTCAAAACTACACCCAATGCATGGACCCACAGCACATCATACAAGACTCTCTGTATGTTCCATGAGGTTGGGAGGGGGAAGGATTGGAGATGTCATGTATTTTTTAGATGGTGAAAAAGATTGGTAGCCAGCTGAAAGTCCTGGGTGAACACAATTCAGTCTGTTGGTTGATTTTTGATGAACTGGGTACACTGCTTGTCGCAAATGATTTGGGCTGGAAAAAGAGAGTGCAGCCATTGGCAGCAGTCTCTGCATACTTTTAGGGAAATCCATGCAGGGGGGAGACGGAGATGGTACAACAAAGTCAGAAGAGCGAGACTGAGATTGGGACTTTGGTGAGGTCTTTGTGAGTGTCTCCATGACTGTCTCTGTGGTGACTGTCTCCCCGACAGTCTCTGTGATACTTGCATGGGGTCGAGATGTGGATGATGCAGCCTTGGCATGATTGTCTTTGGTCAGGTCCTCAATCTGGATGGAATTGCATGATGGAATCGCATGCTCACATTCTCCATGTGATTGTTGATGTCCTTGGCAGTCTGCCCCAGATAGTTCTTGGCAGTCTGCCCCAGATGGCTGTGTGTCCTTGGTGAAGACTTGCATGGATGATTGTTTTGACTTTGTAGAGGTATTGTTGATATTTGTAACTAAGTCAGTCTGCGATATCTTAGCTGTTTTGCTCAATGTTGGCTTAAAGAAAAATGCATGTTGGAGAGCGAGACTATAGTGATCAGCTAAAACTTTGGTCCCAATCCGGCTGAGTTCAGTGCTATTTGGCTTGAAGAATTCTCTGCGATTTCAGAAAAGGTTAGAATTGTCTATGAAGTTCATACCAAATAAAAAACAAGTTTTTCCAAGCCAGGTGTTAAGACTGAAGAGTCTAGTAAATGCAAAGCTTCCCCTTGCAGGGAGTGGGCCACTGATAAAAGATTGTATTCCAGTCTTATAGAGGTCAGAAAAAAGTTTTCTGAAATCATCTTGGACAAACAGCTGTTCTCTGAAAACATCATTTGCTCCCACATGCACAACAATACATTTGATAGTTTTATATTCGGACATGAGTTTCAAAATGCTGTCTTTGGTGTTAGAGATGGATGCATTTGGAAGGCAGCAAATAATCATCCCATGTCCTTTTAAATGTCTTACAGTGGAATCACCAAGAACAAGGGTTGTGGGATCAGGTGGTGTTACGAGCTGCTTTTTGCCTCTTCCCACAGCTCTTTGGTTGTGGTGCGATCTCTTTCTATGATGTGTTTATCCGCCTGAAAATTCCGCTTCCACATCCCTAAGGCATTCAAATTTGTTCTGAAGCCTTATGGGCTGTGGATTTTCCATAGGATTGTAAATCCTATTGTAGTTTGTAGACCTGGCTCTATTTCTAATAGCATGGCTGTGGAGCACGGGTTGCATGGTATCAGAACGAACTGGTGTTGAGGTAATTACTCTTCTGTTTTTATTTTTGGGCCTGCCACCCATCGTGTGCCAGTTTTCTGTACTCACATTTTGCCCTGTTAGATTGATGAATTCATCCACTCGATCTGCAATGCCATCGGCCTGTCGGGGTGCAATCTCTGCATTCTCAGCCACTGTTTCTGTACTCCTTTCATGAGATATCACTCTTAATTCATCCAACTTTGGCAGGGCATCAATCTTTGATTCCAGGATAGAAATCCTCTGTTCTAGTTCTGTGCATTTTCTGCAGGATCTCCTGGATTTTTTGCCCCCTGGCATTTTGTTTTAAAAGTTAACTTATCTTATAAAGATGAAAAATAAAATGAAGAAATAGTGGAAATTAAATGAGAAAGTAAAGTAAAATAAAGATCAAGCAGGAGCAAAGCAGGAGCAAAGCAAAGAAGCGTCCTACTCGCTTGAGTAGGCAGAGCAGTGGTTCTCCTGAGGAGACCAATAGCAATTGGTCTCCTCAGTTCGCAAACATTTACAGAGTGTTGTTAAACGTAGAGGTGATGCAACACAGTGGTAAACATGTCCCGTTCCAACTTTTCTGAAATGTGTTGCTGACATCAAATTCAAAATGAGCATATATTTTTCAAAAAACAATTTTTTTTTTCAGTTTCAACATTTGATATGCCCCTCCTAGAACTGCCACCTTATTGTGGTGGAGGGGTTTGTGTGCTTGAATGATCCTAGGAGCTATGTTGTCAGGGGCATTATGCCCCGTCAGGGTTTCCCAAGGCAGACAGGTCCTAGGTGACAGGCTAGACCAAGAGCAGTTCACCAAAACCCTTATGGAGAAACCATCGAGGACCGTGACATCGCCCAGTATGGCGCAGCCGGGGCCCCACCCTGGAGCCAGGCCTGGGGTTGGGACTCGTATGCAAGTGCTTGGTGGCTGGGCCTTAGCCCATGGGGCCCGGCCAGGCTTAGCCCGAAGAGGTGACGTGGGCCCGACCTCCTGTGGGTTCACCACCCACAGAGGTAGCAGTAGGGGACTGGTGCAGTGTGGATTGGGTGGCAGTCGAAGGTAGGGGCCTCGACGACCTGATCCCCAGACACAGCAGCTAGCTGTTGGGACATGGAATGTCACTTCGCTGGGGGGGAAAGAGCCTGAGCTTGTGAGGGAGGTTGAGAGGTACTGGCTAGAGATAGTCCGGCTCACCTCCACGCACAGCTTGGGCTCTGGAACCCAGCTCCTCGAGAGGGACTGGACTCTCCAATTCTCTGGAGTCACCCATGGTGAGCGGCGGCGGGCTGGTGTGGGCTTGCTTATAGCTCCCCAGCTCAGCCGCCATGTGTTGGAGTTTACCCCAGTGAACGAGAGGGTCGCCTCTCTGCGCCTTCGGATTGGGGAGAGGGCTCTTGCTGTTGTTTGTGCCTACGGGCCGAATAGCAGTATAGAGTATCCAGCCTTCTTGGAGTCCCTGGGAGAGGTACTGAGGGGTGCTCAGACTGGGGACTCCATTGTGCTACTGGGGGACTTCAATGCTCATGTGGGTGATGACAGTGACACCTGGAGGGGCGTGGTTGGGAGGAACGGCCTCCCCGATCTGAACCCGAGTGGTGTTTTGTTATTGGACTTCTGTGCTAGTCACGGTTTGTCCATAACAAAAACCATTTTCGAGCATAGGGGTGTCCATAAGTGCACGTGGCACCAGGACACCTTAGGTCGGAGGTCGATGATAGACTTTGTTGTCATTTCATCTGATCTCCGGCCCTATGTCTTGGACACTCAGGTGAAGAGAGGGGCTGAGCTGTCAACTGATCACCACCTGGTGGTGAGTTGGATCTGCTGGCGGAGGAGGAAGCTGGACAGACCTGGCAGGCCCAAATGTATGGTGAGGGTCTGCTGGGAACGTCTGGCTGAGCACTCTGTTGGGGAGGTCTTTAACTCCCACCTCCAGGAGAGCTTTTCCCAGCTTCCGAGGGGGGCGGGGAACATTGAGTCTGAGTGGACCATGTTCTCTACCTCCATTGTGGACGCAGCTGCTCGGAGCTGTGGCCGCAAGGTCTCCGGTGCCTGTCGTGGTGGCAATTCCCGAACCCGGTGGTGGACACCAGAAGTAAGGGATGCCGTCAAGCTGAAGAAGGAGTCCTATCAGGCCATGTTGACCTCCGGGACTCCTGAGGCAGCTGACGGGTATCGGCAGGCCAGGTGTGCTGCAGCTTGGGCAGTTGCAGAGGCAAAAACTCGGAACTGGGAGGAGTTCGGGGAGGCCATGGAGAAGGACTATCGGTCGGCCTCGAAGAAATTCTGGCAAACCGTCCGGCGCCTCAGGAGGGGGAAGCAGTACTCTGCCAACACTGTTTACAGTGCGGGTGGGGAGCTGTTGACCTCGACTGGGGACATTGTCGGGCAGTGGAAGGAATACTTTGAGGATCTCCTCAATCCCACCGTCATGTCTTCCATTGAGGAGACTGAGGCTGATGACTCAGAGGTGGACTCGTCCATTACCCAAGCTGAAGTCACTGAGGTGGTTTGCAAGCTCCTCGGTGGCAAGGCACCGGGGGTGGATGAGATCCGCCCTGAGTATCTCAAGTCTCTGGATGTTGTGGGGCTGTCTTGGTTGACACGCCTCTGCAACATCACGTGGTGGTTGGGGACAGTGCCTCTAGAGTGGCAGACTGGGGTGGTGGTCCCTCTTTTTAAGAAAGGGGACCGGAGAGTGTGCTCCAATTACAGGGGAATCACACTTCTCAGCCTCCCGGGGAAGGTTTACTCCAGGGTACTGGAGAGGAGAATTCGACCAATAGTCGAACCTCGGATCCAGGAGGAACAATGCGGTTTTCGTCCTGGTCGTGGAACACTGGACCAGCTCTATACCCTTCATAGGGTGCTAGAGGGTTCATGGGAGTTTGCCCAACCAGTCCACATGTGCTTTATGGATCTGGAGAAGGCATTCGACCGTGTCCCCCATGGTATTCTGTGGGGGGTGCTTCGGGAGTATGGGGTTCTGGGCTCTTTGCTAAGGGCTGTCTGATCCCTGTATGAATGAAGCAGGAGTCTGGTTCGCATTGCTGGCAGTAAGTCAGACCTGTTACCAGTGCATGTTGGACTCCAACAGGGCTGCCCTTTGTCACCGGTTCTGTTCATAATTTTTATGGACAGAATTTCTAGGCGCAGCCAGGGGCTGGAAGGAATCCTGTTTGGGAACCACAGGATTTCATCTCTGCTTTTTGCGGATGATGTTGTCCTGTTGGCTTCTTCAAACCAGGACCTTCAGCATGCACTGGGGCAGTTTGCAGTCGAGTGTGAAGCGGCTGGGATGAGAATCAGCACCTCTAAGTCCGAGGCCATGGTTCTCGACCGGAAAAGGGTGGCTTGCCCTCTCCAGGTTGGTGGAGAAGTCCTGCCTCAAGTGGAGGAGTTTAAGTATCTCGGGATCTTGTTCATGAGTGAGGGAAGGATGGAGCATGAGATCGACAGGCGGATCGGTGCAGCCTCCGCAGTGATGCGGTCGCTTTACCGATCCGTCGTGGTGAAGAAGGAGCTGAGCCAAAAGGTGAAGCTCTCAATTTACCAGTCGATCTACGTTCCAACTCTCACCTATGGTCATGAGCTTTGGGTAATGACCGAAAGAACAAGATTGTGGATACAAGCGGCCGAAATGAGTTTCCTTCGCAGGGTGGCTGGGTGCTCCCTTAGAGATAGGGTGAGAAGCACAGTCACTCAGGAGGAGCTCAGAGTAGAGCCGCTGCTCCTCCACATCGAGAGGAATCAGCTGAGGTGGCTCAGGCATCTTTTTCGGATGCCTCCTGGACGCCTCCCTGGGAAGGTGTTCTAGGCATGTCCCCCCAGGAGGAGGCCCCAGGGAAGACCCAGGACACGCTGGAGGGACTATGTCTCTCGGCTGGCCTGGGAATGCCTCGGTGTTCTTCCCAAGGAGCTGGCCGAGGTGTCTGGGGAAAGGGAAGTTTGGGCTTCCATGCTTAGACTGCTGCCTCCATGACCTGGTCCCGGATAAAGTGGAAGAAGACGAGACGAGACGAGACATTTGATATGTTGTTTTTGTACTATTTTCAATTAAATATAGGGTTTCAATTATTTGCAAATTATTGTATTCTGTTTTTATTAACAGTTTACACAGTGTCCCAAATTATTTGGTATTAGGGTTGTACCAAATGGTTGATCTGACTACGCCCAATCTTTTTTTCAAATCCCTCTGATGGATTTGTTTTGATTTTTCAGGCTAATAACGGCTTGTTGTAGTAACGGCAATGACAGTTGTTTAGATTTTGTACTGAGAGTTAACAGCAACCGATTCCAAATGCAAATGCTGCACTTGAAATAAATTCTAGACCTTTTATCTGAAATTCTGAAATGTATCTTGTAAGTGAAATAATGAGGGAATAACATCAGCCCGGCCACTGAACAGCTGAGCAGCCAACTGTCCAATTATTTTTGGTCTTTTTAAAAGGGGGAGGGGGCTTACATATAAAAAGTTCTGTAATTCCACAAGATTCACCTGTTTCAGATGTGTATAGCCCATCAAATTCAGGCTGAAGGACTGTACTTCTGAGTTTATTATTTAATTTTAACTTCAGTATACTGTGGTAGACAGTTAAAATAACTATAACTTTTACAAGGAGGGCAGCCCACACGCACAAGCCTAAAAATATGAAAGAGCTTGAAATGTTCTGTACTATGTAGTGCTCCAGAAACCCTTTATAAGTTTTCATGAACATTGTTAGACATCACAGAAAGAGATTCAGTGCTGCTATTCTCCCTTGGCAAGGCAATGCCAAATATAAATTGTGGCTGTGCCAATAATTTTAAAATGAGTATGTTGCAAAAAGATGCACTTACACTAGGAAAGCATGCTTTTACAGAATATACCTAAGCTTCAAAAACAGACAATTTTTTATTGTATGTCATTTATTCTTTGCTTATTTTACATGAAGTGTGCCAATAGTTCTGCAGTGTACCTATATTTCACAGTGCATAATAAGTTGCACATAATTGTATAAATGTGAGCTACAACACAAGTGAGTAGTTTATTTAACATTATATCAGACTTTACACTGTATGCGTTTTAATAAATAATGTCTACCACATTAATATTAGGTTTTAGGTAATAAAGTGCATCATATACACTCAGACAACTTTATTACCTCCACCAAGGAGGTTATGTTTTCGGTAGCGTCGGTTTGTTTGTTTGTTGATTTGTCTGTTAGCAACATTACGGAAAAAGTTATGAACGGATTGCTCTGAAATTTTTTCCAGAGGTGTGACTGGGCACAAGTAACAATCCATTAAATTTTGACGGTGATCTGGATCACCGTCTGGATCCCGGAATTTTTTTAAAGGATTCTTGGCAGAGGTCTGCGCTCTCTGAGTGCTTTTCTAATTCCTAACTAGAAAAGCACTCAGAGAGCGCAGACCTCCGCCAAGAATCCTTTAAAAAAAATCCGGGATCCAGAAGGTGATCCGGATCAGTGCCAAAAATTAATGGATTGTTACTTGTGCCCAGTCACACCTCTGGAAAAAATTTCAGAGCAATCCGTTCATAACTTTTTCCGTAATGTTGCTAACAGACAAACCAACAAACCAACAAACAAACAAACAAACAAACAAACAAACAAACCAACGCTACCGAAAACATAACCTCCTTGGCGGAGGCAAGGCAAGGCAAGGCAAGTTTATTTATATAGCACATTTCATACACAATGGCAGTTCAATGTGCTTTACAGAAGTAAAAACAAAAACAGTAAACAATAGAGAAATAAAATTACATAAAATAATTTTAGTTTTATTCTAAAACAATTAATTAAAATAATTAAAAGAATTAAAAGAAAATAAGAATTAAACAATAGTAAAAATAAAATAATAAAATGAAGTAGTAGTTCAAATAGGATGAGAAGAAAAAAAACCCAGCAGAATAGAATAAAGAATAAAATAGGATAAAGTTAAAGTAAATTTAAAACATGCAGAGAAGTAAAGATTATAAAGAATGTAAAGAAGACAATATTAATTATTTAACAGAAAGCATCTGAAAACAGCTTGGTCTTTAACCTAGATTTGAAGCTGCCAACAGCAGGAGCATTTTTAATGTCCTCTGGGAGTTGGTTCCATAGCTGTACTGCATAGTAGCTAAAAGCTGCTTCACCACACTTTGTTTTAACAACTGGTTTTAATAGTAAATTTTTCTGTTTTGATCTGGTAGATCTGATTGGGTTAGGCCGCTGCAACATATCAGAGAGGTAACTGGGCCCTGTACCATTTAGAGATTTGTATACCAGCAGCAATACTTTAAAGTCAATTCTGTAGCTTACTGGAAGCCAGTGAAGGGACCTTAGAATTGGAGTAATGTGCTCTGTTCTTTTTGTTCGTGTGAGAACCCTCGCCGCTGCATTTTGAACCAGCTGAAGTCGTTTGATGGTCTTTTTTGGCAAGCCTGTGAAAAGGCCATTGCAGTAATCAACCCTACTAGAGATGAAGGCATGTATTAGTTTTTCCAGATCATTTTTTGACATAAGTCCTCTTAGTTTGGAAATGTTTTTTAGGTGATAAAATGCCAATTTAGTGATTGCTTTCATGTGACTGTCAAAGTTTAGCTCGCTGTCAATGAAAACACCAAGATTTTTAACCATTTCTTTAGTTTTAATCCCTTTTGTGTCAAGAATAGTGGTAATCCTGAGTCTTTCATCTTTTTTCCAAATAGAATTACTTCTGTTTTATCTGTGTTCAGCTGAAGAAAATTTTGTGACATCCAGCTATTGATTTGATCGATACACTGGTAGAGACATTCAAGGGGGACATAATCATTAGGTGATAGAGCAAAATAAATTTGGGTGTCATCTGCATAGCAGTGATACAAAATTGAATTTTTATTGATAATTTGCCCAAGTGGGAGCATATAAAGGTTGAAAAGTAATGGTCCAAGAATCGACCCCTGGGGGACACCACAGTTCAAGGACATTGACGTTGAGGAACAATTTCCCAGGGTAACAAAGAAGCTTCTATCTTTTAAGTATGAATTTAACCAATTGATAACTTTACCAGTCAATCCAACCCAGTGTTCAAGTCGATATAGCAGTATGTTGTGATCAACAGTATCAAAAGCTGCACTGAGGTCCAGTAATACCAGGACCGATGTTTTGCCTGCATCAGTATTAAGACGTAACAACTGTACACCTATGCAATCATGCAATTATCTAATTAGCTAATCAGCTTTGGGTAATGTTTACATCAACCAGCAGAATGGGGGGAAATGTCTCATCTCATCTCATTATCTCTAGCCACTTTATCCTTCTACAGGGTCACAGGCAAGCTGGAGCCTATCCCAGCTGACTACGGGCGAAAGGCGGGGTACACCCTGGACAAGTCGCCAGGTCATCACAGGGCTGACACATAGACACAGACAACCATTCACACCTACGGTCAATTTAGAGTCACCAGTTAACCTAACCTGCATGTCTTTGGACTGTGGGGGAAACCGGAGCACCCAGAGGAAACCCACGCGGACACGGGGAGAACATGCAAACTCCACACAGAAAGGCCCCCGCTGGCCCCGGGGCTCGAACCCAGGACCTTCTTGCTGTGAGGCGACAGCGCTAACCACTACACCACCGTGCCGCCCGGGGGGAAATGTGATCTCAGTTATTTTAACCATGACTGTTGGTACCAGATTGGCTGGTTTGAGTATTTCTAGAACTGGGATTCTAGAAATCTAGAAATCCCTGGGATTTCTTCCATCACAGAATGCACAACACTTCGAACTTTAGGTGGATGGGATATAACAGCAGAAGTCCATGTCAGGTTCCACTTCTTTCAACCAAGAACAGAAAGCTAAGACTGTAGTGGCACAGGCTCACCAAAACTGGACAGTTGAAGACTGGGGGGGAAAAAAACACATAGCATGGTTTGAAGAATATCAATTTCTGCTAAGGCACACAGATGGCACAGTCAGAAAATAACTCCAACAGCATGAATCCATGGACCCAACCTGCTTTGAGTCAACAATCCAGGCTGGTGGAAGTAGTATAATGGTGTGGGGAATGTTTTCTTGGCAAACTTTGGGCCTGTTCATACTAATCAATCATTGCTTGAATGCCACAGCCTATAAGAATGTTATTGACCATGTGCATCCCTTCATGGCCACAATTTATTATCTTCTAATGGCTACGTCCAGCATGACAATGCACCATGTCACAAAACAAAAGTCTCAAACTGGTTTCACGAACATGACAATGAGTTCAGTGTTCTTCAGTGGCCTTCCCAGTCACCAACTATGAATCCAGTAGAACATCTTTGGGATGTGGTAGAACAGGAGATCCACAACATGAAAGTGCACCTGAAAAAATGTGCAGGAATGCAGTCATGTCAGCATGGACCAAAATATCATGCCACAAGTAATTGAGGCTGTTTTGAGAGCAAATAGGAGGCTCTACCCAATATTAATATAGTATTCTGATCAGAAAGTACTCTGAGAGTGTAAATAACAGTATTTATTTTACATTCATTTTTTCATTAGTAACAAAAATCATGCTTGGTATAATATTTAGCTATTTGAACAATACACTACAGTTAAAACTATACAGGCCTCACTACAAACACTCATTTCAGATAAGTACCTTTAATAGTTTGCATTCTACCATGAAACAATTTATTTGAGTTCAGTTATATACCATGTTCATATTATAGACATTTAAAAGTGGCATATGGAAAAGCAAATACCTCAGTGGTATATTCCAGTTATCTACTATGTACACATTGGCACCATCACTGTTTTCAAGTTAGATCATGCAATTTTCAAAATGAGTGGTGCTCTATTTGATGTCCTTGGTAGAGGAAAGTGGAAAAATATATGACTCAGCTGTGCCAAATAACATGGCGCCTGTGTGTACACCCACAGATTATTAACGAGAATCCTGTGCAAGTGCATTACCACCAATGTAATAGCCTGATGAGCATCAACAACACTTTTTCTGAGGTCCTCAGAAATCTCCTTTGTTCGTGCCATGATACACTTCCACAAACAAGTGTTATGAAGATCAGACTTTGATAGATCCCTGTTCTTTAAATAAAGCAGGGTGCCCACTCACACCTGATTGTCATCCCATTGATTGAAAACACCTGACTCTAATTTCACCTTCAACTTAACTGCTAATCCTAGAGGTTCACATACTTTTGCCACTCACAGATATGTAATATTAGATCATTTTCCTCAATAAATAAATGACCAGGGTGGCATGGTGGTGTAGTGGTTAGCGCTGTCGCCTCACAGCAAGAAGGTCCAGATTCGAGCCCTGTGGCCGGCAAGGGCCTTTCTGTGTGGAGTTTGCATGTTGTCTGCGTGGGTTTCCTCCGGGTGCTCCGGTTTCCCCCACAGTCCAAAGACATGCAGGTTAGGTTAACTGGTGACTCTAAATTGACTGTGAGTGTGAATGGTTGTCTGTGTCTATGTGTCAGCCCTGTGATGACCTGGCGACTTGTCCAGGGTGTACCCCGCCTTTTGCCCGTAGTCAGCTGGGATAGGCTCCAGCTTGCCTGTGACCCTGTAGAACAGGATAAAGCGGCTAGAGATAATGAGATGAGAATGAGAAATAAATGACCAAGTATAATATTTTTGTCTCATTTGTTTAACTGGGTTCTCTTTATCTACTTTTAGGACTTGTGTGAAAATCTGATTATGTTTTAGGTCATATTTATGCAGTATATAGAAAATTCTAAAGGGGTCACAAACTTTCAAGCACCAGTGTACATTGACTACATTTTATAACAGAGTGACAGGAATTGAGTATTTACATTAGGCTGGCCCCACACTAAAGGATAATCGGGCCAATTTTGTGTCCAATTTGCCCCTTTCAATAATCAGCCTGATTCAAGGCTGGTCAGAAGCAATTATCTGCCCAAATAACCTGTAGTGTGAGGGGTTTACAGACAATTTTAAAGTTACCGACTGAATCGGAGCCTCCCAGATTTAGAATTGTAAATATCAAACATGTTTTATATTGTGTATTATTATACATACAAGACACTTTTTTGATGGAATAAGAAACATGTATTCTATTCCCTTCTAGCGTGTTCCATTTATTTGTTTTGATAGCATGTGATATTGTTAGCATATTGCTTATCCTACATGTATTATATCACTCTACCCAATAAACAATGAACGTTGACAATGGTTTATGATATTGTATGGTTGTCAAGACAACATGACATCACACATTGGAGCTGATGCGAATATCCAATGAGAGAGGTTTTTTGCTGTGCATGCACAGAGGCATTTCTATTTGCTGGCAGTGCCTACAGTACTGTTGTAGTGAATTGAAAAGGACATAAGATACGTATTGCATGTAAAACTTCCACGCTAGCGAGCGACTGTGACAATTTGTAAACCCTGTTCTTCTTTTTGTAAAATCTATAATTGTTCCATCGAATGTGTATAATAATAATAATAATAATAATAATAATGGCTTTTTCTCGTGGTATATCGGATATATTCCATTCAGCTCGCATAATATTGAGCTTGTCTTCGACTTGTTCAATATCATGCTAGCTGAATGGAGTACAGTTAGGTCCATAAATATTTGGACAGAGACAACATTTTTCTAATTTTGGTTCTGTACATTACCATAATGAATTTTGAACAAAACAATTCAGATGCAGTTGACGTTCAGACTTTCAGCTTTAATTCAGTGGGTTGAACAAAATGATTGCATAAAAATGTGAGGAACTAAAGCATTTTTTAAAACACAATCCCTTCATTTCAGGGGCTCAAAAGAAATTGGACAAATTAAATAATTGTAAATAAAATGTTCATTTCTAATACTTGGTTGAAAACCCTTTGTTGGCAATGACTGCCTGAAGTCTTGAACTCATGGACATCACCAGACGCTGTGTTTCCTTCTTTTTAATGCTCTGCCAGGCCTTTACTGCAGCAGTTTTCAGTTGCTGTCTGTTTGTGGGCCTTTCTGTCTGAAGTTTAGTCTTTAACAAGTGAAATGCATGCTCAATTGGGTTGAGATCAGGTGACTGACTTGGCCATTCAAGAATATTCCACTTCTTTGCTTTAATAAACTCCTGGGTTGCTTTGGCTTTATGGTTTGGGTCATTGTCCATCTGTATTATGAAACGCTGACTAATCAGTTTGGCTGCATTTGGCTGGATTTGAGCACACAGTATGTCTCTGAATACCTCAGAATTCATCCGGCTGCTTCTGTCCTGTGTCACATCATCAATAAACACTAGTGACCCAGTGCCACTGGCAGCCATGCATGCCCAAGCCATCACACTGCCTCCACCGTGTTTTACAGATGATGTGGTATGCTTTGGATCATGAGCTGTACCACACCTTTGCCATACTTTTTTCTTTCCATCATTCTGGTAGAGGTTGATCTTGGTTTCATCTGTCCAAAGAATGTTCTTCCAGAACTGTGCTGGCTTTTTTAGATGTTTTTTAGCAAAGTCCAATCTAGCCTTTTTATTCTTGAGGCTTATGAGTGGCTTGCACCATGCAGTGAACCCTCTGTATTTACTTTCATGCAGTCTTCTCTTTATGGTAGATTTGGATATTGATATGCCTACCTCCTGGAGAGTGTTGTTCACTTGGTTGGCTGTTGTGAAGGGGTTTTTCTTCACCATGGAAATTATTCTGCGATCATCCACCACTGTTGTCTTCTGTGGGCGTCCAGGTCTTTTTGCATTGATGAGTTCACCAGTGCTTTCTTTCTTTCTCAGGATGTACCAAATTGTAGATTTTGCCACTCCTAATATTGTAGCAATTTCTCGGATGTTTTTTTTCTGTTTTCGCAGCTTAAGGATGGCTTGTTTCACCTGTATGGAGAGCTCCTTTGATCGCATGTTTTCTTCACAGCAAAATCTTCCAAATGCAAGCACCACACCTCAAGTCAACTCCAGGCCTTTTATCTGCTTAATTGAGAATGACATAACGAAGGAATTGCCCACACCTGCCCATCAAATAGCCTTTGAGTCAATTGTCCAATTACTTTTGGTCCCTTTAAAAACAGGGTGGCACATGTTAAGGAGCTGAAACTCCTAAACCCTTCATCCAATTTTAATGTGGATACCCTCAAATGAAAGCTGAAAGTCTGGACTGTATGTCCATGTCCATTATATAACTATAACTTGAATATGTTTCAGTAAACAGGTAAAAAAAAGAAAATTTGTGTCAGTGTCCAAATATATATGGACCTAACTGTATATCTGATATACCACTCAAAGCCAGCCAATATTATTTAAGTGTGAAAGGAAAAGCGATGGAATATTGAGCAGAGAGAGAGAGAGAACTGACCAGGAAGTGTCATGTTTAGTGGCATCTCCAAGGCAGTGGAAGGTCAGAAAATATGTAAAAATAACTGCATTTCTAATTATTATGAGTTTCACTCTCCCCTCTACCTGTGTACACTATAGGGTGAGCTTGGAGCAGTAAATGCACTAGCTCACCTCCAGCTCACACTGCAAAATATATAAGGGCAGGTGTCCATATAGAATTTTTCCCTGAGTGCCAGTGTCTCAGTTGTTCCATGGGAAGAGTATGGCAGCATATTTTGCTGCCACACCAGAAAAAAGAAAAAAACAATCAGTATCACATAATAATGTGAAAAGTTTATTGTTATAATATATTTTCACAATATTATATGAAATGCTTCATCTTATAACATGATAATTTGGTTTCATGTCATAACATGATAATTTATATTGTTAAAATGTGAAACTTTTCATGTTATAACACAACTTTAAACTCATGTTTGAATCTATGGTTTGAATGAGGTGTGCAGAGAATAAACTGGGTAATATGGCTCATTTACATGATTTTATCAAGTTCTATTACATGCTTGGGTTATGACATGGCGAGATTCTGCTGTGACTGAATATGGTGAATGACACACTCTAAGAAGGATTTTAAAATACATGGTGCTGTAGAGAAGGAAGAATGAGTCCCACCCACTGAACTTTTCAGAGTGGGTTTCTCTGAGATCCCAAGTCCCCGAAATGGCCACTCTGAAATCGTTCAGTATAATCTCCAAGTGTGTGGTCCTGCATCTCAATTGAATCATCTGGTGTGTGGGTTCTTGCAATTAAAATATTACAAGAGTGCTCTGAGAGCACAATATCCCCTGCTACAGAATATTGAAAATGAAATTACAATATGCATATTACTGTCCTATAACAAAGCCTTTTGCCAAGTTTTGTGAATTTCCTCCAAAAATTGGTAGAGGAGTTGATTTCAGAAGGCAAGAACCCTTTCCGGGATGGACGGATGGACAGACAGACGGACGGACTTTGCCACAACATAATCCCCCTTCGGGCCTTTCGGCCAGCAGGGGACAAAAATCAGTTACATCTGTTGTTATGTCTGTGATCTCCCACATTTTTAAAAATTGGTGAAGAGCTAGAAATCCTCTGGTGTGCACCAGACCTTACCAAACTGTATGTTTAAATGTTTCAAATGAAGATACTAAATCACTTTAACATGTGTAAAGCTGGCGTTTTGCTTTTTTTTTTATTTTTTACTGGTACTCTTGTAACTTTTCTGTCCAAATGACAATCTAATGAATGTTTAAGACAATATGGAAACTTTAAATCACTGTGCATGAAAATTTAGCCCCTTTTTTTAACAACAGGTTTTCTATATTTAACCCCACATTATATTTAGAAGAAGAAACCTTTATTTATCACATGCACACTTCAAGCACAGTGAAATTCATCCTCTGCATTTAACCCATCTGAAGCAGTGAACACACGCGCACACACACCCAGAGCAGCTACACCAGAGTGCCCGGGGAGCAGTCAGGGGTTAGGTACCTTGCTCAAGGGCACCTCAGCCCAAGGCCGCCCCACGTCAACCTAACTGCATGTCTTTGGATTGTGGGGGAAACCGGAGCACCTGGAGGAAACCCACACAGACACGGGGAGAACATGCAAACTCCACACAGAAAGGCCCTCACCGGCCGCTGGGTTCGAACCCGGAACCTTCTTGTTGTGAGGTGACCATGCTAACCACTACACCACCATGCCACCCTAGAAAAAGCATCATGAGATTATAAGAAACTCGTGTTGCCCCAGTGGAATACATCACTCTCTTATTCCATAAAATGAAGGGTTAACAGTATAATAAAAGAAATTAGACCTTCCAAATATGTTCCATCAGCTTACTTAAATTTGTATTCACATCCAAACTTTTGCCAGTCAAATGCTGGAAATTACTTTTTATTCTACATGGTTAAAATAGTAATTGAATAGGACAATGTGAACATAACACTTGTACATCTAGCTGGACTTTTGTTTAACTGGATTGAAAATGGCTTAAGCTAGACATGAACTTACTGTAAGGAAGAAAGAAAGAATCCAGGAGGGGGGGAATGTAAAAGAATCAGACAGGCTGACAATAAGACAAAAAATGTAGACTACCCTTCTCCAAAAAGAACAGAAGTGAGGTCATTGTATTCCAGTTAATGTGAAAATAGATTTTCTCCACTTTCCCTCACACACTCATCCTGTCTTTCTTGTCGTGATGGTGCAGTCAGTTTCACTGCACCACCATGACAAAAGACTGGTGACTCATCCACTTAAATGCTCCATCTCTCTCTATCCCATTTTCTCAGCTGCTATCTCTAACAGTATTACATCTCTACTCCACACGCACAGTGAAAAACAAAGGAATGGCTTCTATAAAGAAACTGCCATTATTTTCTTGTCAAACACTAATTTTATAAGAAGTGTCCATTAATCCAAAAAAAAAAGGCATAAGAAATGCTCCATACAGACCCAAATTTATGGTGAAATTGGGCTTTTATTTCATTATAAAAAATTACATTCACACACAATTTGATAGGGACACTTGACAAAGAGACATGTCCTCATGCTGTGTTAATTTAGTTATTCCATGAACATACAAATTACTCACCATCTTGGATCTGTATCAGAAGACAGATAAAGAGGTGTCTGTTCAAACTTTATGTATTTAGTTTTAAATCAAAATCATTACATCATTTGAAGAAAATGTTTTTACAAGGTTGTGTTTCATAATTTTACACAGTAAATCAGCTTCTGACCAACCATCGCTATTCATAACCAGTCAGGTGAATCAAATGAAAAATGTTTAAATAAAATGTTTGACGCAACATATAAAATCAGACTCCAGACTTTCCCTTCATGGACTTAATTTGACAGGAAGAATAAATCATAACTACCTCCATAATTTTACCTAGCAATAGCAGACTGTACAATTACGCTACAACTGTCAGATTCCAAGATTTGATGCGAAGTTTTAGCGTTCAGGTTTTAGTTTCATTTGTGCAATTTGCTATGAAGCTAGAGATTATTTCTAAGAGAGAACTTATCTGCATTTCTCTTTGCATCTAATTAACATCAGTCTAAACAGAATCTGCATCTTTATGTACCTTCTTATGAATCAGCTCCAAGACATAGGACACATGGTGAGAGCACCAGCAATTTGACAAAGAATAGCTCAGTATTAAGGAAGAAAAATACACAACTCCACTCAAAACATTCTTTTTTTATTTGACAATACATTAAAAAAACTTTGCTTTTAAATTTTTATCCTCACTATGTTACAAATTATGCCAAAGCCCTCAATTTTTAAAGGAGTTATTCAAATAATATTCCCTTTTTATTCCAATACTATGCATTTACAGTCAGACATCTCTTTGGAAAGCAGGAAGTAGAAACAGGACAAAACAGGAACGAGGTTAGGTACAATTTTTCCCTCTTCCATTAAACTAAACATTCAAAGACTTTGCAGATGTGGTTCATAGAACTAGAAGTGAATGAACAGACCATATGCAGCAGTCTATTCAATATTCTACTGACTCAAAGACCTATTCAATATTTCTCTTCTATTTCCAATGTCACATCAGTTTATTTTTAAATCTTGCTCATGGAAAACTGTTTTAATGGTAGCCTGTGCAAGTGAAGAGCACAGATATACTTCCTATATACTCATTATAAACACACACTTTTTTATTTAAATTTTTTTTTTAAACACACATTCACACACATACACAGATTTACTGTGTGGTCCCTATACTGCAAAGCAAGCAGTTCAGGTCTGATATCTACTTTAAATCTTGCATCACATTTAAAAATAGACATGCATGAATGGTTACAGCCAATCTTTCCTGAGCAGCAAAAAATACAATCTAAGTATTTCTGAATATATTAATTTGAGATTGCAGAAATAAATAACTGCTCCTTATAGACTAAAAGCATATTGTCTCCTTTTGTTAACATAGTAAGGCTTGATTCACTTTCAGTTCATTACAAATAAATGGCTGTGTATCAAGTTCAAGTGTCTAATCTGCATTCCACACTATAATCTGTATAGTGTGTCTTCAGAGAGTCCTGATAATGCCAGGATCAGGCTACACAATATTTTTGTCTTTCATGATAGTCACCATGGCCAATTAGGCAATTATAGTGCCATAAATTCTTGCTGTGTCTTGGTCAGGAGACTGGCAACACGACAAGTTACACCTCAACCAATCATTGATGTCCTTGCATGTCATCAGAGAGGAAGGTCACGAAATAGCCAATCATGGCTACAGAAGGAATATCAAGGATCATGCCACGGGAGTTGTCAAACTAGGTGAGAAAATACGAAAAATTCTGACATGCTAAACTTTTTGGAAGGGTGTCATGGGGCATCCCGGACACCTCATCACTGTTCTTTGATTATGCGACACTACAAGGCCTATTCGTTGTTTCCAACTTTCATATTTGGGCCTGACACTGGAAATTTGTCAGAAACAACAAAATCATGTTCAAATCAGGCTGAATTTGTGTAGTTTGATCCCCGCATAAGACACAGCTATTTTAACATTATGAATACAAATTGGGCTGAAAAAAGTACAATCACATGCAGAACTCAGTAGTATTTAAAAAAAAAAGAAAAAAGAAGTGTATACACACACTTTCAAACCATCCCTCTATCCTGTGTCCTTTTTTCATGCCATCCTTGACCCTCCCTCCCCAAACATATTCTAATAAAGTCCATTCCCTTGCCAGATGCAGTAGTAATATCTAAAACAGTCCCTTCTAAAACTGAGAGGCTTCTATGCCAGACCCATCTCCTCCAGTACACTCCTTGGAGACTCATCCTCCTGAGACAGACAAAAGAAAAAGGTTAGGGTGCACTGGAAAATCAGGCACCAATAATTTTAGGTCCTTTTTGACACACTGCTTTCATTTTCTAAGATACACATCTCAACATTATACAATGTTTCAGAAGAGCCTCTGCTATTACTTATTCATTGCTGACACATTCACACTAAATCACCATTTTTTTCAGTGTTGCCAAATTAGGCAGCATCCGCTAAGATTATGATATTTTTAATTACCTTGAGCTAAAAAAATTAAATAAAAATAAAAGGCCTACAGCTGGCAGCCAAAATTCTGGACACCAGTCAGCAACATGCATGCGGAAACTTTTTAATGGCTGAAGGCAAGAACAAGATTTCTGTTTTAAAGGGTTTAAGACAGTGATGGATTTGCAAAATAATTATCAGTGATTTTTTTTTTTTTGCATTTCTATCCAGTTTTTCAATTAAGTTCTATACACAAACATGAATAAACAAGTAAAATAATCTATGCAATAGTACAACAAAGCAAATTAATAATCAATATAAAATAATTTGGATTTTTTTTTTGTTGTTTTCAGGACAGTATACGCTAAAGTTCAGTTTAAGACCATTTCTATCTCAGTTCATCGCTACATTCAGGTAATAGCCATATAGGGATATATCCAAAATCAGTCTTAACCAGAATCTATGGTAGACTCCAGACCAGGAATATGACCAAATCAGATTTTTAAGAACTACAGCATAATTACATTTTGTGTGAAAAGGCACCAATATACAAACACATACACACCTCTTGCAACAGATCAGCCTGTTCAATAGCCTTGAGCACACTTTTTTTTGAAGTGTCCTGGATTTCTCCCCCCATCAGAAATTCATCCAAGATAAAGTAAGCCTTCTCAAAATTAAAAATGATGTCAAGCTCACACACCTAGAGGAGGTTAGACACAAATGTGGTAGCAAAGTACAAATTAGAGAATCTGAATTCCGAATACAATTTAGTTTTGCAGCATATGATTCAAAACACTGTTTCTACTATGTGGGTTAAGAAAAACATTCAAGAATGGTCATTAAAAAATTCAAATAACCTGGGGTGGGTTTTCCAAAAGCCTCTTAACACTAAGAGCAGCTTAACTAGGAGAGTGTTCATTGTGCTGCTCACTCTACCATTTAATGATGATCTTTTTGCTGCGATGCTTTTGGGAAACTCAGGCCTGATTTTTAGACACTGTGCAAGCAAAAATGCTACAGAGAAAATAGGATCAGAAATGAAGAACAAAATGGTAGAAAGAACAGAAAAAAGGTCTTCTGAGGCCAAAGCCAGGAAATGTATAGAGGGAAATATACTGGGGAAAAAAGCTAATGACAAATAGACAGGCTAGGGTCAGTGAAGGTGACGGACAAAAAGATAGCTGGAGAAAATTGAGGAATGACTCACACTGCCAAAGTACTTATCCAGCAGCTCCACAAAACGATGGATGACCTCTAGGGTAATCAGCTCATTGTCCTGCTCTTCAACTGCACAGCAGAAATAGAGACTGGCATATCTACACACACACACACACACACACACACACACACACACACACACACACACACACACAGGTGAGAACAGAGGCTAACTAACAGATTTCCAAATATACAATTTTATTGTGTTTAACACACGTACATACATGTAACAAACATCAGACAAATACAGAAGCACATGTATGCAAGTGTGACTTATGTATCTAGACAGGAAACATAGAGAATGCTGATAACAGAGGAATAGAGACTGAATCAATACGTATAACCCATCTTACCGTGAAACTGTCTACCAACTTTCTGCTCTTTCTGAATGCGTAAAGCTTTGTGATGCACAACAAAAAGTTTGCATTTCTTCAGCAGTCTATGTCAGAAAAATATGAGAGATAATTTTAATCTTTAAGATAAATCTCATGGACTACTTTAGGCCGAATCACTGTGGCTGCATACACAGAGAAGCCTTTTCTGTAAGAGCCCTCTAGTGGGCAGAACATAAATATGCTCAATGGAACACACCTCTACACAGCACCAAACCATCAAGTCTAAAATCAGGTACCATATATTGTGCGACGGCAGTGCTAAAAACCAGAGCGAAATTATGAGAATGGTTAAATAACTGCTGAAGCTGTCTATAGCGAGATTTACACTGGCTAATGTCACCCTGCTTCACAGAACAGCAGGTAAGGAGTAATAGGTGTCATATTTAGATGTGATGTATGGTTCCACACTGACGCACTAAATCAGTCATTCCTAACATCTGATTTGGTAACTTCTGACATTTAATGTTAACTCAGTCCATAGAACCTTAAAAAAGGCCAGGTTTCACACTGAAATATGAAATGTTATTATTATATTGAATATTATACAACTGGAGAGAACACACAAGGAGATTCTTGTCTCTCTGCGCATGTATGAGCTACATTTGCCCATTATCACCACAAACATATAGCTGACCTTTAGAATAAGTGTACAGAGTAAGTGTGCATGTGTGTCTGCACATTGTGCAACTATGAAAAGTTGTGCAATCTAATCTTCCGCACCAGCAGGTCACCTGTTTGTGTATACATGTTACCAGTAGACAGTGCAATAGATCCATAAAGACAGCATGCACAGCTATGAAGCACCAATTCAACAGATGCTTGATATAGAAACACATAGAAAATAATTTCACTTTCCCTCTTGAACAAAATTGGTCTTTAAAACCAAAATAAATCAATAAGCTACAGTTTAAGCTACAGTTTGCATGATTATTAATGAAGTTGTAACGACTGGGTGATTCCTGCATCATTTTAAAAAGCAACGATTTAAATGAAACAAGGCAACAATAATTAATCAATTATCTATTTTAATTTATTATAAACTGAATATTGCTGAAAAAAGACAAACAACTGATGTGAAAACAATAATTCTTAAAATGCATATGTAAAACAGACCAGCAAAGTGATTTTCCCAAAACTCTGATACTTAAAAACAGTGTGTGAAATATCTTGAAAATCAGAAATGGCCAACAGGGCTCTTAACTTTTCAATGTTCATGGTCAGCATTAAAAGTTGATGGCCAGTGTGAATGTATGCTCATAATGCACTTGTCTGCTTCTGTTTCGTTCGATTTGTCCCTCACCCATACACAGTGATGGGAATAACAGCGTTAGAAATAAACGGCGTTACTAACGGTGTTATTTTTTTTAGTAACGAGTAATCTAATTACTTTTTACATCGTTATAACACCGTTCCTGTTACTTACAATAAAATGCTATGCATTACTTTATTAAAGCTGTTTTCATCTGGCACGCTGCTCGTTCAGCCTTTCTTTACTCTGCTTTAGTGTGGGGCAGGGGAGATGCGAGACAACAGCATAGTAAGCCAATCAGAGTAGATTTGGACAACATACTGTACGTACAACATACGTAGGTAGGCTACGTCTACTGTACTACTGCGCACACTTTCAATCAGAAGACACAGCGATGGCGAGCGGTCAGCCCAAGACTGCGTTTTCAAATTGGAAATACAGCCATTACTTTTCATTACTTGAAATAAAAGGCAAAAATGTCTACGTGCAATGCACATTATGTCGAGGAACAAAGCGTTTGTCCTCGTCAGTGGCCAGTAATTCAAACCTTATGAAACACATAATGACTTATGTCATTAAACACATTCAACATTCACTTTTATTATGATTACACTAACTGAATTTGATTTTTTTTTTTTGGGGGGGGGGGACACAAAATGTAACGGAATAATTACTTTCCCTGGTAATTAGTTACTTTTATGACAAAGTAACTCAGTTACTAACTCAGTTACTTTTTGGGAAAAGTAACTAGTAACTATAACTAATTACTTTTTGAAAGTAACGTGCCCAACACTGCCCATACACGTCTAGTTGCATACACATGACCCTCGGATGCCTGATGCACATCTAGTGTGTGTTTTTTGAAGTTCTGTGAGCCCAACACAAGAAGAGCATTCGCATACTTGTGATATTTGTCAGTTTTCAGTCCGGGTTTTCTAACAGCGTACGGACCATAAATTGAACGGCAAGGTCGGCAAAACATCTGTTTTTGTCTATTTGAGTACAACAACCAATTGTATGTCTGCAGCCAACCTGGTTTAAATGTCCTCTCCCGCTTTTCTTCCTCATATCACTTCTTAGTAGCTTTGATTTCTTCTTCTGCTTCACTTTTTTCTCAGGCAAACCCAGAAACTTCCACATGATTGTCACGAAAAGGCGAAAAAGCGCACTCCTGTAGAATCTCGCGCCACAATGTCAGCAAAATGTAATGTGATAAACTGCTCATTTAAGAGATGGCAGCTGATTCGCTTTCGTTTTACAGATTTGTGACGTATCTGGCAAAATAACCAATGAAAACAATCCTTGCAAAAGGTGTACGTGTTGTGTTAGGGACATGGTAATACAAGCATGAAATCGTCAAGTGTTAGGGACATAGTAATACAAGCATGAAATCGTCAAAATGTATGTTGACGGGCAGGCCAATGTTTGTGGCATGATGGACTCGCTACTTTTTATAGTTTATGGCCCGACGAAAAAGTTGATAGCGTCGGGCTACCGGGCACGCGGTAATTTCGCACACTGCTTAAAAACAGTCCTCCAGAGCTGAAATGAATGAATTTTTCATTGTTTTTATTTGTGTGTAAATCCTTCCATAAAAAAATAAAATTAAATAAAATGGACATAATGACCAAATAGTTACTGGCCATTTTGGTCAACTAACAGGGTGTCCAGAAGCAATAGGTCAACCAAAGAGAATAATTATTAGCAATGTGTGTATAGAATATAATATTTTAAACACAACATAGAAGCTCAGTGCTCTTCATAAATGCAATATGGCTCAATTAAATTTGCTCTTCTAAAATGATTTTGGGTGGCACAGCGGTGCAGTGGTTAGCACTGCCGCCTCACAGCATGAGAGTTCCAGTTTCAAACCTCATGGCCAACAGGGGCTTTTCTGTGTGGAGCTTGCATGTTCTCCCCATGTCTGCATGGGTCTCCTCCGGGTGCTCTGGTTTCCCCCACAGTCCAAAGCCAGTTAAGACTTAGGTTAACTGGCTACTCTAAATGGCTCAAAGGCATGAATATGTGTGAAAGGTTGAGAGGAGAAAACCTCCATAATAATTCAGTAGAAGACAATGGAAAACCAATACTGTATTTCTTCCCTAGAATTTGATGGCTGGAGCCATGACAGTGGCTACATCACTGCAGTGATATGCCAAATACGCAGTTCCTATTCCACTTTAATTGGAACTTGTTCTTGATTCTAAGATCCTTGTTCTTGGCTGGCAGGAGTGGAACCCAATGTGGTCAAACTAATCTGGTCATTTTCCTCTGACCTCTCTTATCACCAAAACATTTATACAGACAGAACTGTTGCTCACTCAATGTTTTTTTTTTTGCACCATTCTGTGTAAACTCTAGAGACTATTGTGTGTGAAAACCCCCGAGAGCAGCAGTTTCTGAAATACTCAAACCAGTCCATCTGGCACCAACACCCATGCCACAGTGAAAGTCACAGAGATCACAATTTTTCCCATTCTAATGTTCGACAGGAACATTAATTGAAGCTCTTGATTTGTATCTGCATGACTTTATACATTGTGCTGCTGTCGAGAAATTGGCTGATTAGATAATAATAGATCGGTAGAATATGACTTCACAATAAATATTAAAAAAAGAATGTTATTTCTGAGGCATCATATATATATTTAGTGCATCACCTCACCTCTTGTAGACTATCTTTAGGTCTCTCCACTCCAGGAAGCTACACATTTTGGGCTTCCGAGCCAGCACCACCTGCATGAGTTCTCGCACCATTTTTTTCTTGTCACGCTCAGCTGTAGCTGTATACCATTTCTGCAGCCGCAGCTTCCCCTGCCGGCTAAACAACAGCATGAAACGCATCTACACATACACACACACAGCGAGAGAGAGAGAGAGAGAGAGAGAGAGAGAGAGAGATAATAGGGAATTGTTCATTATCACCTTTGAAATAAACAAAAATGCAAATTCCCAGTGATTGTACATAGAGCAAGCTAAAAACAGGCTACAGCACATAAAGAACAAGCTGTTATATAAATGTTAGGGCAATGCTTACTGACAGCTCTGTTTATCTTTATATGTCTTCATACAAAGATACACAAGGGGGAGCAAAGTAATTAACAAATGTTTAATCAATCTGCTTTTTTAATAACACTCAACATTTTAATAGGTGTGCAACAGATTTAAATCACAGATAATTCTTGCAACATAAATAGACCAAAGTTCTCTAAAACATCAAATAAATGTAGCCTAAAAAAGAAAACTACTGATAAAAATGGTCAACTTTGGCTCATGCAAATGTTAGATCATTTGGCTCCTCTGCAGCATTTCAACCTCATTCATAATTTCAAATTAGACCATTATCTGGGTTGATGTATTTCACATCTGTTAAATATTTGAGAGACTTAGAGAGCACTGCTTTAGTCCCTGTGGTTCTGGCCTACATATACCATCCTCCATTGAGCTCACTCCATTCACAACTAGTAAGCTCGTAAACTAGTAAGCTCATAGAGTCTCAATTCAGTCCTCATGGGGTGAGGGCTGTTCTCTGATTATGTATTTACTCTGGTCCAGTTAATCAGACGGTCTGCTGTCCTGGTGCAGTTATAGACTTGCTGAGAGCCTGTATAGGACCAGTGCTGGTAACTGGATGTTACCATGACACTACATTTCTACATCTCCAGAACAATTTGAACAAAATGTTTGTACTGTGAAATGATGAAGCAAGTTTAATCAATGGTAGAAGGTATCAGTATGGACAATCTGGGCTAGCACAGATATATGGTATTTATTTTGGAATTCAATAAATATCAACATGTATGTACATTCCTGATAAATTACTACACACAATACGCCTTTACATATGTGCTAGTAGCACATAAAAATATTGTCCTATGATGTAACATGATGAAAACTCATTAACTGGATGCAGAAGCTTCATTCACAGATGGCTTAAAGGACCAGGGAAGTATACACATAAAGGAATGCAAAAGTGCTTGCTTTACATATGAAACAGCCTTTCAGAGACACCCTGTTAAATAAATTACATCTTCAATGCCACTTCATATACAGTGTATCATATGCATACACATCAATGTCAATTAGACCAATATGTGTGACTACACTTTGTCCAAACCACTGATGCATGTCCACTCACTCTGGCTAATTAATGCATTCCCATATCCCAGGCATCATACTGATAGTTTTTTTTTTCTTTTTAAAATCTGGTACCATCTTCCTCTAGCCTGGTGTGATAAGGAGTGTAAAGAAAATATTAAATCGAGGATGTAGCCAAAAATAGCATTCTCCAAAGATGGAAGGACTGCAGCTCTCTGCTTATGTAGAACATCAGGTGTACATGTTCTCATTTAAAATATATATTTACCAAGATTCATTAAGTCGTATTTTGGTGAAAAGAAACACACGAAGACATGGATAAATCACAACTAAGAAACCAGTCAAGGCCAATCAGTGAAAGTGATAGCCAACACAGTGTATAATCTGGCTGAAAATGAACCATCACAAAAACACTGTAGTTAGTTTCAAAAACATGCAAAAAAAAAAAAAAGCAAAACGTGTTTTACAGTTACTATTAATATACAAACATTTGTTTAAAAAAAACAACCATACCACAGTTTACAGCTAATCTAATGATGTTACTTACTGTGGTGAATGTTCTCTGTTGTTTGTATAAGTCTAGTTTCACAAAAAAAAAAAGGAGAGACAACTTATATTGTAGCAAAATGAAATATGTCAAGCTGTCTGAATAATGAGTGCTACATTTTCTAACCAATGATCATAGGTTAGGTTGTTTAGGCATGAAGGGCAATGTATGACAAATAAAAAAAAAATAATTCATGCTGAATGTACAAATGTATTAATATTGAATGCTTTCAGAACTGTTGGATGAATTTCAGTTCATCAGGGCACACAAACTATTTGAAAAGTCACAAATGAAGCCTTATCATATTGAACATAAGGGATATAACTTCCTGGCCAGAGTGGTTTCTGGAATACAGGAAGTCTACTGATACATTTCTCTCTAAAGTTCACTTCACCCACTCGCATGATTATGCTTGTGACAAGATTCAAAAGTTGCAATTTCAGCTGTACCTTGCATTCTAATAATCTTATCTTGGCATTTGGAGTAAACTACAGCACGTCTGGACCACTTTTGTTTCTGTATCTGCTTCCTTTAAAGTTATTGTGACACAGCATTTTTTTTAAATAATTATGTATTACAAAATAAATGCTATTACATTTTCGGAAACTTAATAATGTACTTAAAAGAGATACCTACAGTGGTGCTTGAAAGTTTGTGAACCCTTTAGAATTTTCTATATTTCTGCATAAATATGACCTAAAACATCATCAGGTTTTCACACAAGTTCTAAAAGTAGATAAAGAGAACTCAGTTAAACAAATGAGACAAAATATTATACTTGGTCATTTATTTATTGAGGAAAATAATTCAATATTACATATCTGTGAGTGGCAAAAGTATGTGAACCTCAAGGATTAGCAGTTAATTTGAAGGTGGAATTAGAGTCCAGTGTTTTCAATCAATGGGATGACAATCAGGTGTGAGTGGGCACCCTGTTTTATTTAAAGAACAGGGATCTATCAAAGTCTGATCTTCACAACACATGCTTGTGGAAGTGTATCATGGAAAGAACAAAGGAGATTTCTGAGGACCTCAGAAAAAGTGTTGTTGATGCTCATCAGGCTGGAAAAGGTTACAAAACCATCTCTAAAGAGTTTGGACTCCACCAATCCACAGTCAGACAGATTGTGTACAAATGGAGGAAATTCAAGACCATTGTTACCCTCCCCAGGAGTGGTCGACCAACAAAGATCACTCCAAGAGCAAGGCGTGCAATAGTTGGCGAGGTCACAAAGGACCCCAGGGTAACTTCTAAGCAACTGAAGGCCTCTCTCACATTGGCTAATGTTCATGAGTCCACCATCAGGAGAACACTGAACAACAATGGTGTGCATGGCAGGGTTGCAAGGAGAAAGCCACTGCTCTCCAAAAAAGAACATTGCTGCTCATCTGCAGTTTGCTAAAGATCACGTGGACAAGCCAAAAGGCTATTGGAAAAATGTTTTGTGGATGGATGAGACCAAAATAAAACTTTTTGGTTAAAATGAGAAGCATTATGTTTGGCAAAAGGAAAACACTGCATTCCAGCATAAGAACCTTATCCCATCTGTGAAACATGGTGGTGGTAGTATCATGGTTTGGGCCGGTTTTGCTGCATCTGGGCCAGGATGGCTTGCCATCATTGACAGAACAATGAATTCTGAATTATACCAGCGAATTCTAAAGGAAAATGTCAGGACATCTGTCCATGAACTGAATCTCAAGAGAAGGTGGGTCATGCAGCAAGACAATGACCCTAAGCACACAAATTGTTCTACCAAAGAATGGTTAAAGAAGAATAAAGTTCATGTTTTGGAATGGCCAAGTCAAAGTCCTGACCTTAATCCAATCGAAATGCTGTGGAAGGACCTGAAACAAGCAGTTCGTGTGAGGAAACCCACCAGCATCCTAGAGTTGAAACTGTTCTGTACGGAGGAATGGGCTAAAATTCCTCTAAGCCGACTGATCAACAGTTACCGGAAACATTTAGTTGCAGTTATTGCTGCACAAGGGGGTCACACCAGATACTGAAAGCAAAGGTTCACATACTTTGCCACTCACAGATATGTAATACTGGATCATTTTCCTCAATAAATAAATGACCAAGTATAATATTTTTGTCTCATTTGTTTAACTGGGTTCTCTTTATCTACTTTTAGGACTTGTGTGAAAATCTGATGATGTTTTAGGCCATATTTATGCAGAAATATAGAAAATTCTAAAGGGTTCACAAATTTTCAAGCACCACTGTATGTGGCCATTCGCATACTGAAGCTGGTGACTTGCTAATTTGAGTATGAACAGTTACCCAAAATAGTAGCGTACCCTTTGGCACTAAAGGGCTTTGTCCTTTTTGAAAACAGTTCATCATTTATGGAAAAGTGCAGATATGCTGCTGAGGGGTCAGTAACCACAAATCATTAAAACAGGAACCTATAGTTAATTTTTTTTGTATACCCCTCATCAAGATCAGGCATACAGTGGGGCAAAAAAGTATTTAGTCAGTCACCAATTGTGCAAGTTCTCCCACTTAAAAAGATGAGAGGCCTGTAATTTTCATCATAGGTACACCTCAACTATGAGAGACAAAATGAGAAAAAAAATCCAGAAAATCACATTGTCTGATTTTTAAAGAATTTATTTGCAAATTATGGTGGAAAATAAGTATTTGGTCAATAACAAAAGTTCATCTCAATACTTTGTTATATACCCTTTGTTGGCAATGACAGAGGTCAAACGTTTTCTGTAAGTCTTCACAAGGTTTTCACACACTGTTGCTGGTATTTTGGCCCATTCCTCCATGCAGATCTCCTCTAGAGCAGTGATGTTTTGGGGCTGTCGCTGGGCAACATGGACTTTCAGCTCCCTCCAAAGATTTTCTATGGGGTTGAGATCTGGAGACTGGCTAGGCCACTCCAGGACCTTGAAATGCTTCTTACGAAGCCACTCCTTCGTTGCCCGGGCGGTGTGTTTGGGATCATTGTCATGCTGAAAGACCCAGCCACGTTTCATCTTCAACGCCCTTGCTGATGGAAGGAGGTTTTCACTCAAAATCTCATGATACATGGCCCCATTCATTCTTTCCTTTACATGGATCAGTCGTCCTGGTCCCTTTGCAGAAAAACAGCCCCAAAGCATGATGTTTCCACCCCCATGCTTCACAGTAGGTATGGTGTTCTTTGGATGCAACTCAGCATTCTTTCTCCTCCAAACACAACAAGTTGAGTTTTTACCAAAAAGTTCTATTTTGGTTTCATCTGACATTCTCCGAATCCTCTTCTGGATCATCCAAATGCTCTCTAGCAAACTTCAGACGGGCCTGGACATGTACTGGCTTAAGCAGGGGGACACGTCTGGCACTGCAGGATTTGAGTCCCTGGTGGCGTAGTGTGTTACTGATGGCCTTTGTTACTTTGGTCCCAGCTCTCTGCAGGTCATTCACTAGGTCCCCCCGTGTGTTTCTGGGATTTTTGCTCATCGTTCTTGTGATCATTTTGACCCCACGGGGTGAGATCTTGCATGGAGCCCCAGATCGAGGGAGATTATCAGTGGTCTTGTATGTCTTCCATTTTCTAATAATTGCTCCCACAGTTGATTTCTTCACACCAAGCTGCTTACCTATTGCAGATTCAGTCTTCCCAGCCTGGTGCAGGTCTACAATTTTGTTTCTGGTGTCCTTTGACAGCTCTTTGGTCTTGGCCATAGTGGAGTTTGGAGTGTGACTGTTTGAGGTTGTGGACAGGTGTATTTTATACTGATAACGAGTTCAAACAGGTGCCATTAATACAGGTAACGAGTGGAGGACAGAGGAGCCTCTTAAAGAAGAAGTTACAGGTCTGTGAGAGCCAGAAATCTTGCTTGTTTGTAGGTGACCAAATACTTATTTTACCGAGGAATTTACCAATTAATTCATTAAAAATCCTACAATGTGATTTCCTGGATTCTTTCCCCCCATTCTGTCTCTCATAGTTGAAGTGTACCTATGATGAAAATTACAGGCCTCTCTCATCTTTTTAAGTGGGAGAACTTGCACAATTGGTGGCTGACTAAATACTTTTTTGCCCCACTGTATCTACTAACTAACAATCATATGTGGGATCTTATTGTCACTGTTTGCTGTAGGTATACTGAAGCATTTCTATCAGCTACTTCATGAACATCTTCACAAAAACAAATTGCGGGTGTCACTTGTGCTTTTTGATAGCTGGTTTAACACCAATGGATGACTGCTAAACCAACTGCTGTGGTCTCAGAAATGAGTTTAGGAACACAATTAACTTGATGCTTCAGGGTCCGTAACACTGTTATAAACATCTGAGTAGGGTAGACTGCATTGGGACGGTGGAACGGGAATGAATTTGAACACATTTTAATCAAAAGTATATTCTGCAGTACTCATACTATAAGAGTACAGTAGACTTTAAAAATCAGTACTACTTGTGGCCACTTAATTACCTTTATTTACTACCTTGTATATGTTGGCCATAGAACCACAACTGAATAGATATGATTTTGGGTATGGGAACATTCTCAGCACAGTAGTGACCCTGACATGTTAAATGTACGAGGCGGAGCAGAACCGCTGTTGTCTTTAAACACTACACCTTTGTATATGTACTGTTCATGAAAAGATTACCATGTAGATCAGAGATACTCATTGCGTGGCTCGTCAAGCTTTAATTGGTGGCTTGCACTCGCATAGTAGCTTATAACAATATGGTAACACAGCCAATACATTTTTTCAAATGTGCTACATAAACATACAGTGAACACTGCACTACAAAAACGCAAACATCTGCATTATACTTAAAATGCAGTTGTTTGCGTTTTTGTAGTATTAAGTATTTTTATTAAGTATTAATTAAGGCTTAATGGTGTTTCCTAAAGGGGGCACTGTTAAACCTGGCCGCAGTGCATGCTAGCTCCGCTAGCCAGCGTGAGATGCAGGCACAACGGATCGGTTTTTAATTAAAAAAGGGCAAAAACCAGCACAAAAACCAAATGAAAATCAGCATGAAGACACCGGAGAGGGGATGAGCAAGCAAACGTCGGGTGTACCCAGTAAAAAACAAAAAGGTACGAAGCATACAAGATGAGCACAGGAAATTTCAAGGAAAGTGGACAGACGAATTCTTCTTTATTCTTCATGGCATGAACCCTCTGTGCTTAATATGCAAACAAACCCGCGCCTGTTTCAAACGAAGGAACTTGGAGCGCCATTTCAAAACTGCACATCCAAATTTCAATGAAAGTTATCCGCCTGGCAGTGAAATAAGAAAGAGGAAAATAGCACAGCTCACTGCTTCACTTTGCGAGCAGTAAAATCTTATCCACAGAACAACCTCCACTGCAGAGCGTTTAACAGAGGCATCTTTTGAGATAGCTTGGATTTTGGCGCGGGCCAAAAAAACGTTCTCAGACTCAGAAATAGTAAAAGACTGATTTTTGGCTTCAGCAGAAATACTGTTCACAGACTTTGACAACAAGGATGCGATCCTTAAACAAGTAAAAGGATTACAGTTGTCTGATTCAACAATAATGAGACGGATGGAAGACATCGGAAAGTACGTGCATGACCAGTTGTTGGCTGATCTGCGCGCCGCACCTTGTTTCAGCATCGCAGTGGACAAAAGCACAGACGTCACCGATGTTGCTCAGCTGTGCATTTGGGTGAGGTTCCCAAAAGAAAACTCTTTTCGAGAGGAAATACTGTGCTTACTACCACTCCATGGCCAAACAAGAGGTGAGTATATTCTGAATGCACTTTTGGTATTTTTTGAGCAAAATCATCTCAGCTGGTCCAAACTTGCAAGTGTGTGTACTGATGGTGCCCCAAGCATGCAAGGCAAAGAGAAGGGTCTTGTTGGCCTCATGAAAAAAAGAGATGAAATTCCCAATTTCATCAGCTTCCACCGCATCATCCATCAGGAGGCACTGGTATCAAAGCTCAGAAACAATGAATTCAAAAATGTGATGGAAAGGGTTGTGCATGTGGTCAATTACATTGTTTCAAGAGCACTAAACCACAGACAGTTCAGACAGTTAATTCAAGACTATGACACAGAGTACAGCGATTTAGTGTTACACACAGTGAAGTGAGATGGTTGTCCCGTGGAAAGGTGCTGGAGCGGTTCCTGAGCCTCCTTCCTGAAATCAACACTTTCTTGGACAGCAAGGGGAAACACCAGCCAGAGTTGAAAGACCCACACTGGATCATACAGCTGGCCCTCCTTACTGACATTACCTGTCACCTGAACGCTCTCAACTTGCAGCTCCAAGGGAGAGACAAGCTTCCAAATGACACACTGAGGGCAGTCAGAGCATTCCAAAACAAAATAACTGCTCTGTGGATACCTGACAGAGAACTCATCCACTTCCCAATACTCAGAGCAACAACCACAAGTGACCCATCTCTGCAGCAGCACTTCAGCTACAGAGGATTTGTTGAAGTTTTGGAGGAACTGAAGGGTGAGTTTGAGTTCAGATTCAGTGATATGACTGAACATAAGGAGATTTTCAATTTTATTCAAAACCCCTTCCATGTGGATGTATCCTCTCTCACTCCAACCTTCACAACTCTGCCCTGGTAATCGTGCCGCTCTGGAGAGTGAAATAATAGAGCTGTAAACAAATACCATTTTCCAAGTTGAACTCAGAGCAGGTGTTGGCCAAACTCAGGTGGTGTTTACATTAGACCGTATCAGCGGATCATCAGATTAACGTTTTTAAAACAATTCGCGTGCACACAGCAACGCCAATACACGGATACGCTCGGCTCCGCAGGCATCCTGCGCTCCAAATCACTCCGCCCTGAACAGCGAGTGCCCTCTGGAGGGTGCGCACTCTGGCCCTGCGCAGCTCACAGAGCGCGCGAGTGAAGCGCACGAGCAGTGATTCAGGACAAATAGCAGGAAGTGAAAGTCCGCGCCATTTTTCAGCAGTCGCGTCACATGACCAACGTGGCATGACCAACGCCAGCGAATCAGGAAGGTGGATGTCACAGTGACGTTGTCCAATGACGACGTCAGCTTGAGCTCAGCACAGCATATCCTCGTTCCTCAATGTTTACACAGCACCGGATCAGATACGTAATGGATTGAATACGTGGGCCCTGGCGGATTCAAGTTGTTCCGCCTGTGGAGTCGTTTCCCGGCGTTTTAATGTGAACGGACAGTGCATCCACGATGAAAACGAGACGGATACGGTCTAATGTAAACACCACCTCAGTTTGGTCTCTGAAACAGACTTTCCCAGTTTGAAACCACTTGCACAAAAAGTGATGTCTTTCTTCATGAGCACATGCACTTGTGAGTCAACATTTTCAACCATGAACACTATCAAGAGGAAACAGAGAAACCGACTGACCCATGCTCATCTTGAATGCCTCACTGTGACTGCAACAACAAACTACAAAAACAACATGAAGAAAGTCAAGGACATGCATGCCAGCTTCCTCTCATTCCAGTATTAAGGTAAATATGGTCTTAATTGAAAATGTATTGGCTGTGTTGTTTCTTTTTTTGTGGGATGTCCAATTTATATGTAGAAATGCACATTTGCAAAAGGGGACTTGGTATGTTGTCGTAAAAATGGCTCTTCCCTTGATTTTGCTCTGCCAATGTGGCTCTTGTGAAAAAAATAGTGAGTATCACTGATGTAGATTGTGTTTTAACTGACCTCTATCCATTCATTATGGTTCAGTTTCTGACTAACATCAGGATACCTGTCCTCCAGCAGCTTTACTGGCTTCCTGTTAAATACCATATTGACTACAAGATTCTGCTTCTCACTTTTAAGGCACTTCATAAGCGAGCACATCCATATCTCCCTGACTTACTTCATATCTCCACACCTTCTTGTACTCTTAGATCCTCTTCTTCCATCAATCTCGTTATATCTCCTTCTCATTTGAAAACCATGGGGTTTAGAACCTTCAGTCGTGTCACCCCCTCACCTCTGGAATGCTCTTCATCATGACATTTGTAATAGTGATTCTCTATCAACCTTCAAAATTCTGCCTTAAAACACACCTTTTCAAACTTGCCTATTCTGTCTGACTTCAGCACTAATTACTTTTGCAATTTTATTTTTGTATTTTAGGCTTTGTATGTTGATTTTTATTGTGTATTGTAAGATGTTCTTGAGTGCCTTGAAAGGTGCCTATAAATAAAATGCATTTATTTAATAGGTTCATACTGGCTGGACATTCTGGGGGAGCAGTAAAACTTGAAATACTGAAAAATCCCTGCACCAAAGCTGTGACTGATACACTCATAGCACTGCAATGCTATGAGTGTATCATTTAGACCAGTGGTTCTCAAACTGGGGGGGACACTCGGCAAGTGGGACGTGTGGTCACAGACCGCTCAGTGGCAAATACAAGGGGCTGGTTTACAGTTGCACCAACAAATAACGAATGTCTTTGTCTTCAGTGCAGCCAATGAAAACGGAGAGTTATTATTTGAAATTTCAGCAAGGAACTTTTATAGACACACCTCGAGTACATAAGAGATCACAGACATCGGAAACACACCACTGTGCAATTGAGTCGAGCTCGTACCATTGCAGCTTCATATAGCCTACTATTAGCTTTTCAATTACCTTTTACCAACAGCCTTTTTAAAGGCTATATCTTGCATATATAGCTAGCCTTCCAATTGCAATAATAATTTAAACAGTCTTTTTAAAGACTATTTCAGCCCTCTTTTCTTGCTTTAAAACGCCATTTAAATCTGATCTTACCATCTCTCTTTCCTACTTGTCAACTTACTTTCTCCTTTGCCTACTTGTCAACCTATTCTTTCTCCTTTCTTTAATCTTTCTCCTACTTTTTTCTCTTTTTCCCCCACTTTTTTCTTCGATTAAAAATTGTAAGGTCCAACACCGTATCACAGTTAATTATATTTTGACAATTACATTAAGCACGGTTTGTAGATTGCTCATTTTAGCAGAGCTAAGTCTGGTGCGTGGTGGTAAGGTGCTAGCATTCTTAGCTGAGCAAGTCCCTTTGCTACGTTCACACTTACAGCATAACGATCTTTTATTGGGTTAATAAACAATATGAACAAATTTCTAATTCATGAAAAAAGAGCTGGTCCCACTGATGCACCAGTTCCCAAAAAATCAAAACTCCGCAAATATGACGAAAGTTATTTACAATACAGTTTTTCTGTTACTGGCACACTGGAACCACGGCCGCAATGTGTCGTTTGTGCGGAGGTGCTTGCCAGTGACTGCATGAAACCGTGCAAATTAAAGAGGCATTTGGACACCAAGCACCCTGACGTGAAAAACAAACTGGTGGATTATTTCAAAAGAAAGCGTGATGCCCTTCAGCTACAAAAGTCCACCATAACCAAACATACCACCGTGTCTAGTCAGTGTCTCAAAGCTTCGTACGTGGTCTCCCAAAGAACAGCTAAACTTGGGGAGCCACATACTATAGCCGAGACACTGATTTTGCCTGCAGCACAGGATATTTGCAGAATAATGCTGGGGGAGAGTGCCGCCGCTAAACTTAGTGACATTCCACTATCCAATGACACTGTAGCTCGCAGGATCTCTGATTTGGCCAGTGATGTTAAGGAGCAATTGCTACAACTACTTATGGCCCTTTTCCACTACCCTTTTTCAGCTCACTTCAGCTCGCTTCAGCTCACTTCAGCCCGACACGGCTCGCGTTTCGACTACCAAAAACCAGCACGACTCAGCTCGCTTCAGCCCTGCTTAGCCCCTAAAACTCGCACCATTTTGGAGTGGGGCTGAAGCGAGCCAAAGCGAGCCGAGTGAGGCTAGGGGCGTGAGCAGACACTCCCCTGCGCACTGATTGGTGAGGAGGAGTGTCCTCACATGCCCACACACGCCCCGCGAGCATGCTGGGATCTGTAAACACCGCAAACCCGGAAGGAGAAGAATTATGAATTACGAGAATTTCTGAAGCCTTATGCGCCTCGCCTCATCTATACGCTCTTGCCAGTATCTGTTGGCATTGTCGGTGACAACAAGCCACAGCACCAAGACCAGCAACACTAACGACTCCATGTCCTCCATGTTTATTGTTTACTATTCGGGTCGTGAGACTACCGCTTAAAAGCTCACTGATGTCACTGTTTGCGCTGCTTAACGACATCACCTGACGTCCACCCACTTTCGCTAACTCCACCCAATGTGTCCACCCACTTCCAGCCAGCATGGTTCAGCGCGGTTGTAGTCGAAATGCAACTCCAACAGCCCCGCTCAGCTCGACTCAGCACGGCACGGCTCAGCCCGACTCAGCAGGGTTTGTAGTGGAAAAGCGGCATTAGACAGGGTCCTTACTATGCATTGCAGTTAGATGAGTTGATTGATATTGCTGGGCAGGCTCAGGTGCTTACCTATATAAGGTTTGTGAAAGACCAGTGGATTGAAGAGGATGTTCTGTTTTGTCTTCCTCTTCAAACCTGTACAACTGGGGAAGCAATCTTTCACCTTATTGACTTGTTTGTCAAAAATGCAGATTTGCTCTGAGAGAAGTGTGTTGGTATTTGTACGGATGGGGCGCGATCAATGACAGGACATGAGAGTGGCCTAATGACACGCCTTCAATGGGTAGCTCCGTTAGCAAGATGGACTCATTGCATGATCCATCGCAAGGCACCTGCAGCTAAAAAATGACGACGCTCTTCCAGTCTGTGCTTCAACAGGCAGTTCAGATGATAAATTACATTAAGTCGCATCCACTGAACTCATGGTTATTTAGGGTCCTCTGTCAGGAAATGGGTTCTGGGCATGAACAGCTGCTCTTGCACACAGAGGTTCGCTGGCTTTCCAGAGGGAGTGTGTTACAGCACTTGTATGAGCTGCGAGAAGAGGTGAAGTTGTTTTTGACCGAAAGCAATTCGGAACTGGCCAAACACCTCCATGATTCCCTGTGGCTAGCTTCCTTGTCATATTCGGTCAACATATTTGACAGACTGAATAGTCTGAATCTGTCTTTGCAAGGCCGAGATTCCAATGTATTGGTCCTTGCTGACAGAGTGGATGCTTTCATCCAAAAACTTGTGCTCTGGCATGACCGCATAATTGTCGGAAATTGTGACGTTCCCCAGCTTCGCAGATTTCATCACTGAGGCACGCGGCAGTAATTTCTCCTCTATTTTTCAATCAGCTGCAGATCACCTGTCTGGGCTTAAGCAGCAGTTAGTTTCTTATTTCAAGGAGGACTACCGGGTTCGGGACCCATTTGTTTGCACTGCAAATGATTTGTCACTGCACATGCAAGAGCAGCTTATTGAGCTGAAGAGTGACAAGGCTGAAGCACCTTTTTAGCACCTGTTCTCTTACATCCTTCTGGGTAACACTGACACAGGAGTACTCCTAGCCCTGTGATGTTGCCTTAAAAATTCCCCTACCTTTCGCGTCAACATACTTGAGTGAGGCAGGCTTTTCAAAACTGACCGCGCTCAAAACTAAGTACCGCAATCGCGCACAGATTGAGGATGACCTGAGGCTGTGTTTAACTAAAATTGAGCCGAGAATTCGATAACTCTGCCAAACAAAGCAGGCTCATGTGTCACACTGAGACATTTGTTAACACTACCTCCGGTAGAGTTTGTTCGTTCATGTGTTTGTTTGTTAGCAACTTTGCAGAAAAAAAATGTACAGACGGATTTTCATGAAAATTTTACCAGATACGTGTCTTGACCCAATGAAGAACTTAAATGTTGGAGGTGATCCGGAACCGCGCCTGGATCCAGAAATTTTTAAAAGGATATTGGGCAAAACTAAACATTTTCAGTTTCGGACTGTATTGTCTAACATTGTAATAATACAATAATACACAACACTAAAAAACAGCCCAATAATAATAATAATTATTATTATTATTATTGGGGGGGGGGGGCTCAAAGTACACTTGCTACAGTCGGGGGGGGGGTCCGCAAATGTTTGAGAACCCCTGATTTAGACTGTCACTAAAGTCAGTGTCATTGCTGTTGAGAATGTGCCACCACTAAATAATACCTATCCGCTGGTAGTCAGGGTCTAGGGGAGCTAACGGAGCGTATACAGCAACAGATGGGCGATAGTCATTAGTGGCAATCCTATGTGTAGATGTACCTGATAAAACGGACAAAAAATATGCGTCTTATGCCATGTACACACGTAGCCGGGTATTTTTAAAACCGAACATTTCCCCCCCCCCTCCGTTTATAAAAATGTTTTATCCACACCACCTCGTCTTCGAAAAAAATCCCTTCCACACATAACCAAACATCTGCGTTTTCAATCACATTCATAAGCATTCCAAACCTGTAGATGGTTATTTCCCCAAATCTTACCCCCTAATCACATCGCCTGTGCTCTTGGAGCAGTAGTTGGGCTTCTAAAATTAAACATGTAAATAGCACCTGCACAATAATTAACGCTTTCAAGGCACTACTCCGATCCATTACTCTTTAGCTAGCCGCACAACTACGCCAATTTTCAGCGTACCGAGCCAACTGAAGTCGCGAGTCAGGCGTAAAGACTAGTTTTCGATGGTACCGACTCATCTCACAGCCGATTCGAAAAACTAATCGGGAGCCAGACTGATCGGCGAGAGTCGCTAGCAATAAATAGCCAGTCATATCTTTCGCATATAACACGTGACATCATTAAACACAATTTCTAGCGTGAGAAATACGTGTTGGTAGCACCTAATGCAGGTATATACTGTAATTCCATAGACTGAAGCTTTATCCATAGACACAGTGGGCTGGAAAGCCACTCTGCTCAAGTTGTGTGGCTGAATTCCAAATCGCTTTAACTCCCCTATATAAGTGCACTATTTAAGGTTGGAAATAATAGCTCGTGCAGCCTAGATAGTGCGCTACATATTCCATGTTGTGTCATTTGTAATTCAGCCTGTAGCATCTTCAAGTGTTGGATTTAACAGTAACTATATCCAATAGCCAATCACAAAGCTATTAAGTTGTCACGTGTCGCTTCAATCGCGACTGCGCTCGTAAACAGTCGGGGGATATGTGCGTGCCCTGTCGGGAGTCGGCTCTGAAATGGGTCGGTTCGGTACCGCGTGGATCGCCGTAGTGTGCGGCTAGCTTAAGTCCATGCTTAATCTGGCCTCTGCAGTAAACAAAGGTCGCACGTTTGACGTCAGGGCAGATTTGTTGTCATTTTTTTGGCGCAGATTGTGACGTTCTAAAACGCAAACCTCCGGTTATCTCTGTCTACACGAAAAGGCATACACGGAGTTTTCAAAAATCTTCACTTTGTCCGGAGTTTTTTTAAATATTCGTTTTTGATGTGTTTTCATGTGGATGACAGGCCAAAACGTAGAAAAATATCTTCGATTTAGCAGATACCCGGCTACGTGTGGACGGGGTCTTAGATAGGTGTATTTTTTAAGTAGTCACTGAGACCCCGTCCACACGTAACCGGGTATCTGCTAAATCGAAGATATTTTTCTACGTTTTGGCCTGTCATCCACATGAAAACACATCAAAAACGAATATTTAAAAAAACTCCGGGCAAAGTGAAGATTTTTGAAAACTCCGTGTATGCCTTTTCGTGTAGACAGAGATAACCGGAGTTTTGCGTTTTAGAACGTCACAATCTGCGCCAAAAAAATGACAACAAATCTGCCCTGACGTCAAACGTGCGACCTTTGTTTACTGCAGAAGCCAGATTAAGCATGGACTTAAGCTAGCCGCACACCACGGCGATCCACGCGGTACCGAACCGACCCATTTCAGAGCCGACTCCCGACAGGGCACGCACATATCCCCCGACTGTTGACGAGTGCAGTCGCGATTGAAGCGGCACGTGACAATAGCTTTGTGATTGGCTATTGGATATAGTTACTGTTAAATCCAACACTTGAAGATGCTACAGGCTGAATTACAAATGACACAACACGGAATATGTAGCGCACTATCTAGGCTGCACGAGCTATTATTACCAACCTTAAATAGTGCACTTATATAGGGGAGTTAAAGCGATTTGGAATTCAGCCACACAACTTGAGCAGAGTGGCTTTCCAGCCCACTGTGTCTATGGATAAAGCTTCAGTCTATGGAATTACAGTATATACCTGCATTAGGTGCTACCAGCACGTATTTCTCGCGCTAGAAATTGTGTTTAATGATGTCACGTGTTATATGCGAAAGATATGATTGGCTATTGCTCGCGACTCTCGCCGATCAGTCTGGCTCCCGATTAGTTTTTCGAATCGGCTGTGAGATGAGTCGGTACCATCGAAAACTAGTCTTTACGCCTGACTCGCGACTTCAGTTGGCTCGGTACGCTGAAAATCGGCGTAGTGTGCGGCTAGCTAAAGAGTAATGGATCGGAGTAGTGCCTTGAAAGCGTTAATTATTGTGCAGGTGCTATTTACATGTTTAATTTTAGAAGCCCAACTACTGCTCCAAGAGCACAGGCGATGTGATTAGGGGGTCGGATTTGGGGAAATAACCATCTACAGGTTTGGAATGCTTATGAATGTGATTGAAAACGCAGATGTTCGGTTATGTGTGGAAGGGATTTTTTCCGAAGACGAGGTGGTGTGGATAAAACATTTTTATAAACGGAGGGGGGGGGGAAATGTTCGGTTTTAAAAATACCCGGCTACGTGTGTACATGGCATGAGTAGCTTACACAGGTATGTATCCACCGTTTCCGCTTTTGTTCATAAATAGCTCTACAGTATATGGAAAATCTGAAATCTAATTAAAAAAACATTTTAAACAACATCACAGTTGTATGAGGTGTTGAAGCTGTCAAACTGCAATAGAAACGAAGTGACTTATCTAAGCAGTTACTTAGCTAGCTATGCTAAGAGGTTAAACTGGGGAAGGACTACACAGGTTTTGCGTTAACTACCGACACAAACAACTTTGACATATTCGACACATACTGACCTCTCTCCTATACACACACACACACGACAAACACTGAGGTAAATAACTTGCAGCACTATAAATTAGTAAAATATTTTATATTAATTTATCCACGACGTTATCACCGAGGACAGGTTTTTATTATAATAATTCCTTCCGGTTTCATTAGAATTTGAACTAGCTAGCAAATAGCTGTTCTGCTTGCTTTTAGCTCATCCGGTAACGTGAGCTGACAAAGTCTCTTCTCTCGGTTTCAGCAGCGCGAATTAACTTACCATTTTCTCAGCTTCTCAAGAGTGTCCAGTGTAGTCAAAATATACGAGAAAGACGTTTTAATCAGAAACACAAAATACTAGTAATTCATGTCTATTTTACACTCCTACTAGTTCGGTGGGTTCAAAAACCCCATTGAGACTGAAGAGGAAGCGTCATCGCCTCCTGTGCGCATGCGCACTGCGTATTACCGCTTCAAGAGGCTCCTTCCGTTCAGGGAATCATGTCATGGCTCGGTAACTAGGAGATTCGCTTTCCTGCCGTCACTTATGCGTTTAACGATTGGTTTAATTGCCATTCTGTATGCAGGGCAGGTCGTATAGGCTATAGTTCTGTGTTTGTTTGTTGTTGTTTTTTTTGTGTGTGTTAGCCAGTAAGTCTGTCGCGGATGAGGTCTTGTTGCCATGACAAACTCGTAGGCTGATTTTGGTTTCCATGGTGATGGGACTCTGATGAGTTTACGTATGCGTCTGCAGAAAAAGTGATAACATTAAATTCATTTGCAAACTGAATTTTTAAAAAGGAGAATATACTAAAATGTCCAATTACTTAATATAGAGAGTGATCTATAAATCACTGTCTATCCCCACCCCTATTTAAATTAATTTCAAAACCCCTTGATTTTTAACTCTGATGTCCAAGGCCACATCTTATTGACTATATAGTGCACCATTTTGAATGTTTTGTCATTTTGTTTTGTTATATTGCACATAAAGAATGTTCTTCTCGAAATCCCACAATGTAATGCAGTTGGTCCAAATAATGTACCCTAGTAGAACCAGATTACTGGGTCAATTATTGGGACACCGGTTTGGACACACAAGCAGTTTTGTAGCACTGCAATATTGATTTGATGACCAAATTTAGCAATAGTCCCCATCCCATAATCTCTCTCTCTCTCTCTCTCTCTCTCTCTCTCGCATGAACACCAGGTGTCCTCAGTTGCAAATGAAACACACAAAAGGAGCAAAGAAGCATGCTGATTTTTTTTTTAAATAAAAATTAGGTTTGTTATAGTTTATTTTGTTCCATGTACAAATATGGCATCTTCACACAAATAAACGTGTTCACATAGAAATAAATATAATCTTTTAAAAAAATACAACTTTGCACTGAATATAATATGTAAATAAACATCATGAAATAAAAACATTCTTTAGCAAATTTCATACATCACCTTTTCCTTGCAGGGTAAAAAGTATTGTTTTATAATACTGCTTTTTTTATTAGAGGGATAATAAAAACTTTATAAATCTGTATTTTAAAAGTGCCCATAAAATCCTAGAATAGTAACATTTGCTGTTTTAACATACACAAGTGTATTCCTTCATTGACAAATATCTTTTACAATGTCTTCCACCACACATACACACTACACTATACAGTTCTTACAGATATATAACAGTTACCGACAGTTAGTGATGAGACCTAGTCAATCAAAGGACTTAAATTTAGGAAATTTTCTTCAAACTTATTGACCCATTTGTTTGGATATTTAACAGTACACTTTATAGTAGGGTCTCCAGGTTGCATTTAAGATTATTGCTTCTTTTTCTTGTTCCCAAACCTGCACTGGCTCAGTAGTAATTTGTTTGAAGACAGTTACAGTAATCTTTTTAGTCTTTGACCTTCTGGGATTGCTAATGAGCCTGAGGTTGGTTCACTTGACCTATGAATAGCACAGCATCTGTGAAATTAAACAGAGAATTCAGAATAAACAACATAAACCTGTTAACAAAATCCCATTCACAAAAACCTGACAACAAAACTGACCTGTTGGCTTGTGCTGTATGAGGAAGAGGAATGGACGGTTCAAAATATGCTCTGCTATGGCCATGCGGGAATAGATGATGACGCCTAAAAAAATAGACAAGAGTGATAAGTGTGACCTTTACCAGTCCTTATATTTAAAGAAGCAACATAACTATTTTTAGGTGGAAATTATATACCTCCAGCAGAGGATCCTTTGGTTCCCTCTTCATTCACCTCAAACTTTACTCTCTGTAAAACCTTAGATACATACAATGGCTCTTCAGCTGAGGGTGAAAGAGAAAATAAATGATTAATATCAAATAATAAATATAAGATATGCATGAAGAGTATATTTTTCTTTACTTACTAGTAATGCAGGAGAAATCAGCCTTAGTCTGACTGAAGATGTCGCCAAGGCCCAGTTTGTTCAGTGCTGACTTCAGATCAACTTCTGTGTCTACAGAAAACCTGGGCATAGCATTGACACAAACATCAGCTTTAGGCATACATAATATAAACCTGAAAGAGTAACATGTGGCGTAATGCATTAATTTTACCTGGGAATCACCAGCTCTCGGTTAACCTTCCTCAATTGCTCTCTCCATTCCTGGATTTTTTTGCTGCTCAGCTCTTTGGTTAGGGCAGAAAGTGGTACATCCCACTCAAATGATGATATGATGAGCATGCTCAGTGAGTCCCCAGCATATGGCACCTCAATAACATCATATTCAATACCTTCCTTTGTAACAAACTCACCTGGGTGGAGAGATATATGAAAGCAATATTTAAAACAATGTTGGCTGGATAATACTTAGAACTAACCAGTCCTCTGATTTATTTATTCACTTACTTACCCATCCCTCCATGTTAATTCATTCATTCATTTGTACATTCATCATTACATCCTATATACTCACCATAGTTGAACTTCTGTGTTGATCTCATCATTGACACTGACACTGCGGTGCCATTAGCAGTGTAGAAGGTCGCCTCTGTAGTCAGTCTGGGGTCAAAGCGGTTCTTCCAAAGCCCATGGAAATGGAGCGCATTCAACAGCAACAAACGTGTCTGCTCACTTAACACTCCAGATTGTAGGAAATTTGGGATCATTCCTAAACAAAAAAAGCAGAGTAGCAAGGAGAAATTCAAGACTTATACAGACTTGTATAGTTTTCATGAGAATGACACATTCATGCACATACCAACTATACTTTCACACATAAAATGCTTTAGCATGAGCCTGATACTTTTAAGAATATCACTTCCTAAGAGTTATTTGAAGGTACTTCAAATAAACACCGAATCTTGCTCCCAAATTTCACATTACACACAAAAACACACCTCCAGTGTTGTTTGACATCCAGGAGTTGATGACGTTCAGGGCGGTGTCAGGATAACTGAAGTCCACCTGGTGTGGCACACTCTGAAATGCCTTTGATAGGCTACGTTGGAAGACCTTCTCCAAGACTACCTTCCTGTCCACCATTATGGCACTTACCACTTCCACTCCTTCTTCACTGGCTAGGTCTCTCTGAAGAAGTCTCTGTTGACGTGATATTCTATGATCTATGCATGAAAGAAGTGTAGGAAGTTAGAGAAATGCATAAAACCATTTCCCTACTACATTCATAAATTGATCATCTTTTAGACTACTGTCTTGTTTCCTACCTTGCAGAGAGTAGCCCATGTGTTTTCTGAGACTCTGCAAAGTGGCACCGTAGGCTCCCAGCTGAGCCATCCCCAACACTGAGGCGATGCCATAGGGAGACAGAATGAGATTCTGATATGGATGGGATTGGGCAGCTTCTGAAAAAACGCGTAGTCCAAAATCCGACTGCTTCTCCTGAAAGTGGTTACCCAGAGCTGACACGCAAAAGGTGAAGATCATAAGTACACACAGTCTCTGCATCCTGTATTGAGAGAGATTGCACATATTATTTAGTTTTTAGCTAATTGCAGAACTAATTATAAATTCAAACAAAGAAATAAGGCCCATTGAAAGCTGACTATTGTGCTAACATTTAAATCCACAGAGCAATCTATATGATTAAGGAGAATGTTAGCATTTTATAACACTAATACAGATTATTTCAACATATTAAAACAAATGAAAAACCTAAAAGGAAAGCATAAGTGCATGCATATGTTTGAGACATGCATTCTCCACTGTGTTACAATACACCCACAGTTCAAATGCCAAGTTTTCATTTGGCTGCCTTGACTCACCTTTCTTTTTAATCAAAAGGTTCATTCATAACTGCCCTGAAATACACTGGGCCAGTTACATGAGCTGCTCTCTTAATGCTAAGAAAGTACTTTCCATCTCTAAGCATTGCAACTTTCCACAGTGGACATAAGTGACTTTACTATATATTGCTTTTTCATTAAACTCCATTTTAATTGTCGGTGGCATTGTGGTTTTGGTTCATTGAAGTGGTTGGTCACATAAGCTTGGTTATTAAGTCAAACCACCTTGTTTATTAGTTAAAGCTTTATTATATTACAGATTCAAATTCCAATAGTAAACATTAGAGTTTTAAATATTGCTATAACCACCAACATATACAAAAATATATGTAGGTAAAATCTAATTATTTGTTTGAGTTACCAAACAAGTCAACCTCACAATACTAAGTGTAAGCTGGTTCCCCTTTCCTACCATTCATTAAGTGACAGGCTAGCAAAATAAACATGGCAATACAAGTAGGCTGAGGCTTTTCTTTTTCAAATATGCAAAAATATACCAAATAAAATGTACTTCAGAACAAAACATTGCATTACCTGAAAGTAGGTCTTGAAGGCTCTTCCAACGATTTAACCTTGCAGACTGTGTTCTGGAGCTGCTTGTCAAGCACGAACTAAGTCTCCAGTATTTAAAAGACTCAGAACTCCACCCCTCCAGCCAACGGAAGTTGTGAAGTCATAACTGTCTGTCTTTCCAGTCTGCCCCCCCCAACACCCGGCTTTCACTTTAGCTCACATAGACATGAAACAATTTGAGAATGTAGATTAAAAAAAAAGAGTCATATGCATAAAACTAAAGTTTCACTGCAACCAAGAATTTGATGGCATAGCAAAGTCAGTGGATTTTTTGGTGTGCTTCCTAATTTAATCACTAAATAGTTTACTACATCCACTCCACTCAATATGTTAACCTACACACAGAACAATCATGTATTATCTTGATGACTGGTGAAAGCAGACATCCCTCAGACTGCAGACTTATAGTCAGATATAACTTGGAAAAAGACACAGATAAGATGGAAAACAGTTTTAAAAGTGTGTATTTTAATTAAACCAGCCTTTGACATTATCTATTCTTATATGTCATTAAGATGAGTGGTCCTACTGAAAGGAAATGCAATAGGTTTCTTGTTCAAATTCATCTCACTGGCTGGAACCTTCAGTGAAGGTGACACACTGTATTATTATAGTTTGTACTAGTGAGTAATCATTCCAGTGTGCACGCTCATGGAGAGCTTCATGAGAGGGCTGAGTTTGCTTAGATGACTGAGCATCTGGTGACACAATGATGAGAAAAACAGGAGAGATATAAAATGGAGAGACTGTGTTGTGTCACATTTTGAGCAGCATGTGTGCATAATAATTTGGCAGTGACTCACTATTCCTGTCTATACCTGGAGGTAAGGATTTTGAATAGAGGATTAAAAAAGACCTCTTGAAGTAGTTTAAAATAAAAGAAAATGCTTTTCCCCAAAGTATTACAACACAAAGTTAGTAATTAAATGTTTGAGTGTTACACTTTTATTAGAACTGCTTATGAGACAAGAAAGATTTTGAGGCAAAAGACACTCATGCCAAAACACACCAGCAATAAAATTAGCAGCACTCTAAAAGACTGATATCACACACTGACAAATTTCAGATGTCTCCATAAGCTTCATATCTCTATATCACATCCATTTCCTTTCCATGTAATTATTTAATTATTTTTAGTTTATGTATTTCCTAAATTAGCAATATTACATATCACAAATGGAAATATACACAAGAAGTTTGGACTCCAATGAGATCGCCCACCTAGTTCACATTACAGACAAAAATGGGAACTCACTTTGGCTGATGACTCATTGTAACCATATGGGCAAAAGACCAAGGGGATTTTGGAAAATCCATTAACATTAACAAGACACATTCTGGAGCAGACACAGAATCCTTTTATGCCATTTACAGTCATGACATCTCTTCAGTTTTATTAGCTCATTACAGTGTTTAAGGTCTATACTATACAGCATAAGTTTAACATAATTTTCTTCAGCAGTAACAATTTTGGTGTGTAGGAAAAAAAAGCAATTCTGAAAATACTCAGATTTCTTTCCAGTATTTACCCAAATTATACATGTTTGTCCAATAACTTTAAATTGCTGGAATATTAATACAGAGTATGATGTACTCCTGACATATGGTTGAATATACAAGGAATCAAGTATTTAAATGTTACCTTGGGCAATGCCATGTTCAGACACAACTAGACAACAAAATAATGTATCTGTTGACGAAGAGACAAAATCATAATTTTAGTATTACAAGGTTTCATCTCTCTTTGATTCTTAACCCAGATAGAACCTTGTAATTCTAAGGTCACAAAATGCTGTCAGCCATCAGGCTACCGTACAAACTATGAGTAACATCAATCAGATGAATGTAACAACAGAACATGGCCTCTATACAATATGAACCTCTTTTATAATATGAACGGAATTTCAGAAAGTATACACTCATAAACAGAAAAAATGAGTTTAAAGATGGGCTATGTGAACATTTAAAATGTGAATAAAAATGAACTAAAATATATGTTTCTGGAAATGTGTGTACTGCAAGCATAACTGTGTACACACAAGGTCCACTTATAGGCACCAAAATAGACTGATCAAAAGTAAACATAAGATCAAGTTTGAGTCAGAATATTTTTTGTGTCATCAGTGTTAAGTTCATAATTGTTACATTTTGATTTGGCACATGTTTTCCTGACAAGTTTACACTATTAATCTCTTTGACAAATAAATAAATATACTAAGCCAATGCGCCTTGCTTGATAAAAGATCAAGGAACACTCAGTGCAAGTATATCATAGGTACCATTGTCTTGTGTTACAACCCACACAGTTTAAATGTAGTTTAAAAGCTGTTTCTGTTTGCCTGCCTTGACTCAACTTTCTATTTCTCAGGCTTATTCACAGTTACTTTACAGTTTACAGTAAACGAGTGATATCAGGAGCTCACACAGATACCATTTTTGTTTGCTGTCACAATTTTGAAATGTTGATCCTATGTAACATAGTGGCTATCAGCTATCAGTTAAATTCTACTAAGCTACAGAATTAAATAGTGATAATATACACAAATACAACAGTATGTATAATATGAACCATTTATATCAGAAAAAAATATATGATATAGGGTAAGAAATGACAAGCAAAACCTTAAGTGTGAGGAAAGCTTAAGCACTGTGGGTGTGTGCCCAAGGCTATGAAAGAGAGCAGAAACTCCCTCTGTGTGCAAGGGACAACGTGCTCTCCATAAGACCTCTAACCCAAACATAACCAAAGATAAGATCTGTGTCAAGTGATGATGACTCTGTAATTCCACATTTAGTGAAGTGTACAAAGTTTAAAAAAGCTGAAACATGATACAAATGCTTTTTTTCCACAGAAATGGAAGTAACTGTACATTTACAATATACACAAATAGTACCCTGATTAACCATGGGGAAATGTTCATTAGAGCTACTGCATATCCAATCTCAAAAAAATGTGTACCACCACTGTAGCCCCAAACACACAATTTGATGCTTCTCATGTGTGACAAGCATCAAGACCTAATGCTAAGACCTAATGGTCTTTTAATATAAATTGAACCTATAGTAAAATCAGCAACTATTTACTTGAGGCTTTGGGCTGATACACTCAGCAACCAGTAACACAGAATTGCTCAGTAACTGTTCAGCTATTCCAAAGTTTCTTAATGCTTAATCAGATTTAAAGCATGCCGTTACTGTTAAAATATTCAGCACAGGATGTGACCAATGGTGCAAAAGAATGGAAAAAAGGAAGAAAACATCTCATGTATCTTCCTTTCAGGGATAAAAAAATGTTCTTTGAAAATATTATCTTAGATTTAAGATAGTGAGAGTGATTAAAAATATACAGAGTTCCTGAAAACAGACAAACAAGAATTTTATAGCACACATCAGTATGTGTTTCACATTTCCTTTGAAATGTGTTTAGTATGCAGTAGTTTTCAAGACTAAACAGCATCTGTTACTATGAAAATTGAGTGTTCTGACCATATCAGTTTTACAGGCCAAGCTTTCTAGCAAGGTAAACCTATCATGACAGGTTTATGCAAAACACATATGCAAAAGAAAACATTTCTGTTATCTCATACGAATGTAATGCTCAAACCATACAGAAGCCTATATTTATAATTCTCAGTCTTATAAAATTTGGAGGCCATGGTCTGAATGCTAACTTGGGTAAGATATTTCAGAGATGGTACATGGTACATCATCAAACTGTTTTTTTTTTTTATTTTCTTTTTAAATGTCTTTATTATTTATTTATTTATTTTTAAGGTTTAGAACATAATTTATTTAGGACATAATTTCTTCAAGATTTGAACACCATTTTTTTTTTTTTTTTATCTCTGTGAAGTGTAACAAGGCAAAAATTGTTTAATTTACTTTCATTTACTTCTTGTTTAACTGACTTTCATCTTGTGGCACATGACTGGTGTTGATCCCATCTCCTAATATGGTGGAAGAGTATTAGTTCAGCAACTGACAGTTATATGGGTGGCTGGATGTCCAAAAGGGTACAGATTGTATGAACTTGTTTTGTGGTTGAAGTGACTCAGGCAAGAGGTTGCACATACTGTAAAGTGAAGTCCATATCTCTCCCTCATCTACATGGACATGAACACACCAGACTGGAGACAGACAATTAGGAATGAGTAACACATTACACCTTTTTTCTGTACTGTGCTGAATGCAGTATTAGAGAACCTATAATTTATATATAATTTTTTTTTTACATATAAGATATTCAGATATCTTCCAGTTTATTATCACTGGAACTCATTCAACACATTCTTTCTGAGCCATGAAGTTGCATTTCAGAGGGAAAAAAAAGTCTTAACCCTAAAAATACTATTATTAGAGATATATTATGTGCCAACATAAATATTTATAGGTTTTATCTGCACTGTGATTCACAGACCTTTGAAATGAATTGGAGTGTGTGTGTGTGTGTGTGTGTGTGTGTGTGTGTGTGTGTGTGTTTCCCTGTAATCCCATTAAGGGTGTGTTCTCTTGATAGCTTCCAGAGCTCTGTAACACTGACCATGAAAAAGTGGTTGCCAAAATTTATGTAATTGAATGAATGTGAACTCATGATGGTGGATTTCCATCTGGATTATAATAATATAACAATGTAAGTTGTTTCTGATTAACCTGGTTATTCCTACTTTTACATGTGAATCTCATGTTTATTTGAATAAAGTACTTTGTTGTTTGAGTTGAACCAAGCAGAGAGAGAGAGAGATATAGAACAGTTATTGAACAGTTACTGAGCAATTCTGTGTTACTGGTTGCTGAGTGTATCAGCCCAAAGCCTCAAGTAAATAGTTGCTGATTTTACTATAGGTTCAATTTATATTAAAAGACCATTAGGTCTTAGCATTAGGTCTTGATGCTTGTCACACATGAGAAATATGCCTGGTTCTGCATATTTAATTTGGCAATCTTGGTCTTCAGTCAATTTTTAGTTATGGCTCCTCTTTGGCTGGAATGAAAAAATGCAGCCACACCAGCCCTTTCTGGATATGTTTGGGCACCTTTGTGTTTGTTATTACAACACTCAAGTAATTTTCCAATGGTCTGACTACACATTAGGTATTGGGTAGCATTAAACATATTCATTGGGTTAAAAAAGGACTTTACTACCATTTCCTCTAATCAAAGCACAGTCAGTTGCACACGTCATTCCTTGCCACTACGTGCCATTAATACGCATATGGATAGAAAAAATATACAGAAATATATCTCGTCAGTGCTATGTTGTTGTTTTTTGATGATGGTACTATTTTGGCTGAGCATTCCAGCACATTGAAAGAAATGTAAAAGAATTAGTCACTGAGTCAATAGTTTAAAAGACAATAGCTTCAAATTTAAGCTGATTTCCTTCACTTCACTCTCCTTGCTCTTGTTTCTTTCAAAACTAATGGCCTGGGAAATGAGCAAAGCCTTGGGGTACTTTCCTGGTGCACATGAGATGGTCTCTGTGCACAGACCCAGCAACTTCCAGACAGTTACATAACAGTCTTTGCTCTGTGTTGTCTCGACATGCACCTGGGAGACACACTGAGCCAAGGTACACACCCTGTTCAAAATTACAAAATACCTGTGGAAACATTTTACAATGTAAATCAGATCTAACAACACTAAAGCATTGTACTCCAATTTTAATCCATTTTACACTTTCTACTGAAGTGTTAGGCTATCTGTTTGTGTGTGTGTGTGTGTGTGTTCCTGACAATGGGCTAGCATTCTCAAAACACACCCATGTCACCTCCATGTCCTTGTATAATGGTTTGAGGTGCTTAAGTAAAAGATTAAATACTTCCGGAAAATAATTTAAAGGCATTTGACTTCCTGTCTGGCTGGGAAATTCATTTACTTTCTTTCATCAGCACTAAGTGGCAATATTAGATTTACAATATATATTGCATTGTCAATAGCATGTTTCTAGCACACACATGTCAAAGTATCTCACGTATTTGTGATGTTTACCAGAATGAAAAAAATCCCTATTATTTATGAGAGATATTTATAAAAGAGATATTTATGATATTTATAAGAGAGATATTTATAAGAGTTTACCACTGCAACAAGCAATTTTCCAGCACAATAAGAAAATAACACACAATTAAAGTTTGCTAAAAATAAATCACCTAAATGCTTCATTCCAACTGAAATGTTGTGGGATGAAATAGATGGACAAAAATAGAGTTGTTAAGGACAAAGTAGCAATCAAATATAAATTAGTGTACAAAATAGAACATACCATATAACAAACTGAATATGAGGAACAAACAAATTCTGGAATGCCAACATGATAAACAATTGCAAGTGTCCTAGGGATTGCAGTGTGTTTGTATTGAATGATGTAGTATATGACTGTCCACTAAACATCCATCTGTTGCACATTAGCTAAATGAACATAGTGTGCATTAAATGAACCAATTTTGTATAGACCAATGAGACATAATATATCTTAGACACTGCATAGACCTGCAGTCACTACTAGTCACTACAGATGCTAGTAAACATTTAGTTCAACCAGCTTCAAACAGACTTCACATACTTTTCCCCCAAAGACCTGAATTATGTATTATTTGTGTAATATCATAGAGATTTATGTTTGTTGTTTTTATTATTATGGAGATAATGATATCACATTTATGTGCTGTTCATTCAGAAATCCAGATCAAAATTTATCTCACATTGTGTACATACAGTACGTATACCCACAATACAATAAACAAGCACACTACGTTATTGGACATTCCACCAAATGGGTACCATTTGCTTGTTGTACCACTCCCAAATTAAACTTAATTTGTTATATATTTTCAACACTGATTATAATAACACACATATTTAACTATTCAAAATGTGTATTGGTCAACCTCAGGCTACATTACAAGTGTAGGTACAGTCATGTCCCATCTAAAGAACTAGAGATCCCATCAACCAACTTCCGTGATGACCTACATCACACCTGGGAGGGATCACCTACGTCACATCCTCCCTGAAGCTATAAGTGACTCAGTAAACTTCCGTCCTGCCTCTTTGGTGCTGTGAATCTCGCCGCGGACCGGCGCGTTCTACAGACATAAAGAGGCACTCTCTCCTTAGAAACCCAAGATAAAGACGTCTTTCTTGCAAGAAAAGGAATTCAGCGCGTTTTCATTTGCCACTGGCCATGGTAAAACTCCAAAACTGCGCGATCTAACTCAGATTGAGTTACAACTGTTTTTTATGTGTTCATTATAAGTAACGTTACAACTGCAGCCCTATTTTTGTCCTCTCAATTGTTGATAGATAGGCTTTTGCATGATCTTGCTATCCTTTCTAACCTTTAATTTCATTATTACACATATTTTGATCTCATCAAGATTTCAGTGGATTTGATAATGTTATAAGCTAGAATAATTAGCAATCAGCTAATCCTTTGTTCTACTCAGAAGCACGTGGTGACCCCTCCCCCACACTCTCACACACCCACACATATCAATGATGACCATTTGAATGTATTCTAAACTACTATTGCCCATTTTTATCATTGTTATAATAAATTCAATTAATTGTTAAACTGTGTCTGTGTTGCTTCTATATATTCTTTGAAGTCATCCAATCTCAAAGAATTCCAAGGTGCATATGAGTTATGTAATATGGTAAGTGATCCATTATTGCTGCATTGGTAGTGATCATAATAATTTGGAATATACCATAATTTAGCTGTTTGATAATTTATTATTAAGAACCAAAATTAAAGGTATTGTTTAATGAGACTGATTCAATGAGACTGATTTAATGAGATTGATTTAATGAGACTGATTTAATGATTTAATGAGACTGATTTAATGAGATTGATCACTTAGGACCAATTGCACCTACATATATTATTGTTGCCCATGTGAGGAGATTGGTTTGTTGACTTCTTGAATATTGTTGCAACAACAGATAAATTATCAGTTTGATTCAGCAGTTGCCAAGGTATATCCCCAGGTGTGTTAAACAGTTAACAGTAGCATGATAACCATATCACAAAATACTAATAACCTATTCATAACTTAGGATACGAGATAGCATTTCCAAACAAAACAAACTTTATCAATTGAGTAATTAATTACGTAGTTAATCTTAATTAATAATAATGAATTAATTAATTAACTCATTGATTAATTACCCAATATCCAACCTAAGCAAAATGGCATCCCCTTGTGTCTCAGAAGTTGAAGACAACACTCAAGACATGTCTCTCCTTGAGGTCATCGCAGACCTCATTCACTGCTCTGCCTCCGAAAAGGCAAACATTAGAAACACGAGTAAGGGTGAATGCCAAAACAACATAGATAACTCAATAAAACATATGAGAGATCCAAAAGGAACAATTATTAGTGTCCAAGAGGCACTAGGTAAGCTATTCCTTAGTGCTGTCAAAGTTAACGCGATCTCAATTTAACGCGATTAAAAAAAATAGTGCCGTTAACGCAAATTCTAATTTGACCCTGCGAGTCACCCGTAGTTCCTGTTGAGGCTTGTCGCGCGCTGCTTCAATAAGAGTACGTGTGAGTGATGGAGAAAGGCATAGACATATAAACATCCTCGCCGCCATATTGGATGGGGCAAAGTGGAGAATAAAGATACCTCATTCATGTGCTGCGTTTAACTGTACCAACAGGTTTACCGTCCAAACGAGATCACATGGGATTACCTTTCACAGGTGAGACTGGAAAAATACTTTTCAATACTGTTCCTTCAGTCTTCAGTTTCCCAGCTCATCTCCACCGGGTAGGTGTATAGTTATAAGCAGTGAGAATTAGATAATACAGTGCCACACTATGATGAACGTTTTTGAACGTATGATGAATGTTTTTATTTTTGTTATCTGTTTTTTTCTTCTTTTATGGCAAATACTTCTCTTCAAAAGAAACTAATGAAGAGTAAAATAAAACATTTTTTTTATTTTCACAGTGATATGCACTTTATTTTTCATCCCTTGGTTTTCTCATCTAATATGGAAGTTATGGATGTCAGTGGCTGTGACAAGACGTGTTATGCTCTGCAATAAAAAAAACAACACTGGTACAAAGCAAGCCCATTCACTTTTTTATGCTGATAAGAGAATTACAATGTTTTTTCATGTGACAAAAATATGCGATTAAATTGCGATTAATCGCGAGTTAACTATAACAGTCGCGACATTAATCGCGATTAAATATTTTAATCGCTTGACAGCACTACTATTCCTATCATACTTCCAAAATACTGATTCAGAAATCAGATACCTCCACGGAGAGGTTGAAAGGCTGACCACCAGCAATGCCGAGCTGGCATCCGATAATAATGATTTACATAGGGAGCGTGAGCTTTTGAAAAATTCCCTTGATGATTGCGCCGAGAGGCTAGAGAAAGCCGAAAAGGCTGCCAAGAGGGCTGCCGAGGAGCAGACCCCCCAAGAAGGGCGCGAGGGGCGTGAAAGACCCCCAACAATGTGCCAAAGCTCAGAGCAGGAAGAGGCGTCCGAACCGGACACCGTGGATTGCCTGGTCAAGGACCAGACATCCCGCCAAACTCCATCAACTCGCTAAATGACTCCATCATCGTTTAGCCAGGGTGGAGCCGTACTGTGCTCATCCCGAGCCCAGAACCATAGCACACCCAGGTCAGTGTGCTACAGTATCCCTGATCCATCTTCCGATGAATCAGGCTATGAATCTAGTGCGAAATGGGAGCAATACCAGAGTAGCTTAGATAGTGAGTACTCAGGAGAGCCAAGGAGGTCGCACAAGGACGTGCACCAAACCCTCCACTTACAGCAAATTGACCTACTTGCCAAAGATGTTGAGCAATTTGATCCTGAGAATAAAAGAACCAATGTAAATGATTATTTGCGAGAAACTGACCGATGCCTGATGGACCTACCGAAAGCCACAACGCGAGAGAAACTTAAACTGATCTGGAAGACCTCCAGTAGCAGCATTCGTGCCTTTTTAGAGACGCTACCCACAAACATTCATGATAGTTATTCGAAACTTCGCAATTACATACATGAGGGAAGAATATGCGCCGTAAACAGATGAAACCTCCGCAACATTGTGTGCCATACAAATTAAACAGAAACGGTCTGAGGCGCCTCGTGAATATTATAGACGGCTACGTACTGCCTATTTCCAGGGTAGTAGCGCACCAGGCTTGGAAGAAGATAGAGGTTTCAAATCCCTCTTCTTACATAACCTCCACCCAAGCGTGTGGACTCAAGTCACACTGGCGTGTCGACAAGGGTTCTACTCGATGAGGGAAATTAGGTAACTAACCCAAATGACCTGGGAGACCATTGTCAAAACCACAGACAGAAACAATGATGAACCCAGAGTCCTTAGTCTCCAGGATGCAGACAGGCCCCCGCTAGCCTTAGAAGGAGGTGAAGCTCCAAAAAGGGGACCCCCCCCGGAGAAATCCCGGTCCGAACTGCCCCTTGCCGAGCCATCACCAGGGTGAGTGGAAGAATCAGCAAGGTAAGGCCAGGAGAGACCGAGGGCGAGGCCACAGTGACCATGGCAACCGCCCATCACATGAAAAGGGTCATAGGGAACAAGGCGGTTGGCAGCAAGACCGTCATCCTCGCTCTGGCCAGAGATGGCAGGAGCGCTCCAACCGTAGCTCTAAACGTAGGGGTAGAGGTGACCGACACAGTGACTCAGACCAACCTGGTGAGTTCCGCTCAGAGCTGGACTCTTTTGGGGCTTTTCCACTACCAATGTGGCTGAGTTGGGCTGAGCCGTGCGGTGCTGAGTTGGGCTGAGTGGAGCTGAGTGGGGTTGTTGGGGTTGCATTTCGACTACAACCGCGCTGAACCGTGCTGGCTGGAAGTGGGTGGATACATTGGGTGGAGATAGCGAAAGTGGGTGGACATCACGTGATGTCATTAGGCGGCGCAAACAGTGACATCAGTGACCTTTTAAGTGGTAGTCTCACGACCCGGATAGTAAACAACAAACATGGAGGACATGGAGTCGTTAGTGTTGCTGGTCTTGGTGCTGTGGCTTGTTGTCACCGACAACGCCAACAGATACTGGCAAGAACATATAGATGAGGCGAGGCACATAAGGCTTCAGAAAGAGAGGGAACTTCTTCCTGGTTTACGGTGTTTACAGATGGTGGTTATTTAAAGATCCCAGCGTGCTCGCGGGGCGTGTGTGGGCATGTGAGGACACTCCTCCTCACAAATCAGTGCACAGGGGATTGTCTCCTCACGCCCCTAGCCCCACTGGGCTCGGTTGGGCTCACTTCAGCCTCACTCCAAAACTGTGCGAGTTTTGGGTGCTGAGTAAGGCTGAAGTGAGCTCAGTCGTGCTGCTCTGAGGTAGTCGAAACGCGAGCCATGTTGGGCTCAGAGCTGGACTCTTTTGGGGCTTTTCCACTACCAACGTGGCTGAGTTGGGCTGAGCGGTGCGGTGCTGAGTTGGGCTGAGTGGAGCTGAGTGGAGCTGTTGGGGTTGCATTTCGACTACAACCGCGCTGAACCGTGCTGGCTGGAAGTGGGTGGACACATTAGGTGGAGATAGCGAAAGTGGGTGGACATCACGTGATGTCATTAGGCGGCGCAAACAGTGACATCAGTTACCTTTTAAGTGGTAGTCTCACGACCCGGATAGTAAACAATAAACATGGAGGACATGGAGTTGTTAGTGTTGCTGGTCTTGGTGCTGTGGCTTGTTGTCACCGACAACGCCAACAGATACTGGCAAGAATGTATAGATGAGGCGAGGCACATAAGGCTTCAGAAAGAGAGGGAACTTCTTCCTGGTTTACGGTGTTTACAGATGGTGGTTATTTAAAGATCCCAGCGTGCTCGCGGGGCGTGTGTGGGCATGTGAGGACACTCCTCCTCACCAATCAGTGCACAGGGGATTGTCTCCTCACGCCCCTTGCCCCACTGGGCTCGGTTGGGCTCACTTCAGCCTCACTCCAAAACTGTGCGAGTTTTGGGTGCTGAGTAAGGCTGAAGTGAGCTCAGTCGTGCTGCTCTGAGGTAGTCGAAACGCGAGCCGTGTTGGGCTGAAGTGAGCTGAAGTGAGCTGAAAAAGGGTAGTGGAAAAGGCCCATATGAAAGCCCAGTTGGCTGAGATTAAAAGACAGAGGTCTTTTACAGAAGTCACAGAGGTCAGACCCCTCAACAGATAAATAGAAATGAGCGTAAAAGGACAAAAGGCCTACTACGATCGAAAAGCCTCCCATCACGAATATTAAATAGGCAACAAAATCCTATACTTTAACTTTACCAAGCTGGTAGGAGTCTCAAAAAAGTTCCTACCACACTGGTCGGGACCTTTCAATCGTGGAAAACTGTCCCCCGTCACGTATCGCATTAGGACATCCAGGCCTAATCAAACGCCCTCATATCGATTTCCATAGCAATCCAATCCAGCCTTTTGAACAGTCCTCACTCCAAAAGGGGCGGACGATAGCTAGGCCCATCCTGTCCACCTAGCTTGTACGCCTCACTCACCCATAAGCGTACACTAACATTCCCAGTCAGACTTACCAACCCAATAAAGTAATAACCCTTAACATGGTAGATAAAATACTAAAATCTGCTACTATTACTAATGTGTATTCATCACAAATACACCTGGCCTATAGTCTTGGCAGTGCTATCCCCATTTTTGTGAATCCACAAGACTTAGAGATAGGATTCATGCTAAATCTACCCATCATTGAGAAAAACAACATATATAGACTCAAGTCTGTCCTCAACGTGGGTTTCTGGAAACACGCATACAGACACCACCCATGGTAGCATTCCATGACGACAGCCCCTCTGTCTACTTTTTTCCCCAACCTAGAGATGTGCACCTCCACTAAAGATATCCACTGGGTCTGCCCAAGCAACCCATTCATTAGAGACACTACAGATCGCCTGTGTGGTTTGAGGGCAAAAGCGCCCGAACAAAAATGTGTAGGTCAAATGTCCGTAAAGGACGAGTATATGGAAACTAGAGTAGAGAGAGCTGGTAATCTGTGGGTTGTTAACACTCCAAAAACTGAAGTCTTGATGTCATACGACCAGCACGACACAGCCACCAGAATGAAAATCCCAAACCAAATGGTGTTCCTTAGTGTACCACAGGGAGCCACCATTCAAGTAGGTGATATCACCCTACACCATCTTAATACTGACAGGTACGATTCTGAGATTTAAATGATAGACGCATTTCAAGGTTATGATCAATAACACCCTCCAACAGCAACTACTGGTTGAAGGGACCAAAACGGTGAAATTTAGTTTAGGCCAGACTGGAATTTCGACTATGGTCTCCCGCAACCAGGTCAGAGAGTCATCTGATCTAGGATCCACTATAAGTCTGATTGCTTTGGGACTTCTTCTCAGTGGCTGGGTCTTAACTGCTGGCATCACATACATGCTACACAAATACATAACAACACTACATGCCAAGCTGGATAAGATGGTCTGCGTCCCTGACAGCTTTAGCCGCAATAGCGCACACTTTCTGGCCAGACCACCCGCTGCTATTACCTTTCCAGAAGATTAGGCTTACTAACCCAAGCACTAATACTTCTTTCCTTTCCTTCATTCCTTCTCTTTTCTGGTTTTTATGCGTAGGAAATGAAGTATATATGTAGCATTAATGTTTAATTTTTTTAGATGTGATTCTGACCTAGATAGAGTGATTATATGCCCAAATGCCTACCACCTGATTATATGCCCAAATGCCTCTGCCTCCAACTGTCTTACTAGGACTCATGAGTTTACACAGGTTTCACAGGACATCATGGACTGTACAGAGGATGCTACCTCAAGGACTACAGACATGTGGACTGTACGATACTGTGCTCTCAGTGCTACGACTCCATCATACCCCTGAGACCAAAAGGGGGAATGTAGGTACAGTCACGTCCCATCTAAAGAACTACAGATCCCATCAACCAACTTCCGCGATGACCTACGTCACGCCTGGGTGGGATCACCTACGTCACATCCTCCCTGAAGCTATAAGTGACTCAGTAAACGTCCGTCCAGCCTCTTTGGTGCTGTGAATCTCGCCGCGGACTGGCGCATTCTACAGACATAAAGAGGCACTCTCTCCTCAGAAACCCAAGATAAAGACATCTTTCTTGCAAGAAAAGGAATTCAGCATGTTTTCGTTTGCCACTGGCCACGGTAAAACTCCAAAACCGCACGATCTAACTCAGATTGAGTTACAACCATTTTTTATGTGTTCATTATAAGTAACGTTACGACTGCAGCCCAAAGCAGTTAATTTAAAGTTAGAAACGACCGGATTCCTTCTGACTAAAGCGCTGTGCACATTGTTTGATCAGAGACTTTTCCTCACGAACGCTGAAGTTCAGACCAAGGATCCTCTGCTTTTTCACGGGAAGCGACCCACGTGCTCCGGTGAACTCCAGAAGTTTCGGAACATCTCTATAATCTTGCATAAGCAAGATACTGGAAGTAAGACTGGCATTTTTGGGCACAAAAACTAGTCTTAGGAATTAGCTTTATGAAGTAGTGTGAATTTAAACTCAGGAACGGTTTAATTGTGCACACTGTAGACACTCAGGGTGTTGAATTAATCATTGTTCTATTTTTGTCCTCTCAATTGTTGATAGATAGGCTTTTGCATGCTCTTGCTATCCTTTCTAACCTTTAATTTCATTATTACACATATTTTGATCTCATCAAGATTTCAGTGGATTTGATAATGTTATAAGCTAGAATAATTAGCAATCAGCTAATCCTTTGTTCTACTCAGAAGCACGTGGTGACCCCTCCCCCACACTCTCACACACACACACACACACACTCCAACACACCCACATATATCAATGATGACCATTTGAATGTATTCTAAACTACTATTGCCCATTTTTATCATTGTTATAATAAATTCAATTAATTGTTAAACTGTGTCTGTGTTGCTTCTATATATTCTTTGAAGTCATCCAATCTCAAAGAATTCCAAGGTGCATATGAGTTATGTAATACGGTATGTGATCCATTATTGCTGCATTGGTAGTGATCATAATAATTTGGAATATACCATAATTTAGCTGTTTGATAATTTATTATTAAGCACCAAAATTAAAGGTATTATTTAATGAGACTGATTCAATGAGACTGATTTAATTAGATTGATTTAATGAGACTGATTTAATGATTTAATGAGACTGATTTAATGAGATTGATCACTTAAGACCAATTGCACCTACACAAGGTTTGGAAGTCAAAGATGGCTGCATTTTTTCAGTCCTGTTACCAAAACTCTGAAAGCAACAGAACTGAGTTTTTAGCCTAGGATTAGCTAATACATGGAATTAAGCCACATGGCATCATCGCTAATAGCATAACCACACTTAGCACATTCTAGTGATTTACCAAAAATCTGTATTTTTAAAATAAACAAATATCATCTAAGAAATAATTTAAGTAACAGGACAGTATGTTGACACTGACCTTATCAAAGTTAAAAATATGATATATAAAAAATTTGATTTATGGAATGTTCCAAATTTGTCAGATGGGGTAATATGTTTGGGTAGGACTGAGTGAAAACCCAGGGACGCAACTAAAATGTGTATTTTAACTAAGATATTGTGGATTTCTTATGAAAAAAATTTTTAAACCATGGATAGGATATGGAGTCACACAACAGTGCAAAAGAAATACTGTTTCTGAAGGATTTTAATCATAATATTTCATAGTTAAGTATAAAGTTAGAGTGCGGGGACAGGTAACACATGCTATTTTTCAGTGTTTTAGGTAGTTTTTATTAATCCTTACAATTATATATCTTAAATTTGAAATCAGATCAATGTGCAGGACATTCTACGTAATAAGGAAATGTATTTTAAAGTACATTTTTATGTGCATTTATACAAATAATTTTCTAGGGACGGAAATGGCATCGATTTGGTGGAATGGCTCATATACAGGTCACTTCTGACTAGTTTATACTAGTTTAGTCTGATTTGAAGCATATACAACATGTAAAACCTGACCCATATTCTATTGCACCATCATATTGCTTTGGCAACTCACACTGAACAACAAATCCCATTAGCAAGTCCTAGAACCTTTGTACCACAAACTATTCTGTATCTGTACTTGTTGCCTAGTAAATAATGACTGTTGACTCATAATCAGCCAATCTCTAGTTTGTAAGCATTCTAATTGTTTGCACTACTGAAATGTGTGCTCAGTTTACCAGTTTCTATGGGGGATGTTTCTACAAACACACTGTGTAATGACTGTGTAATGTGAAGCATTCCTTTAGATGTTTCATGCCCTGCTGTGACACAGACTATAAACATGTTCCTGCTCCATAGCAAAGGGCTTCCTGAGGCAAGGAAAATTTGGAAAGGTTTTTTTTTTTTTTTTAAGCATATCAACACACAGAGTGAGTGAGTGAGTGAGTGAGAGCTCATGAGCTCTTGCACCATTTTCTTCTTGTCACGCTCAGGTGTGGCTGTATACTATTTCTGCAGTTGCAGTGTCCCCTGCTGGCTAAACAACAGCATGAAATGCATCTACAGAGAGAGAGAGAGATGTGAGACTTTGTATTAAAAGGTTTAATGTTGAACATGTGAGGCATGTGAACATACAACACAAGAAAAGTGACTCAGGGTCATTTATGGAATATCTTAGATCATATCTAATAAATGTAAACATAGCATGAATTTGAGTATATTGGGATATCAGGTAAATTCGGGCAGTTTAGTATAGCAGCATTTCTTTTCTGGACTAATCAGGGAAAGTCAAAACTCCCATCACTAAGATCTTGTGGTGGAACTGCTTGATAGAAATAATATGAACTCATTCATGTGACATGATATAAAAGATTTTAGAAAAGATTGGTTATGACTTTGGAAGATATTCTGAAGATTTTCTTAACCCTGTTTTGTTGTTATTGCTAAAAGAAATGAATTATTGAAAGTTACTTAGGGCAACATCTTAATGTGCACTCAACTTTATACTGAATTGACATTGAGCTGAGTTAAGCTGTTTTGATTTTGCACCAAGCATATCTTTTAGAATTATGCCCAAAAACCTCTACCCTGCTCTCATCAGACCATAACACATTTTGCTACATGGGTTGGGGTGATTAAGGTGGGCTTGGGTTTCTTTCTTTCTTTCTTTCTTTCTTTCTTTCTTTCTTTCTTTCTTTCTTTCTTTCTTTCTTAATGAGAAAGGCCTTCTGTCCAATCACCCTTCTTCCATAGCCCAGACGTTTGAAGAATACGAGAGATTGTCAAATGCAGGGAGTGACCAGGTATTTTAGATTCGATTCGATTCACTTTATTCATCCCACATCGGGGAAATTCATGTGTTACAGTAGCAAGAAAATGTCAAACAGATAACAAATAAAACTGAAATAAAAATTAGACAAACGAAGGATTAAATACAGAGGGCTATTTGCATTATCTACTGTTAAAAAGTATAGAAAAATTGCACATTACAGGTAGACTCTGTATATATTACTTACTTACTTACTTACGCCTACCGCCCAATTTTGGGCATAGGCCACAAACAAGTGCTCTCCAGTCATCACGATCCTGGGCGATCTTTTCCAGTTGTCCCCATGTATAGCCAGACCTCTTCACATCTGCATCTAGTTCACGGCGCCAGCTGTTTCTTGGCCTGCCCCTCTTCCTTCTCCCTTGTGGGTTCCAGAAGAGGGCCTGTCTTGCGGTGTTTGATGCAGGTTTGCGAAGGGTATGGCCAACCCACTTCCATCTTCTTTGGAGGATCTCTTCTTCTACAGGCTGTTGTCCTGTTTGGCGCCACAGCTCCAGGTTATTGATGGTATTTGGCCAGTATACTCTTAGGATCCACCTGAGGCAGGTATTGATGAAGGCCTGGATTTTATTCATGGTGTTGGCCATTGTCCTCCAGGTCTCTGCGCCATACAGAAGTATAGGCTTTACCATGGAGTTAAACATCCTGATTTTGATGTTGCGTGGCAATTCCGACGATCCCCAGACATTCCTCAGCTGGTGGAAAGCTGCCCTTGCCTTTCCAATCCGTACCTTTACATCAGCATCGGTCCCACCCATTTTGTCCACTACACTTCCAAGATAGGTGAAACTCTCCACTTCTTCTATTACTTCTCCCTCTGTATATATACTGTGTATATATACTGTGTATATATACTGTGTATATATACACACACATACACATACATATATATATATATATATATATATATATATATATATATATATATATATATATATAAGTATGCATAAAAATAGTTTAAGGCCTATATTATTGCACATGATAATTGCATCGATGAGAGATGGCAGAGGTAGTAGTGGTGAAGTAGTGCAAATATAACAACAAACAGGTTATTGGTGCTACGTTACAGTACAAGTTGTGGGTGTTATACAGTCTGACAGCAGTAGGTATGAATGACCTGCGGTACCGTATCTCTCCTTCTTACACCGTGGGTGTAGCAGTCTACTACTAAAAGAGTTGCTTAAAGCCCCCACAGCCTCATGTAGGGGGTGAGAGGGATTATCCATGATTGAGGTCAGCTTGGCTAACATCCTCCTCTCACCTACCACCTCAATGGAGTCCAGAGGACAGTCCAAGACTGAGCCAGCCCTTCTGACCAGTTTATTAAGTTTCTTCCTGTCCCTCTCTGAACTTCCACAGCCCCAGCAGACCACAGTGTAGAAAATCGCTGATGCTACCACAGAGTCATAAAAAGTCCTAAGCAGTGTCCTGCACACACCAAAAGACCTTAGACTTCTCAAGAGGTGGAGACGACTTTGGCCCTTCTTGTACAGGACATCTGTGTTGTTAGTCCAGTCCAGTTTGTTGTTGAGGTGAACACCCAGGTATTTGTACTCCTCCACGATCTCAATGTCCAAACCCTGGATGTTCACTGGTGCAATTTGAGGAACCGTCCTTCTGAAATCGATCACCACCTCCTTTGTCTTGCTGGCGTTGATGCACAGGTGGTTCAGTTCGCACCAGACGACAAAGTTAGTGATGACCTCTCTGTAGTCCAGATCGTCCCCCTCTGACACATGTCCAACAATGGCTGTATCATCTGAGAACTTCTGGAGGTGGCAGCTGTCCGTGTTGTAGCTGAAGTCAGATGTGTAAAGTGTAAAGAGGAAAGGAGAGAGCACTGTACCCTGTGGAGCCTCTGTGCTGCAGACTACCACATCAGACACACAGTCACGGAACCTCACATACTGCGGTCTGTTAATGAGGTAGTCGATGATCCATGCAGCCAGGTGGCAGTCGACACCAGCTCCCTCCAGCTTCCCCCTAAGCAGTGATGGTTGGATTGTGTTGAAAGCACTGGAGAAGTCAAAGAACATGATTCTCACAGTGCTCCCAGTGCCCTCCAGGTGCAAAAGTGACCGGTGTAGCAGGTAAATGACAGCGTCATCCACACCAATGCCCAGTCGATATGTGAACTGCAGGGGGTTCATCTCGCTGTTCACCAGGTGTCGGAGGTGGGAGAGAACAATCCTCTCCATGATCTTCATTAGGTGAGACGTTAAAGCTACTGGCCAAAAGTGGTTGAGCTCCCTGGGGTGCGCAGTCTTGGGAACTGGAACCACACATGATGTTTTCCACAGAAGTGGAACTTTCTCCAGACTGAGGCTCAGGTTGAAAATGTACAGAAGAATCCCACAGAGCTGATCTGCACAGTCCTTAAGCAGTCCTTTTGGAGCACCTTTTATCTTGCTGTAGTTTTCTGGCAGCCTCACTGATAAGTTTTCATCTTGTCCTTTCATTAATTTTGGAGGGACATTTCATTAATTTTGGAGGGACAATTTTGTTGGCTGTAATGTTACGGTGGTGCCCCCATTTTCATCATTGTAAACCTGAACACATTTACCATAGTCCATTTTAATTTATGACATTGTTCTGTGTCATAGTTTTCCGTGTGTTTTCCCATTCTCCCATAAAAATTCTATCATGTGAGTCATTCCCACAGTCTATATATTCCAGTTCATATACAAATGCTTATAGAGATAGCCCAGTTTATATAATAGCAGTTCCACAAGATAAAAACAGTATTGCATAGAAAAGCATTAGAGAAACAGTGCTCATGTTAATTTATGGTACTATCAATCATGGGCGTCGCCACCATTGATTCACATTTCATAATTCTTCGTTTCATAATCCCCCCCCTTCGTTCACGTTTCATAATTCCCCCCCCCCCCATTTAACATAAAATATTAGTTCACCCAGCGCCGTTTCTATTGCTTCGTGAAAGAATCCATTCCACTTGATCGATAAGAGAAAGCACATACCACTGAAAATCCACTCCGGGTTTTCCGGGCGTTACCTACAACAGCTTACCGCGCGTGAGTGAATCTCAGCTCGAGCAGACATTTTGGTGCAGCTGCTCAAAAGTGGAGGAGGTAACGCCAGCCCCATTGCCACCTCACAATGACTAGCTTTTGCTAAAACCTTATTCTTTTGTTATATGCCCTCAAAATTAACCCTAGGCCACGTTAAATTAATGTTCAACTAAACAATGAAATAAGCTTAGCCTAATGGGGAATTCTTGGTTGATGATGAATTGTTTGCAGTATTTGCTCCCTCCCCAGACACAATGGACATAAGGAAATTCTTTTCAAAGAAGTGGAAAGTCAGTCAAAATTTCCCCACAGGACAGGGTTTTTTTGTCCCAATGGAAATGTTAGTGCAGTTAGCTGGCTAGTCAATGTCAGGAGATGTATCAGCTAGCTTAATGTTAGCCATCATTTAATTCAAACCCAGTAGGCCTGCCTTACTGTAATGCCAAGAATGAGGTCAAGTCTGCTCTGATGATATTTACTGATTCCCTGTTGTGATTTGAAGAACTTGTTTTGTCTGGTCTTTGCCAGTTTTCTGGCAAGTAACATGGGAAATCAGTGTATGGGGAAGGAATAGTAGAAAGGAAAGCAATACAGAGAGATGGATGTTATTCCAGGTGGATTGTGAAGGAAAGGGGGATAAAAGTTATGAAGCGGTAGAAATTGTGGCAGCACCAATGTAAGAAGGAGTTATATCTATAAATCTATTTGTTATACTAATCTGTAAATGTTACTGTCGTACCACCATTGCATGTAGGTTGACAAAACTGCACTTGTTCATTGTGTGAAGTTATCTTTTACGTGTCATTGCTTGACACAGTGTAATTTTGTGTTATGAAGACTGCATGATGCCATGTCATTTTTGTTATGAGTATCACTAAATCGGAAAAAAGTAAAATGTACCCACTAAAGTCACTGTTGGTGGTTAACAAAATTGCACCTGTTCATTGTGTGAAGTTATTTTTTATGTGTCACCGTTGTGTGATTGTGTTATAAAGTTTGCATGATGCAATGTCATGCCTGTTCATTGTGTGAAATTATGAATATTCTTATTTTTAAACATACAGTTGAGTGTCAGTATTGCTTGGCACAGTGGCATGTTGTGTTACATCTAAAACTAAATAAAAAAGGAAACACAAAATAAAAAGTAAAATGCAGCCATAAAGTCATTGTTGGTGATAAATTGTGTCACATTCATCTCATTATCTTAGGCATAGCAGTGGGTTTAAAAACAGGCTGATGAATGTATGGACTAGTTGAATGAGGACTTACTGTTGAGTCTCTAAAATAGTCATTGAATTAAGTGACTTTTGTAGGTAAAATTAGGTGTTTAACAACCTGTTAAAAATACGCCAGAATGCAGGAAATGGCATCTCACTGATTCTTGAAACTTTGGCAAAAACGTGTCCCACTGAGAAAAGTGTTAAGTCTGTTGGAAATTAATAACATTTTCATAAATTAAAAAAATTAAAGTTATAATCAGGGGGTCCTTTGCACATATGTAAGGTTCTTTTATAGGATTGTTTTTATTTTTTATTAATTTAATGATTATATGCTGGCCACTGCCTACAAAATCAGTTGTCCTCGGATAGGAGCTAATTATTTCAATTTGATTAAAAAAACAAAAAGTAATAATTTAATTGAATAATACCTTTACTACATGAAAGAATACATTGTTATATGTATTTAAAACTGCAAACAGTGAGTTTTGAACGATGTTTACTATTATTTTGTGGTTGCTCAAAATGTGTCCCACATATTCGTCACCGGGGCGGCACGGTGGTGTAGTGGTTAGCGCTGTCGCCTCACAGCAAGAAGGTCTGGGTTCGAGCCCCGTGGCCGGCGAGGGCCTTTCTGTGCGGAGTTTGCATGTTCTCCCCGTGTCTGCGTGGGTTTCCTCCGGGTGCTCCGGTTTCCCCCACAGTCCAAAGACATGCAGGTTAGGTTAACTGGTGACTCTAAATTGACCGTAGGTGTGAATGTGAGTGTGAATGGTTGTCTGTGTCTACAGTATGTGTCAGCCCTGTGATAACCTGGCGACTTGTCCAGGGTGTACCCCGCCTTTCGCCCGTAGTCAGCTGGGATAGGCTCCAGCTTGCCTGCGACCCTGTGGAACAGGATAAAGCGGCTAGAGATAATGAGATGAGATATTCATCACCACCGTCAGATATTTACAAAAAGCAATAAAATCAGGCAACTACAAGGTCAACTATATTCCTGAGGACCCTCTTTTCAAACCTTCAGCTCTACTGCATGCTTCCAGATTACTCAAGCTCCTGTAAGTTTGGTATTTTCTCTTAAACTTGTTCATATTTTTGGACACTGCTACAGTCACAACCATAGCATGTCAACACCGTCACTTTTGTATAAAAAATATTAGATTAGATTATGACATAAATGTATACTTTTTAAGAAGAGGTCTGAAGCAGCCAGCAACAGAGGGAAAACAAGATGGCTAATGTGAACAACTCCTGCATATCATGTGAAAGAGTAGGTTTTTGTCACCACCGTCAGACGTCACCACCGTCAGGTTTTCTGTCTGACGGTGGTGACGCACAGTCTGACGGTGGTGACAAAAACCTCCAAATGGCCCTCAACGGAGGCTAGAACATTAATTGTTGATCACAATAAATACCAATATGACGTGATGTTTTATTAACCTCTTTTATATTTATATTTATCTAATTCCTCCTATATTTCTTCCCTATTGTCCAACCCTTAGGGGATGTAGTGTGCTTTTCCTCTCTCTCTCTCTCTCTCTCTCTCTCTCAATTCACTATTATGCCATGTTCATTTGGCTTATGTCATTTGGTCATTTGGGATGCGCATAGGGCACCTACTACCTACCTACAGTATATAGCGCATAGTATACAGTGTCCCTTCTCCAATGACTAAAGCCAAATGGAAATGGAATTACCTTTAACCAAATCCAACATTCATAACATCTCCCTCAATTTCATAGTCATTACACTCAACTTTGACTTTATATATTTTAGGAAGTTATGGCTAGGCAGCAGCTATCAGTGGAGGAGAGAAGGAGAAGAAACAGGGAATATCAAAAAAAGCACAGAGAGAAAATACACAGTGATGCAGAGCTAAAGGAGGAATACCTCAGTATGGAAAGGCAAAGATGGAAGAAGAGAGTGGAGGAAGGGAAGATTAAAAATATCAGTGACTTGAATGAAAGGGAAAAGAGAAGTCAGAGAAAGGCTTGGAAACACAGGCAACAAGTATCAAGAGAACGTAAGAGAAAGGTCTCAGATCACCCAGAAACTCCCCCAGACAGCCCAGTGGATCAGGCTATATACCAGCCAGCTCGAAGTAGGCAGGCTATAGCAGGAGAAAGGGAAAGAAAGAAAACAAGAAAAAGATACTCTAGAGAGATGAAAGCTATGAGAAATAAACTTCAAGAGGTAATAAAGGACAGGAACAAAATGAAAAAGCATTGGTTACGAGAACAAGCTAGGAATAAAAAAAACACAAGAATCACCAAGAAAAAAAACTGAGCAGCTGCTGCAGGGAAGCCAACTCAAAAACCCCACTATCAAAAAAACGTTGCTGTTCCACAACGCACTCATTCATGAATTGAAACAAAACAAGTCTGCCCACAAGAACCGTAACTTGACTCTGTCAGGCAAGGTACTCAAAAAATATTGGCTAATTCACCAGACAAGGCAATTTGGCGTAACATATAACACACTACGGAAGAGGAAGCTTGCTGACAAAAAACCGACATACATTCAAACAATTACTCAGAAGGTTCAGGATTTCTAACGTAATTCAGCACGAATGACAACTTACAAACAAGACACAATCACATGCAAGAAAATAAAGCATCAGAGAATGATTTTGACTGATACAGTATTAAAAAATGATATTGCTTAATTGTACCTTAGGCCTATATTTCTTGAAAAAATGTTATTACATTGCTCAGGATTGTTGTTTTTTTGGACCAAATAGTTAAATAAAGTTGTTAAGCAAAAAGCCATTGACTTTGGAATTGAAATTTGGAATTATATGTTGTAATGAGGCCACTGTCACTCACCACCGTCAGTTCTAAAGTCACCACCGTCAGAGGGAGTTTTATTTGTTTTAAATTAATATGCTTACAACATGTTTCTTCAGTGCTGCTGAGTTATGAAAGTAATAGTCTCTTTTAATGCAAAAATAAGTTTGTTAAATAAAAAAACATTACTTTGTCTCCTTAGGCTGAAAGTAAATATTGTATAATATTAGATCTTTAAAGGAGTACATGTGAAACTGTATAAAAATTGAATAAAAGTGAATATTCAACTTTTAACAGTGTATATGTGTGCTAAGAATGCCAGATAATGATTTAAAAACTCTAAATACATATTAGACCAAATATATACAAAATAATTTGCTTTTTATTGTGTCTGACAGTGTTGACAAAAACAAAGTAATAGCTGAAAAAATGCCTATTTTATGAAAAAAAAATACAAAATGAGGAGCTTGCACTGGTACATTGCTGAACAGCCAAGGCCTTGTCCTATAATGATATACCTTTAGATTTTGTAATTTAAGTAACTTTTTATTTTCAAAATTAAAACCTGTTTTATCCAAAATCCCAAGAATCAATGATCTAATTAATTACAATTTTTCTGGGGGAGGACCCCCAGACCCCCACCAGTGTGCCCCCCCCCCCCCCCCCCCCACACACACACATTAAAAATGCTTCTGACATCTCTCCTATCAATCCAATACTAATTAATGTGCAATAACTGTAAAATAGTGAATGTTTATAGGAAAAAAAAAAAAAACATTCCTTTTAACCAGCCACTGACATCTTCAGAGTGTGTTTCCTGTTGTTTGAATTCCTGAGCTGATTAAATTCTCTTAAAATGTATCATCTCCCATTCAGGAAAGTCCTTTTATCAGCTCTGAATTCCATTCTTTCTTTGTTTTTCTTTAAGTACTTAAGTGTTTTATGTGGTCATTTTTTAATAAAATGTGCACCTACACTACGCTTTATCTCTCTGGAAAACAGTATGTTCTGGAGGGAACTTTCTGAAGTGCTTAGCTAACTTTAGGTAATTATACATACTAAATAAACACTTGTTCAGGTATAAATTGTTGTCTGCATAAAATGTAATTTTATTGCAAGTTTAAACTTATTTTATTTTTAATTTTATGAACTGCATGCAGAACTACGCAATAATTTTTCTGTCTAGAATCTGACTGGTGTGTAGGGAAAATTTAAGCATCTCAGAAGTGGGAGGAGTCTGAGACACATGCTGATGACATTAGTGGTAGTGGTTGCATAAAAGGAATGCTGTTCTAGGAGCAACAAAATATAGTTGATCCAGTAACATGTCCTACTAAGGAAACCACATTCACCAGCATGAGTGTACAAATCAATCATGCTTCAACTACTGTTTTAATTTGAAAGTCCTACATTTTTTTCTGATCTCATTTCTGTGCCTGAGGATGGATTCCTTCAATAACTGTATTAATAACTGACTCTGCTTACTGAATGATGAAATTTTAGGCTTTGGTTACATATGAGCTTTTGAAACTTGTTGAACATTTCAGGCCTGTCACTTATTTTGTGTCATATAAACTTCTGGCACATCATTAACTGTTTTTACACTGGTTGCCAAACAGAATAGTAACAAAGATATCAACTGGAAGAAAAAAAAAGGGTATAAAAACAATCGACCAACATTTTGTTCTCCGGTATCTAAATTATACTATAATTCCATTAGAGAAGCAAAAGTACACTAACACCCATTTTTAATCCAATTTCAGAAGAAATGGTGTTTCATAAGATCCCATTTGTGAGAACTATGCCATGATTATGAGCAATATCACACATGACACTCTCTTTCAGACTTACACAAAGCATGTAGGCATTTCCTTGGAACTTCTGAATCATTCTGAGTTGCAAGTTCCAAGAATCCACAGAACAGTAGTAAATCAAATGTGAAATGGGAATTCTATACTACGCTCTTCAAAATTTTTCCATCTAGGTCCCAAGGATTCTTCTCTTTTTCTGGGGGAGCCCTTTATATATTCACATAAAAGCAAAACAGTTCTGGGTTTCAGCCTTGCAGTCAACTGAGGCTTTTCTGTGTGGAGTTTGCATGTTCTCCCCGTGTCTGCATGGGTTTCCTCCAGTTGCTCTTGTCTCCTCCCATAGTCCAAATATATGTGGATTAGGTCATCTGGCTATTGTGATTGCCTATAGGTGTTAATGGCTGTTCATCTATATGTTAGCCCGCTTGACAACCTGCCCAGGGTGTACCCTACCTCTCGCCCGAAGTCGGGTGGGATTAGCGCTTACTCATCCATGACCATCATTAGGATAAGTAGGTTCTCACACATTGGAATCTGCTCTGCTTGCACTGCAGAGTAAATCTCATCTCATCTCATTATCTCTAGCGGCTTTATCCTGTTCTACAGGGTCGCAGGCAAGCTGGAGCCTATCCCAGCTGACTATGGGCGAAAGGTGGGGTACAGCCTGGACAAGTCACCAGGTCATCACAGGGCTGACACATAGACACAGACAACCATTCACACTCACATTCACACCTATGGTCAATTTAGAGTCACCAGTTAACCTAACCTGCATGTCTTTGGACTGTGGGGGAAACATCAGAATATCGAATTCATGTGTATATATAGCCTAGTAAACTAGATCCACCCGCCTAGCGGCCAAAAATATTTTTGCCTACGAGTGGGTCTAGCCTCGGACCATATCAACAAAACACCCCAAGCATCAAATCATGCCCGCCAATCACAACGCAAGGTTTTTGTTTGGATTCTTTGGACAGGCTTTTGCAGGAGTGACGACAAGGCTGCGCGACGCTGGAGAAAGCACAACAGGAAAGATGGCTATGGCTAGTGAACAGCGCTCCTTTGACTCCGCTTTGGAATCAGTTTTAGAAGAATTAGACTTGGAGTTTTCGTTGAAACATGAGCAGGAAGAGGCTCTCCGCTCATTCCTTTTCAAGAAGGACGTTTTCGCTGTTTTTCCGACCGGCTATGGCAAAAGTCTGATCTACCAGCTGGCTCCGCTGGTAGCCAAAAGGATGGGGCTAGTTTGTGCAGTACGAAGAATTAATAAACAGCTTTGAAACATTACTTTTTGATTGTTTCTTATTTTCCCATTATTTTAAATTTAAGGGAAATTATTTCACCAAACACCACTAAATAAAAACTCTCAAAAACAGTTTAAGCAAACCCTTGAAAAACACTTGAAAAAAAATAAGAGTGTGTGTTAAGTATGTGGTACAGACTCCAAACTTGTGGTCATTATCTCCAAACTTCTTAATATCTAGAACCTGTTTATTAATTAATACGCATTTTGAAAAATTATTTATTTCAAGGCCTCCCCCACTGCTTTCTGTCGCTCTGACTACGTCACAGTCACTGTTGCGCTGATTGGTCAGAGCGTTGGCCTATACGCACAGAGACAGTCTGAAAGACAATGGGTTGTTCCTACCCACACCCTTCGGAAATGTCTACGACCGAGACCAGACTAAATATTCACATTTAGTCTGGCTTGCTAGGCTAGTGTATATGGTATTTGTCCCAGCACACACACACACTCTGGTTGTTTTACATTGGACTAGTCCATGATCTGACGACGTAGACAGGTGCGCGACGGGAATTCAAACCAAAGCAGAGGGAACTGTAAACAAGATGAAGCACAGTTATGAGAGTGGTTGCGCTAAACGACAAAAAAGGACACAAAGCAAAAAGAATGCAGCTGCACTTCTGAAACTAACTACATTTTTCAAATCACCTGAGTCTGCTACAGCCTCAACATCCGCTGTTGACTCTGTTGAGGAATGTGTTCATGTGGAGGAGGTAGAAGAGGTGGAAGCTGGGACAGAGAAGACTGTGGTGGATACTGATGACATTGACAAAGAAGATGACGACGATTTGGTGGTGAGTAGGCCACAACAGTCATTTACCAGCAGCAATCAAAGTGGAGACAATGTCATATTAAGCGATGATCTGGCACTGTGGCCAGCAACGTTGTCAGACTCAGAGAGGTGTTCAATTGTCCAAAAAGGTCCAGTACAAATACAAGGAGTAGATTTTCCCAAAAACACTGTATTGCCTGTCACTAAATGGCTCTCTCTCTCACTCACTCACTCACTCCCTCACTCACTCTCACACACACACAAACTCACTCTCTCTCGTACATTTACAACCCCGATTCCAAAAAAGTTGGGACAAAGTACAAATTGTAAATAAAAACGGAATGCAATGATGTGGAAGTTTCAAAATTCCATATTTTATTCAGAATAGAACATAGATGACATATCAAATGTTTAAACTGAGAAAATGTATCATCTAAAGAGAAAAATTAGGTGATTTTAAATTTCATGACAACACCACATCTCAAAAAAGTTGGGACAAGGCCATGTTTACCACTGTGAGACATCCCCTTTTCTCTTTACAACAGTCTGTAAACGTCTGGGGACTGAGGAGACAAGTTGCTCAAGTTTAGGGATAGGAATGTTAACCCATTCTTGTCTAATGTAGGATTCTAGTTGCTCAACTGTCTTAGGTCTTTTTTGTTGTACCTTCCGTTTTATGATGCGCCAAATGTTTTCTATGGGTGAATGATCTGGACTGCAGGCTGGCCAATTCAGTACCCGGACCCTTCTTCTACGCAGCCATGATGCTGTAATTGATGCAGTATGTGGTTTGGCATTGTCATGTTGGAAAATGCAAGGTCTTCCCTGAAAGAGACGTCGTCTGGATGGGAGCATATGCTGCTCTAGAACCTGGATATACCTTTCAGCATTGATGGTGTCTTTCCAGATTTGGAAGCTGCCCATGCCACACGCACTAATGCAACCCCATACCATCAGAGATGCAGGCTTCTGAACTAAGCACTGATAACAACTTGGGTCGTCCTTCTCCTCTTTAGTCCGAATGACACGGAGTCCCTGATTTCCATAAAGAACTTCAAATTTTGATTTGTCTGACCACAGAACAGTTTTCCACTTTGCCACAGTCCATTTTAAATGAGCCTTGGCCCAGAGAAGACGTCTGCGCTTCTGGATCATGTTTAGATACGGCTTCTTCTTTGAACTATAGAGTTTTAGCTGGTAACGGCGGATGGCACGGTGAATTGTGTTCACAGATAATGTTCTCTGGAAATATTCCTGAGCCCATTTTGTGATTTCCAATACAGAAGCATGCCTGTATATGATGCAGTGCCGTCTAAGGGCCCGAAGATCACGGGCACCCAGTATGGTTTTCCGGCCTTGACCCTTACGCACAGAGATTCTTCCAGATTCTCTGAATCTTTTGATGATATTATGCACTGTAGATGATGATATGTTCAAACTCTTCGCAATTTTACACTGTCGAACTCCTTTCTGATATTGCTCCACTATTTGTCGGCGCAGAATTAGGGGGATTGGTGATCCTCTTCCCATCTTTACTTCTGAGAGCCGCTGCCACTCCAAGATGCTCTTTTTATACCCAGTCATGTTAATGACCTATTGCCAATTGACCTAATGAGTTACAATTTGGTCCTCCAGATGTTCCTTTTTTGTACCTTTAACTTTTCCAGCCTCTTATTGCCCCTGTCCCAACTTTTTTGAGATGTGTTGCTGTCATGAAATTTCAAATGAGCCAATATTAGGCATGAAATTTCAAAATGTCTCACTTTCGACATTTGATATGTTGTCTATGTTCTATTGTGAATACAATATCAGTTTTTGAGATTTGTAAATTATTGCATTCCGTTTAAATTTACAATTTGTACTTTGTCCCAACTTTTTTGGAATTGGGGTTGTATCTTGGCATCAGTCTTATCCCATTGAAATGTAGAGGTTTCAATAGAGTAATATCCATTTGTGTTGTTCTGATAACAGTAAGATCATTTTGTATCTCTGGTAATGTGTATCTGGTAATATGTATCCATTTGTGTTCTACTTCTGATAAGAATAAGATCATTTTATATCTGGTAATATGTATCTGTGGAGTAAAAATAATAATTGGATTTCAGATATCCTTGTTTTATTAGAATATGGAGATTGACTCTTAAAATTGGCTATCTCTCTCTACTGTCTCTTCTTCTGTTCTTTGCCTTGTCGCCCTCTCTCTTTCTGGTTTGATCTGAGCAATAAACACTGTCAGAATTTTGGCAAATGCTGGAGTAATCTCAAACCTGTTTCACTGTGGAGCTTATTTGGGGCACATTGTTAGTGGCAGTTTGCTATCTTTTTTTCTGAATTTACAGCAAGGAGATATGGCATGTGCCAAGTAGGGATGACCATTATTCTGTATGTGTGTTTCAAGACTGACTTTTGAGGGCCCCATGTCTGTATTTTGCCTAGGGCCCCAAAATGGCTAGAACCGCCCTTGCTAGCAGAGTAAATCATGCATGTTAACTATCAACAACAACTACAGGTTTCAGAAAAAAACTTTTATTTTGAATTTGTTTATAATTTCATTTTTTTTACTTAAAAAGAAGGAAAATATAATTTGCTTTTACATTTTGTGTCTGCAATTTCTAATAATAAAAACAAAAATGGCCTATTAATTTTTGTTACTGATACGAAAATAGAATGACCAAATCTACATGGACCGTTAATGTCTTTTTAATAATCAGTTAAATAGACTAGTAAAAACAGCATTACTACAAAGCTGACTGGATTCAGGCATTCCATGTTGTCATGCTGATGTTGACATCAACACATAATGTACACACTGATTAAGACTGTCTACAGCATGAAAGCTCTCCATTCATGTGGTCAGCTATTTGGTCAATCATTCCAGCACAATGTTATTTTTACCTCACACATTAGCTGGTTTTATGTGTGAAAGGGGCTTAAGAGTGTATAGGCAAAGCAAGTACTGTGAGATTTAGATTCAAGGCATACCATAATCCTAACACAAAAACTACAATCCTGTCTCCAAAAAAGTTGGGACTCTATATAAAATGTAAATAAAAACAGAATGCTATAATTTGCAGATCATGAACACCTTATAGTTCATTGAAAACATGATGAGGCTGTCTACATCTTTCTTGAGCATGCTTCATCCACTGCTGGCTTGCTAGGTCTGTCACAGTTTTGCCAGATCATTCACACTAGAGTAGCCCTAACCTAGTCCACATGTCTTTGGTCCACAGGAGGAAACCAGAGCACCTGGAGGAAGCCTACACTAGCACAGGGAGAACATGCAAACTCCACATAGAAAGGCCCCTGTTGGTCATGAAGTTCAAACCCGGAACTGTCTTGCTGTGTGGCAACAGTGCTAACCACTGCACCACTGCGCCACCTTTGTTGAGCAACTAAAATTGCACATCAGACAAGAATGGGACAACATTTCACTTTCAATATAGCAGTTGGTCTCCTTAGTTCCCAAACATTTACAGACTGTTATTAAAAGTAGAGGTGATGCAATACAGTGGTAAACATGCCCCTGTCCCGCTTTTGTGAAACATGTTGTTGGCATCAAATTTAAAAAAAAGAGTTGTTTTTTTTAAACCAATAAAATTTCTCAGTCTCAACATATGTTGCCTTTGCACTATTTACAATAAATACAGGGTTTCCATGATTTGCAAAACATTGCATTCTGTTTTTAAGCTTTACACAGCATCCAACTTTTATTTTTAAATTGGGGTTGTATATCATGTAAAATTTGACTAAATCTAATAAGAGTTACAGCAAGTTCTCTTAGTGAATTTAAGGAGAACAATTAAGAGTTGAATATCTGTTACTTATGAACTTTCTCTTTTAATTAATTCAGCAAAATAGTATCTGCTTAAAGACAGATGATGACACTGTTTTCCATGACTCTACAGCTAAAGATAACTATGGAAAATTGTGCAATGCAATACACAGGAAACAACTGATCCTAATTTCCTGTGGACCAAAATTTGACATGCTTAGGGAACTTATTCAAGGAAACTTGTTCCAGAAAATGAGATCATTTAGAGGTGTGGAATTATCTAGTACTCATCTATTCCAGAAAAAAACAAGTAAGTTAAAAGAGTAACATATTTCATTTAAGACCACATTTGAAAGTGGATTTACAGAAAGCTCCCATGTGATGAGCAATGCTTGAATTTCAGAGTTTCATCACATCTTGAACAAATCCTGTGATTTGTAATCAGTGTACTCAAACAATTTTAGTTCCAGTAAATCCTGTTCCGTAATCCTCTGAGATGTGTGGCTTATGGTCCCGCTCATGATGGTCACTGATACTTTTCCAGGTCCTCGATATTTTTAACAACCAATACTTTGGCCTCCTCAGGTGTACCATTTAGCTTAATAAACACCTTACAGTTTGTAGTCCAAGTGTTCTGAATTTTCCTCTGTTTCTTTAAGGCGCATGCACTCCTGGCTATATCCACATTTTGTTTGGTCAGATGCTCGTTTATGTAGATGCTGGATCCCTTTAGCTTGTACGCTTGCTTTAATAGTGCGGTCTTATGTTTCCTGTTGACAAACCTCATGATGATGGTCTGCTTGTCGCTGGTGTTCCTCCTTGGTAGCGGGTGGCAAGTCTAGATGTTATCGCAGTCCAGGTTAATTCCCTTGGACTGCAGGAAAGCAGCTACCTGTTGCTCCGTGGAGCTCACATCCAGCTCCCCGGGCCCCACCCCCCATTGATAGCGGTCACCGCCCGAGCGTATGACCGAGGTTTTACCTGGAGCCCAGTGACAACAACGTCGTTCATTCTGGAGTATTGCTCCAGGTCGGCCACTCGGCTTTCCAGGTCGGCAATCCACTTGTCTTTCTCCGCATTCTGGATCCGCAGCATTTTCACTTCCTCCACCAAGTCCAATATGCTCTTCTGCTGCAGCCTGACAGCAGAAACTTCTTCAGTTATGAAGTCGAGTGACTTTTTTATGTCATCAACTTCTTCAGCAGTGGGGATCTTCTTTGGGCCCATATAGCCCGGTAGCAAGTTGCTGGGACAACCAGCTTTCGCCGTTAGCTGTTAGCACAGCCAGCTGTTCGCCTCACTGCCTTTCTGAATTCTTTCTGAATGACAACATCACTTGGCAGCACCCTGAATGACCAAGCAGCCCTCTTTAGGGACAGCACTGCTTGCTCCACATGGAAACAGGCCTAGAAAAGGTGACCTAAACAAAGCTCATCTTCCTTTCACCCAGTTGGCTAGCCGTGGTCTACGGGCATCTTCCCAAGTGGTCGAAAAAGAGCAAAGAATAGTGGCTCCACACCTGCCCCTAAAGGTTTGACTGGACTCAGACTGGCATGCTGCAACATCAGAACCATGCTAGATTCAGCGGACAATAACCGCCCTCAATGACACTCTGCTTTAGTTGCGCATGAGCTCTCCTGCCTGAACGTCGACATCGCTGCCCTCAGTGAAGTCAGTTTCCAAGATGTAGACAGTCTCAAGGAGCAGGTTGCAGGCTACACCCTTTACTGGCCAGGCAAGCCACAGTCAGAATGACGCCTTTCAGGCATGGGCTTCATGATCGAGAACACCATAGCCTCAAAGCTGGAGAACCTACTAACAAGTCACTCTGACCGCATCATCTCCATGCGCCTGCCACTGAGAAAGAAGCAGTATGTCACCCTCTTCAGCATGTATGCCCTGACTCTTCAAGCAGACCCCGCACACATCGATAAGTTCTACACAGACTTGTGAAATCTAGTACAGAACACCCCTGTAGACGACAAGGTCATTATCCTTGGCGACTTCAACACCAGAGTGGGCCGAGATTCAGAAGCCTGGAAAGGAGTTCTCAGGAAACATGGCATTGGGAACTGCAACGACAACGGGCATATCCTGCTGGAGTTCTGCGCTGAGCTGCAGCTAACCATCACAAACACCATCTTCCAGCAGAAAGACAGTCTCAAGACAATCTTGATGTATCCTTGGTTCAAACATTGGCACCTTATAGACTACATCCTAGTGCGCCAACGAGACCACAGAGAAGTCTTGTACACCAGAGTGATGCCCAGTGCAGAATGCTATACAGACCACAGCCTTGTGTGATGCAAGCTTAACCTCCACTTCAAGCCCAAGCCAAAATGAGGAGGTTCTCCCTGGAAGAAATTCCAGATCGACAGCCTGAAGTCAGCTGTAGTGAGAGCTGACCTCCAAGTCAACCTTCAGTCAAAGTTGGAAGGCCCAGACTGCCCCACAGACCCCTGTCCTGAAACACTTTGGGCTCAACTGAAAACCGCCATCCTGCAGTCCTCTGAAGAAGTCTTAGGGTTCTCCACAAAGACGAACAAAGACTGGTTCGATGAAAATGACCAAGAGATCCAACAACTGCTGGCAAAAAAGAGAAGTGCCCACCAGGCTCACCTTGCACAGCCTTCCTGTCCTGTGAAGAAAGCTGCCTTCTGCTCCGCATGCAGCAACCTGGTGAGTAGGAACATTATACATTTTGTGCTGAGTGCAAGCAGGGACTCCAGCAAAACTAACTATGATAGCATAACAAAAAGGGGAGAGCCAGAAGGTAACACAGGCATGAGGGAGCCCCAGGACATAAAGCAGCCAGCCACTACACTGTCAACAAACTCGAGTGAGCAAGTGAATGGGGAACTGACAGCATCCATACATGCCAGTTTACCAAAACACTCTATGTCTGAGGACCCTCCAGATCTACTCCTTTACCTCATAAACACTGTTAACAAAAGGCTTGACTCAACAAATGTTTTCAGCCTAGACTTAAATGCTGAGACTGTGTCTGATTCCCAAACACGACTTGGAAGGCTGTTCCATAACTGTGGGGCTTTGTAAGAAAAGGCTCTGCCCCCTGATGTAGCCTTCACTATACAAGGTACCAGCAGATAGCCTGCACCTTTTGATCTAAGTAGACGTGACGGGCTACAAAGGACCAGAAGTTTGCTCAGGTACTGTGGTGCGAATCCATTCAGTGCTTTTAAGGTCAATAGTAGTTTTTTATAAACAATATGAAATTTGATTGGGAGCCAATGCAATGTGGATATGAGAGGGGTGATGTGGTCATATTTTTTAGTTCTAGTAAGGACTCTTGCTGCTGCATTTTGAACTAACTGGAGCTTGTTTATGCACTTACTGGAACACCCAGACAGTAAGGCATTACAATAATCAACCTGGAGGTAACAAAAGCATGAACTAGTTTTTTGCGTCATGTAATGGCATTAAATTTCTTATCTTAGCAATATTTCTGGGATGAAAGAAAACTATCCAGTTAATGTTATCAGTATGAGTTTCAAATGAAAGACTGGGCTCAATAATCACCCCAAGGTCTTTTACTGCTGCACATGAAGAAACAGAAAGGCCATCCAGAGTTACTGTGTAATCAGAAAACCTACTTCTAGCTGCATGTGGTCCTAGTACAAGTACTTCTGTCTTGTCAGAGTTAAGCAGAAGAAAGTTAATAAGCATCCAGTGTCTAATGTCCTTTACACATTCCTCAATTCTATTAAGCTGGTGTGTCTCATCTGGGTTTGCAGAAACATACAACTGTGTGTATTCAACATAACAGTGGAAACTAATACTATGCTTACGAATAATATCACCATATATATAAAGAAAAAAGCAGTGGGCCTAAGACAGAACCTTGTGGAACCCCAAACTTTACCTCAGTATGTCTAGAAAAATCACCATTTACATCAACATACTGATAGTGATTGGTTAAATAAGAGCTGAGCCAGGAGAGGTCTGTTCCCATAACCCACACAACATTTTCTAGTCTATCCAAAACAATGGAATGATCAATGGTATCAAATGCTGCACTAAGGTCAAGCAACGCAAGCAGCAAGACACAGCCCTGATAAGATGCCCAGATAGCAAATGATGTTATTTCAATGTTGATATTTGATCAAGATGGTTGATTTACAGTTATAGTTGAACACTGATGGTGGATCAACCATTAATCAACCACTGATAAAATAAAAAGTTGACAAAATGTGTTCGAATCAATGTAATGGTTGAAGGAAACATTTGATCAATGTTGAATATATGTTGATTTTGTTGTCATCATACACTGCACCACTGGACGGGAGCTTGGGGTGCACTCTGGGTGAGACCATTTTGTGGGAGGGGGGTTTCCTATATTTCATTGAATTTCATTTATTTAATTTAGAATTTTAATAGAGCACAAGGAACTATGAAGAATAGATTATTATTTATGGTTATGTGCAAATCTTGTGTATGCAACATGTAAGGAAAAAACGAACAGAAAATTCTACCGTACCGGCCGCTATTTGGAATGGTCCAAATAACCGTCTCTCAGAAGAACTTTCAGAAGAGCTCAAGCTCCGTTGACAACGAGACTTGTGACCATAGACTGTCCGTGCTTGCGACTGAAGAAATTTGCTTCAACAACACTGGCCAGTTCTCCTCTTTGTGGTAGTGTGGTTAAAAATAGTGGTTAAGTGAACATGTGCTTGTACACATGGTACTCTGATGGACAAGAACCCCATCCCACCTCACGCCCAGTGTTCCTGGCATAGGCTCCAGATTCACCACCATACTGAGTAGGATAAAACAGTGACTGAGGATTACTATACAGAATTATTATGACATGTATTCTCATCTCATTATCTCTAGCCACTTTATCCTTCTACAGGGTTGCAGGCAAGCTGGAGCCTATCCCAGCTGACTATGGGCGAAAGGCAGGGTATCTACACCCTGGACAAGTCGCCAGGTCATCACAGGGCTGACACATAGACACAGACAACCATTCACACTCACATTCACACCTATGGTCAATTTAGAGTCACCAGTTAACCTAACCTGCATGTCTTTGGACTGTGGGGGAAACCGGAGCAAATATTCAAATATTTTGTTAGTCAGGCAGTTATTTGAATTGTACAGTAAGTTTAACTGCTAGTACTGTATTTAGGCAATATTTTATTGTCCAGGTAAAGACTGTATAATCCTTTCTGGTTCATATCATATCTGGTTCATGTCCACAGACAGGCCTTTCCATCATTGTGTACGGTGAAACATCAACATCAATCCAATTTCTCACGGTGGTGCAGTGGTTAGCACGGTCGCCTCACAGCAAGAAGGTTCCAGGTTTGAACCCAGTGGCCGGCGAGGGCCTTTCTGTGTGGAGTTTGCACGTTCTCCCCATGTCTGTGTGGGTTTCCTCCACAGTCCAAAGATGTGCAGTTAGGTTGACGTGGGGTGGCCTTGGGCTGAGGTGCCCTTGAGCAATTCCCAAATAGCAAAAATCAGTTGAATCAACATTGAAATAGCGTTTGGCAGAAAACATTGAAATAATGTTGAAATGATATTGAAAGTGTCCCCTTGAATTTGGGTTAAATCAACATTGAATTTTCAACCCTATCAGCATTGAATCAATAGTGATTCAACCATCATCTAAATAGAGATGATGGTTGAATCACTATTGATTCAATGCTGATAGGGTTGAAAATTCAATGTTGATTCAACCCAAATTCAAGGGGACACTTTCAATATCATTTCAACATTATTTCAATGTTTTCTGCCAAACGCTATTTCAATGTTGATTCAACTGATTTTTGCTATCTGGGTGCCAACAGTAGGTCATTTACTACTTTAACCAGTGCTGTCTCAGTGCTATGATGAGGTCTAAATCCTGACTGATACATTTCATGGATGTTATTCCTGTGTAAATATGAGCATAACTGTTGTGCCACAGCTTTTTCTAGGATCTTGGAGATAAAGGGGAGGTATGATATTGGCCGATAATTGGACAGCTGACAGGGATCAAGGTCAGATTTTTTTAATCAGGGGTTTGATAACTGCAACTTTAAAGGATTTGGGTATATATCCAATCATAAGAGAATAATGTATTATTTTTAGAAGCAGTTCAATTACTTTGGGTATTATCTGTTTGAATAGACATGTAGGTAAGGGACCTAGTACACAAGTTGAGGATTTTCTCGTCTCGTCTCGTCTTCTTCCGCTTATCCAGGACCGGGTCGCGGAGGCAGCAGTCTAAGCATGGAAGCCCAAACTTCCCTTTCCCCAGACACCTCGGCCAGCTCCTCGGGAAGAACACCGAGGCGTTCCCAGGCCAGCCGAGAGACATAGTCCCTCCAGCGTGTCCTGGGTCTTCCCCGGGGCCTCCTCCCGGGGGGACATGCCTGGAACACCTCCCCAGGGAGGCGTCCAGGAGGCATCCGAAAAAGATGCCCGAGCCACCTCAGCTGGTTCCTCTCGATGTGGAGGAGCAGCGGCTCTACTCCGAGCTCCTCCCGAGTGACTGTGCTTCTCACCCTATCTCTAAGGGAGCGCCCAGCCACCCTGCGAAGGAAACTCATTTCAGCCGCTTGTATCCGCGATCTTGTTCTTTCTGTCATTACCCAAAGCTCATGACCATAGGTGAGAGTCGGAACGTAGATCGACCGGTAAATTGAGAGCTTCGCCTTTTGGCTCAGCTCCTTCTTCACCATGACGGACCGGTAAAGCGACCGCATCACTGTGGAGGCTGCACCGATCCGCCTGTCGATCTCATGCTCCATCCTTCCCTCACTCATGAACAAGATCCCGAGATACTTAAACTCCTCCACTTGAGGCAGGACTTCTCCACCAACCTGGAGAGGGCAAGCCACCCTTTTCCGGTCGAGAACCATGGCCTCGGACTTGGAGGTGCTGATTCTCATCCCAGCCGCTTCACACTGGACTGCAAACTGCCCCAGTGCATGCTGAAGGTCCTGGTTTGAAGAAGCCAACAGGACAACATCATCCGCAAAAAGCAGAGATGAAATCCTGTGGTTCCCAAACAGGATTCCTTCCGGCCCCTGGCTGCGCCTAGAAATTCTGTCCATAAAAATTATGAACAGAACCGGTGACAAAGGGCAGCCCTGACGGAGTCCAACATGCACTGGGAACAGGTCTGACTTACTGCCGGCAATGCGAACCAGACTCCTGCTCCGTTCGTACAGGGACCGGACAGCCCTTAGCAAAGAGCCCCGAACCCCATACTCCCGAAGCACCCCCCACAGAATACCACGGGGGACACGGTCGAATGCCTTCTCCAGATCCACAAAGCACATGTGGACTGGTTGGGCAAACTCCCATGAACCCTCGAGCACCCTATGAAGGGTACAGAGCTGGTCCAGTGTTCTGCGACCAGGACGAAAACCGCATTGTTCCTCCTGGATCCGAGGTTCGACTATTGGTCGAATTCTCCTCTCCAGTACCCTGGAGTAAACTTTCCCTGGGAGGCTGAGAAGTGTGATTCCCCTATAATTGGAGCACACTCTCCGGTCCCCTTTCTTAAAAAGAGGGACCACCACCCCAGTCTGCCACTCCAGAGGCACTGTCCCCGACCGCCACGCGATGTTGCAGAGGCGTGTCAACCAAGACAGCCCCACAACATCCAGAGACTTGAGATACTCAGGGCGGATCTCATCCACCCCCGGTGCCTTGCCACCGAGGAGCTTGCAAACCACCTCAGTGACTTCGGCTTGGGTAATGGACGAGTCCACCTCTGAGTCATCAGCCTCAGTCTCCTCAGTGGAAGGCATGACGGTGGGATTGAGGAGATCCTCAAAGTATTCCTTCCACCGCCCGACAATGTCCCCAGTCGAGGTCAACAGCTCCCCACCCGCACTGTAAACAGTGTTGGCAGAGTACTGCTTCCCCCTCCTGAGGCGCCGGACGGTTTGCCAGAATTTCTTCGAGGCCGACCGATAGTCCTTCTCCATGGCCTCCCCGAACTCCTCCCAGTTCCGAGTTTTTGCCTCTGCAACTGCCCGAGCTGCAGCACGCCTGGCCTGCCGATACCCGTCGGCTGCCTCAGGAGTCCCGGAGGTCAACATGGCCCGATAGGACTCCTTCTTCAGCTTGACGGCATCCCTTACTTCCGGTGTCCACCACCGGGTTCGGGGATTGCCGCCACGACAGGCACCGGAGACCTTGCGGCCACAGCTCCGAACAGCTGCGTCCACAATGGAGGTAGAGAACATGGTCCACTCAGACTCAATGTCCCCCGCCTCCCTCGGAAGCTGGGAAAAGCTCTCCCAGAGGTGGAAGTTAAAGACCTCCCCAACAGAGTGCTCAGCCAGACGTTCCCAGCAGACCCTCACCATACGTTTGGGCCTGCCAGGTCTGTCCAGCTTCCTCCTCCGCCAGCGGATCCAACTCACCACCAGGTGGTGATCAGTTGACAACTCAGCCCCTCTCTTCACCCGAGTGTCCAAGACATAGGGTCGGAGATCAGATGACACGACTACAAAGTCGATCATCGACCTCCGACCTAAGGTGTCCTGGTGCCACGTGCACTTATGGACACCCCTATGCTCGAACATGGTGTTCGTTATGAACAAACTGTGACTAGCACAGAAGTCCAATAACAAAACACCACTCGGGTTCAGATCGGGGAGGCCGTTCCTCCCAACCACGCCCCTCCAGGTGTCACTGTCATCGCCCACGTGAGCATTGAAGTCCCCCAGTAGCACAATGGAGTCCCCAGTCTGAGCACCCCTCAGTACCTCTCCCAGGGACTCCAAGAAGGCCGGATACTCTATACTGCTATTTGGCCCGTAGGCACAAACAACAGCAAGAGCCCTCTCCCCAATCCGAAGGCGCAGAGAGGCGACCCTCTCGTTCACTGGGGTAAACTCCAACACATGGCGGCTGAGCTGGGGAGCTATAAGGAAGCCCACACCAGCCCGCCGCCACTCACCACGGGCGACTCCAGAGAAGTGGAAAGTCCAGCCCCTCTCGAGGAGCTGGGTTCCAGAGCCCAAGCTGTGCGTGGAGGTGAGCCCGACTATCTCTAGCCGGTACCTCTCAACCTCCCGCACAAGCTCAGGCTCCTTCCCCCCCAGCGAAGTGACATTCCATGTCCCAACAGCCAGCCGCTGTGTCCGGGGATCAGGTCGTCGAGGCCCCTGCCTTCGACTGCCACCCAATCCACACTGCACCAAACCCCTACTGCTACCTCTGTGGGTGGTGAACCCACAGGAGAAGTTGAGGATTTTGATGTGGAAATTAATGAAAGTAGTTCAATTTCTCTAAGGGGAGTAAAACATTCTAATTGCTGATCTGATATTTATATTGTTAACTACAGGGTTACTTAAATTGTCACTTAAGTTGTCTGATCTTAAATTAGAAGTTTGAAATTTTTGTCGGATATTTTCAATTTTGTCACTGGAAAAATTCATGAAGTCGTTGCTACTACATACTGCAGGTGTGCATGTGTCTATGGTCTTTTTCCTGGTTAATTTTGCTACAGTATTAAATAGGAATCTAGAATTATTTTTTTGTTATCTTCTATTAGGGAGGAGAGATATGTTGTTCGAGCAGCACTAAGAGCTTTTCTATACTTCAGGAAGCTCTCCTTCCACGCTAATTTAAACTCTATCAATTTTGTTTGATGCCTTATGTTCCAACTTTTGAGTAGTCTGTTTTAAAGTGCGAGTGTCATCGTCATACCAGGGTGCTAAATTTTCTCTCTAATCATTTTTCCTTTTAAGTGGAGCTACATTCAATGCTCGAAAAACCTCATGTCTGATCATCCAAGACGACTAAAGTCTGTGCAAGGACAAATAAAACTTTAATGGTAATCGTCTGATCAGACGACAAAAGTTAGTGCCGGCAACCTAAGCAACACAGGCGCTAAGAGAACAGGGAACCAGTCTAAAGTAGCTCATCTCGTTTCACAGGAAATGCATTAAAAAGCTTATCAACACGACAATTTATAAAAGTACAAAAATATTTTGAGGACATCATTCAAATTTCCTTGTTTTGGGTTATAATTCACCTAAGTATGCGTGTGTTCGAGTGTGCTGGAAAAGCTCGGCTCAGAGGGGTCCACGTAATGACGTAATTATACCAACTGGCTAAGGGTGACGAAGGTCAAGGGCATCATGTGCCAGCAGTGCGGCTGAAGTGAGCAAGTGTTAAACTTTGAACTTTTATATCAGAACTGGAGTTAATAATAAACTATATCACTGAATAATGTTCCTTACTTCTAACCAGTATATATATTACCATTTTTTAAAAATTGTTTTTAAGGGTCTCATACAGGGGCGTCAAAAGTATTTTTAATGTGGGTGAGGTGGTTAAGGCGTTGGACTTGAAATCCAATGGGGTCTCCCCGCACAGGTTCAAACCCTGCTCACAGCGTCGTAATGATTTTTGTTGAAGGTACTCTTGTTACAGCTATCTGACAGAAGAGATAATAAACATTACAGAAAAGCCGTTTGTACTTGGGTTTAACCCAAAATGGCTCACTGAATAGATATTCAACGCCTTGAGGATTTCAAAAATGTGTCATGGTATGGAATTATTATTTTTTTTTTCATATGAGGGTAGGAAAACTTAGAAAGTGTGGAAATTGATATATATATATATATATATATATATATATATATATATATATATATTAATACACATAATAATACATCTCATCTCATCTCATTATCTCTAGCCGCTTTATCCTGTTCTACAGGGTCGCAGGCAAGCTGGAGCCTATCCCAGCTGATTATGGGCGAAAGGCGGGGTACACCCTGGACAAGTCGCCAGGTCATCACAGGGCTGACACATAGACACAGACAACCATTCACACTCACATTCACACCTACGGTCAATTTAGAGCCACCAGTTAACCTAATCTGCATGTCTTTGGACTGTGGGGGAAACCGGAGCACCCGGAGGAAACCCACGCGGACACGGGGAGAACATGCAAACTCCACACAGAAAGGCCCTCGCCGGCCACGGGGCTCGAACCCGGACCTTCTTGCTGTGAGGCGACAGCGCTAACCACTACACCACCGTGCCGCCCCATAATAATACATTTTAAATTAAATTAAATTTAAATAAAATTTTAGAGATTGTGTTTGAATTATTGTTTTAGATCTATTTTAAGAGATTGATAATTTATAACTGATAATTTAACTTTTTAATTGATAATTGAGTTTTTAATGGATAATTTAACTTTTTAATTGCACTGCATTATGCTGATGAGAAACACTCTTTTGTTTCATTTCATTTCCTGTACCCCAATTTCTACAACAAAAAAAAAATGTGTTTAAGAAAAGTATAATATTTAAATATTATAAGCTTACGCCGGTAACAGAATCATCTTTAGGTAACTGTGTGGACAGTAACCTTTGCTTTACCTTTTTTATTTTCAGACGAAGTGCTTACACACAGCAATAGATTGTTATCTGTTATTGTCGGTATAGATTATACCAGGGACTCTCAACCTTTTCTACTTTAAGGCCCACCTATTCATACTTGTAACTTCTAATGGGGCCCATTAAAAAAGATCCCCAATTATTTTAGCTCATCTATTCTATTAGAATCTAATAATCTACTGTAAAGTGGATGAATGGAATGCAACATCACTCCCTGCTACAGATGTGAGCCCAGGAATTAAATAAATGCAATAACAACAAACTGTTTTTATCCCCCGCTGGCCAAAAGGCCTTGTGGGTGCAATAGGCTTATCAAATCAGTCTCATGTAAAAGGGGATCAGTCTCATAAATTCATTAATCATTAATTCAAGTGTCTAATAGTTTATAGCTAAACTATTAAAATCAATGGAATAACTTAGTGGTGATGTTGCGATAGTTTTAGTGAGTATTGTAGCTCTAATGTAATACATTTATTCTAGATCTATAACATCAGGGGCGTCAGAAGCATTTTTAATGCGGGGTGGACACACTGGTGAGGGGTCTGGGGGTCCTCCCCCAGAAAATTTGTAATTAATTAGATGCCATTTCCTGCATTCTGTTTTTTTTAACAGGTTGTTAAACACCTAATTATACCTACAAAAGTCACTTAATTCAATGACTATTTTAGAGACTCAACAATAAGTCCTCATTCAGCTAGTCCATATATTCATCAGCCTGTTTTTAAACCCACTGCTATGCCTAAGATAATGACATGAATGTGACACAATTTATCACCAACAATGACTTTATGGGTGAATTTTACTATTTATTTTGTGTTTCCTTTTTTATTTAGTTTTAGATGTAACACAACATGCCACTGTGCCAAGCAACAGTGACACTCAACTGTATGTTTAAAAAAAGAATATTCATAATTTCACACAATGAACAGGCATGACACTGCATCATACAAACTTCATAACACAAAATCACACAACGGTGACACATAAAAAATAACTTCACACAATGAACAGGTGCAATTTTGTTAACCACCAACAGTGACTTTAGTGGGTGCATTTTACTTTTTTCCGATTTAGTGATACTCATAACAAAAATGACATGGCATCATGCAGTCTTCATAACACAAAATTACACTGTGTCAAGCAGCGACACATAAAAGATAACTTCACACAATGAACAAGTGCAGTTTTGTCAACCTACATGCAATGGTGGTACTACAGTAACATTTACAGATTAGTATATGTTGCAGTTCGTAGGAGGGGGAGGAGCACAGAAAGACAGCAGGCCAGAATAAAGTTCCATAACTTATGGTTTATTTGTTCTTTTCAGACCCAAATAACTCTCCCAGTCATACACACACACACACACACACACACACACACACACACACACACACACACACACACACAAGTCGTCTGGTTCAGGAGAGAGCTCTCTTCCTCTGCTCTCTCTCTCTCTTTATATAGGGCGCGGTCACTGGGAAGACACACAAACACAGGTTAATTGACATCAGGTGTAGTGATTCTGCCACTTACCTTCCCTGACTCCACCCTCCGGTCACAGACCGGCACTTGACCACGCCCCCACTGCCACATACCCCCACCGCCCGACTCAGGCCGGGCAGCTGTCCGGCCTGCAGCCGACTCCCCCCCCCCTTGACGGGAGAGAAAGTCCGCCACAACCATCTGCGCCCCTGGCCTGTGGATCACCTTGAAGTTAAAGGGTTGGAGTGCCAGATACCAATGGGTGATCCGCGCGTTGGCATCCTTCATGCGGTGGAGCCACTGGAGGGGCGCGTGGTCCGAACAGAGGGTGAAAGGGCGTCCCAGCAGGTAGTAGCAGAGGGCAAGGACCGCCCACTTGATCACGAGGCACTCCTTTTCGATCGTGCTGTAGCGCCCCTCGCGTACTGACAGCTTTCTGCTGATGTACAGCACTGGACGGTCCTCCCCCTCCACCTCCTGGGACAACACGGCCCCCAGCCCTCTGTCCGATGCATCCTTCTGTAAAATAAAAGGGAGAGAAAAGTCAGGGGAGTGTAACAGTGGCCCCCCGCACAGTGCAGCCTTTACCTCAGAGAAAGCCCGCTGGCATTGCTCTGACCAGTGGACCGGATCTGGTGCCCCCTTTTTAGTGAGATCAGTCAGCGGGCTGGTGACGTCTGAATAATTAGGTATAAACCTACGATAGTAGCCAGCCAGCCCCAGGAACTGTTTCACCCCCTTTTTGGACTTGGGCCTCGGGCAGGCCGCAATTGCTGCTGTCTTGTTAATTTGGGGACGCACCTGCTCATTGCCCAAGTGGAAGCCCAGGAACCGTACTTCCACCCACCCAATCGCACACTTCTTTGGGTTGGCTGTGAGACCCGCTCGCCTCAGCGACCTAAGGACGGCCCTCAGGTGTTGTAAGTGCCGCTGCCAGTTATTACTATAAATAATGATGTCGTCAAGGTATGCGGCCGCATAGGTGGCGTGGGGGCGGAGGACCCTATCCATCAGCCGCTGAAACGTAGCGGGCGCCCCAAACAGCCCAAAAGGAAGTGTGACAAACTGGTGTAAGCCGAACGGTGTGGAAAAGGCCGTTTTTTCTTGGGATAATGGAGTCAAGGGGATCTGCCAATAACCCTTTGTCAAATCCAGCGTTGAGTAAAAGCGAGCTGTGCCTAGCCAATCGAGCAACTCATCAATATGAGGCATTGGGTACGCGTCAAATTTAGACACCGTGTTGACTTTTCTGTAGTCCACACAGAACCGGACCGACCCGTCGGCCTTGGGAACCAAGACCACCAGGCTGCTCCAGTCACTGTGGGACTCCTCGACGATGCCCATTTCGAGCATGGCCTCGAGTTCTTCCCGAACCACTTTTTTCTTGTGTTCGGGTAGCCTGTAAGGGCAGCTACGCACTACCACCCCCAGGGGCGTCTCAATGTGGTGCTCTATGAGGTCGGTGTGGCCGAGCAGGGGCTAGAACACGTCTGAAAACTCAGTCTGCAACTGGGCAACCTCCGCGAGTTGGGTCGGGGAGAGGTGGTCTCCACAGGGGACCGGAGAGGTATGCGATGCCAATGCTCCCTTTTGAACCTCCGACTCCAGCTCTGCCTTCTCCGGAACCACCGACACTAACGCTACGGGGACCTCCTCATTCCAGAGTTTGAGCAGATTGAGGTGGTAAATCTGTAGCACCCCACCCCTGTCTGTTCGCCTCACCTCATAGTCGACGTCCCCGACTCGCCGTGTGACCTCAAAGGGTCCTTGCCACTTGGCGATCAATTTGGAGCTCGATGTGAGCAACAGTACGAGTACTTTATCTCCCGGTGCGAACTCCCTAAGGTGTGTACCCCTGTCGTACAGGCGGGTTTGCCGTTCTTGGGCCTGCTGCAAATTCTCCTGGGTTAGGTGTGTGAGTGTGTGGAGTTTTGCACACAGGTCAATAACATATCGAATTTCACTTTTACTTGGTGAAGGTCCCTCCTCCAATTTTCTCGCAGCACATCTAAAATGCCACGCGGCTTACGCCCATATAATAATTCAAATGGGGAGAACCCCGTTGAGGCTTGGGGGACCTCTCGCACTGCAAATAACAAGGGTTCGAGCCATTTATCTCAGTTACGTGCGTCCTCACTTACGAATTTTTTAATTATATTCTTGAGGGTGCGATAGAACCATTCAACTAAACTGTCCGTTTGTGGGTGATAAACGCTGGTGCGGATCGGCTTAATACCTAATAACCCATACAGTTCGTTCAGTGTACGTGACATAAACGAGGTGCCTTGATCAGTCAGAATCTCTTTCGGGATTTCAACTCGGGAGATGACGCGGAAGAGTGCCTCCGCAATACTGCATGCTGAGATATTGCGGAGAGGCACTGCTTCCGGGTATCACGTTGCATAGTCCACCAGAACTAATATAAAGCAGTACCCTCGTGTTGACCGATCTAATGGCCCGACGAGATCCATCCCAATTCTTTCAAACGGGGTCTCGATTAATGGTAGAGGGCGCAAAGGCGCTTTTGGAATGGCCGCTGGATTTACTAACTGGCATTCGCGGCACGCCGTACACCACCTACGAACATCGCCGCGAATCCCCGGCCAATAGAATTGGGCCATTATTCGGGCTAGTGTCTTATCCTGCCCTAAGTGTCCAGCCATGGGATTAAAGTGAGCCACCTGGAATACCAATTCCTGGCGGCTTTTTGGAATCAAAAGCTGTGTGATTTGCTCTTTCGTCTGAGTGTCCTGCGTCACTCGGTATAATCTATCTTTCATAATAGAAAAAAAGGGGAAGGACGGGGTGGGGTTCGGCGGGAGCGTTTGACCATCGATTACTCTCACTTGGTCAAACGCATGCCGCAGAGTCTCATCTCGCAACTGCTCTAACGGGAAATCCGCAAGGGATTCCCTGAGAGAGGGAGGAGGAGCCTGTGGCTCCTCACTCTGATGCGGAGATGACATAGACGGCTCTGTGACAGCTGCTCCCTCCAAGGCGACACCGGGACGTCCCCCTGCTGAACTACGGCAGGACCCACTCTTCACTAAATGACTCATCAACTCCCCGAATCCTGGCCAATCAGTCCCCAAAATTATCGAGTGGGTGAGGCGAGGATTAACCGCCGCCTTTACTATAAATTTTTCCCCTCAGAAAAAAATGTGGACCGACACCAAAAGGTAGCTGTGAACATCCCCGTGCACACACAACACCTTCACCCCCTGTGCTCCCCCCAATGCCTCGTCTTGCACCAGGCTTTGGTGAATTGAGGTCTGATTACAACCAGAATCCACCAATGCCTGATATGTATCCCCTTGGATACTCACCGGTATACGATACGCTCCGGCCCGATCGAGGGCAGCTCCTGGCGCGTCGGGGATCCGAACCACCGCATCCACTTCCATTGCCGAACACTGCTGTTGGAGGTGGCCCGGCTCCCTGCAGTGCCAGCAAACCGGCCCGGGCTTCCTCTCTGCGCCGGCGCCCTGGGGCTCACTCACCTGGGGGGGGGAAGAGACAGACACAGAAGGGAAAAATGGGAGGGCACCGCGGGTGCGATGAGCCGGCTGGGGTGGGGCCGGCCCCCGCCTTCACGGTGGGGGAACGGGGTGAGGACGAGACACAGGAGGAGAGAGGGGGAGAGAGAGAGAGTAGAGGAGAGACGAGGATGTCCGCTGTCCTGCCGTCGGAACAGTCGCCAAATGGTCCTCCGCCAACTTGATGGCCTGATCCAGCGACGCTAGGAGGGGGCACTGGACCCACTCCACGGTTCCCTCTGGCAGGCGGCCGATGAACTGCTCCAGCACCACCTGATCGAGGATTCCCTTGGCGTCGCGGTTGTCGGCCCTCAACCACCGCCATCAGGCATCCCGGAGCTGCTGGCCAAACGCGAACGGCCGGCCGACTTCCTCCAGCCACAGAGCACAGAAGCGCTGTCGCTGTTGTTCGGGGGTGCGCCCCACCCGCTGGAGGACAGCCCAGCGAAGGTCCGTGTAGGCCAGCCGGCGGTCGGCAGGGAGCTGTAGTGCGGCCAGCTGCGCCTCGCCCGTTAGCAGGGGGAGGAGGTGCGCCGCTCGCTGTTCCACCGGCCAGCCCGAGGCCTCTGCTGTCTGCTCGAAGAGCGTGAGGAAGGCCTCGGGGTCGTCCTGCGGGCCCATCTTAGTTAGGATCAGGGAAGAAGGGCTCGCGGCGGTGGAGATGATGGACCCCGCTGACGCGAGGAGGTGCCAGAACGCCTGTCGATCTTCCTGCTGCGCCAGTACCAGGGCCTCAAACCGGCGCTCTTGCTCCTTCCAGAGGGTGACTAGCGCCTGGTGCTGGCTATGCTGGGCTGTGGCGAGGGCGTGGACCAGGTCTGCGAAGGGGGAGGACTCCATGGGGCTGTTCTTTTCCTGTGCTCCATCCCGGGTTTTGGCACCACTGTTGCAGTTCGTAGGAGGGGGAGGAGCACAGAAAGACGGCAGGCCAGAATAAAGTTCCATAACTTATGGTTTATTTGTTCTTTTCAGACCCAAATAACTCTCCCAGTCATACACACACACACACACACACACACACACACACACACACAAGTCGTCTGGTTCAGGAGAGAGCTCTCTTCCTCTGCTCTCTCTCTCTCTTTATATAGGGCGCGGTCACTGGGAAGACACACAAACACAGGTTAATTGACATCAGGTGTAGTGATTCTGCCACTTACCTTCCCTGACTCCACCCTCCGGTCACAGACCGGCGCTTGACCACGCCCTCGCTGCCACAGTATAACAAATAGATTTATAGATATAACTCCTTCTTACATTGGTGCCACCACAATTTCTACCACTTCATAACTTTTATCCTCCTTTCCTTCACAATTCACCTGGAATAACAGCCATCTCTCTCCATTGCTTTCCTTTCCACTATTCCTTCCCCATATAGGTACACTGATTTCCCATGTTACTTGCCAGAAAACTGGCAAAGACCAGACAAAACAAGTTCTTCAAATCACAACAGGGAATCAATAAATATCATCAGAGCAGACTTGACCTCATTCTTGGCATTACAATAAGGTAGGCCTACTGGGGTCGAGTTAAATGATAGCTAATGTTAAGCTAGCTGATACATCTCCTAACATTGACTAGCCAGCTAACATTTCCATTGGGACAAAAAAACCCTGTGCTGTGGGGAAATTTTGACTGACTTTCCTAGCCTAGTAAACTAGACCCACCCACCTAGTGGCCAAAAATATTTTTGCCTACGAGTGGGTCTAGCCTCGGACCATATCAACAACACACCCCGGGCATCAAATTGTGCCCACCAATCACAACGCAAGGTTTTTGTTTGGATTCTTTGGGTGGGCTTTTGCAGGAGTGACGACAAGGCTGTGTGACGCTGGAGAACAGCGGTCGTTTGACTCTGCTTTGGAATCAGTTTTAGAAGAATTAGACTTGGAGTTTTCGTTGAAACATGAGCAGGAAGAGGCTCTCCACTCATTCCTTTTCAAGAAGGACGTTTTCGCTGTTTTGCCGACCGGCTATGGCAAAAGTCTGATCTACCAGCTGGCTCCGCTTTCTGTCGCTCTGACTACGTCACAGTCACTGTTGTGCTGATTGGTCAGAGCATTGGCCTATATGCACAGAGACAGTTTGAAAGACAATGGGTTGTTCCTACCCACACCCTTCGGAAATGTCTACAACCGAGACCAGACTAAATATTCACATTTAGTCTGGCTTGCCAGGCTATGACTTTCCACTTCTTTGTAAAGAATTTCCTTATGTCCATTGTGTCTGGGGAGGGAGCAAATACTGCAAACAATTCATCATCAACCAAGAATACCCCATTAGGCTAAGCTTATTTCATTGTTTAGTTGAACATTAATTTAACGTGGCCTAGGGTTAATTTTGAGGGCATATAACAAAAGAATAAGGTTTTAGCAAAAGCTAGTCAGTGTGAGGTGGCAATGGGGCTGACGTTACCTCCTCCACTTTTGAGCAGCTGCACCAAAATGTCTCTGCTCGTGCTGAGATTCACTCACGCGCGGTGAGTTGTTGTAGGTAATGCCTGGAAAACCTGGAGTGGATTTTCAGTGGTATGTGTATTCTCTTATCGATCAAGTGGAATGGATTCTTTCACGAAGCAATAGAAACGGTGCTGGGTGAACTAATATTTTATGTTAAATGTGGGGGGGTCCAAACGAAGAATTATGAAATGCGAAGGGAACACGTCCCCTTCACATTCAATGGTGGCGACGCCCATGCATAACATTCATATAACAACCAAATGGGCTAAAGCAATTAGAATACTTGCTTGGCAGAGGATACTTGCTTGGCACTCAGTGAATGTTGTAGCAATAGACAGGACACAGTTTATTCCAAAGATACCATTTATTGAAATAGCTGACATGAATTAGCAAACTAATACTGATCAGATATAGCAACAATAGCAGCCAAGGAATAATTCAATATAAATGGTAATACAATGTATACAGGTAATAATCAGTAGTGTATATGATGATAACTAAGGCACTAATGGTGATCAGAAGTAATAAGCTATATGCAAGTTTACAGTGTAGGGGCGAGTGGATGTTAAAATGTGAGAGGGAAATCACGTGTTTGTGTGTCTGTATAAGAGTGTGTGTATGAGTAGGTGTGTGTGTGTGTAAGAGTGTGTGTGTGAGTGTGTGTGTGAGTATGTGAATGGAATGTGCAAGCCTTGTGCTAGGCCTCGCCTAAAGGGGGATAGGCAACAAGGAGAGCGCACGAGGGAGAGAGAGACAAAGGATCTGTAGTTTAAAAACTAGTCTCAGCTAGGCCTTAAACCCAACTTCTACTCAACCCTTAGCTACTCCTGAAATCCCAATGTCGAGGAGTATAGTGCGATGGAGGGAGTTAAAGAGAGAGAGAGAGAGAGAGAAAACGCATGCACTATCTAACTAAATACAGATAGTAAACAAAGTAAATCAAACAACACGCGGTCTAAGACTGACTTTCATGTGAATCAAAATGCGTACATTTAAACCATAAATGAATTCAAATAAACAACACTCTTCACATTAACTAGCCACAACTAAGACTAACAATTGCCCAGATGCCAGCCTTACTTGAGATTGCACTTGTTTGGTGACTGAAAGTGTGCCGTCTGTTATCCGAAGACAGCGCGGAGTGCAGGTCCAGATAGAAAACAGTTCTGTTCCTTTCACTTTTACAGCTCGTCAGCTGAAGATCTTCGGTGTCCCGTCAGTCGTCTGGTGATCTGGAAGGAATCTTGTTTGTAGTTCGTCGACGTTGAGAAAGGGAAAAGGGATCCAGTTGCTTTTTCTCTTTGAAATACTGTGTGGGCTGCAGTAACTAACCAGTTCAGTTATTATTACAACTATGCGAAGATCAAATACATTGAACTTTGGCTAAAGGTCCGGTATCAATAGCTCGTTCTTTGTCATTTGTTCTCCTGTGGCACAGATGCACGATGTCTCTTTCACGTGTGGAAACCCACCGCCAGAGAGAAAGAATTTCGATTCCGCTGCGGGTTTAAAGCACAGTCGTGACATCACTGTATTTGGTATCTGGTATCATCTCTGTAACCAAGACCATTACAGGGAGTCAGATGAATGGGTGGAGATAGAACATGGCATCGAGTACAGGGATTGGTGTGTTCAATGCTGTACAGTAAAAGGGAGAAGATGGTTCATAAATGGTTACTATGGCTACGGAATCCATCCCTACAGCCTGAAGGGGGATTATGTCGCGGCAATGTCCGTCCATCCGTCCCGGGAAGGGTACTCACCTTCTGAAATCCACTCCTCTCACAATTTTTGGAGGAATTTCACAAAACTTGACAGGATTCTTTGTTATATGTCGGTAATACGCATATTGCAATTTCGTTCAATTCAGTTGCATTTTACCAGAGTTATGACATAGTTACCAGCGGGGGATATTGTGCTCTCAGAGCACTCTTGTTAATTGTAGGCATTGTATTTAAAACTGTATGGATGTGCCAGAAGCCAACATAAAATCATGCATGCAGGGCATTCTCAGTCAAAAGGGATTAATGATCCAAAAGTGGAGTCTGGCTGATTAACACAAGAACTTATTGCCATGTTTGTGTAGAGCAAACAAGTAAGTTATTAAAACCAAGAAGTACACTCAAAAAAAGTGGATATAGAAACCACTCAATGGGATAGATCCTTACACGTTAATAAAGAAGGATTTTTCCTATGAGTTGGAAAATTATCCACTGGTTGAATTCGCTGACATCTCAAACTACCTGGTGCTGCAGGCATTGTTCTACATGGACAAACAGATGAAAACCTGGAAGAGCATGGAGATAAACAACTTTTTATATGTGGCTGGGTTAAAGATCTGGGGATCAATACACTACAATGTAGACGGATCTAAGTGCAGGCAGAGTGTTTATTAGCAGGCATGATATTTACAAAAATGAAAGCAAAACAGAAAGCAGAGTATATAAACATGGCTAGAAACAAACATGAGACTGATAATACTTCGCAAAGCCTCTGTGAAAACAGCGTCTGTATCTGCATGTGTTGATTGCGCTCAAATCAGTATCAGGTGTTTCCCATAACGACCGAGTCCCAAGAGTGTGCACGACTGCTTGAGCTGCGCCAGACTCAAGTGCACAAAGGCGTGACAGTCAAGTGTTCACCTGGTGTGTGACCACAGCTTTTAGCTCACATGTATATCGCCATGGATTGCCACCAAAATACCTCATTTTCATCGATAACCCATCGCAAAGCATCGCAAGCTGTGGTGTGACCATAGCTTAATGAGACATTGGATGCAACCCAGCAGTTGTACCCTACTATGAGTAAAAATTAGCTTTAACTTGGAAAAAAAATATTTGTAGCCTACGAGATGGCGTTTTGCGGCCTACTAATGGGCCACAGCCCAGTGTTTGAGAAACACTGGATTATACTATATCAAAGGGATTTACTCTACAGTTACAGTAACACAAGTGGGACTGTATTGTAAAACACAAGACAACTACAGTATTTACCTGAAGCAGCAAAGGAACTCTGGCTATTTTTTCTATCCCCCCCATTGTCATCCTAAAATTGTCATTTTTATTTAAAAATGCACATATTTCAGTTACTCATTTAACTGTACTTCAGTGCAACAAGTTTAAAGATAATGAAAGGCAAAGCTGTTAGTTTCTTTACAGTGTCCACCTGTGTAACAATGGGATTGTTTCATATTGATGTTTACACACGGACTGCATTAGGAGGCACCGCACATGCGCAGTTGTTGTTGTTGTACCTGTGATGAGTAGAGACTGCATTGTACTAAAGAGTGAGTTACGGAAGTGTTTAATAAAGTTCCCTGTGAGTCCAGTTTGTATAGTCAAGAGAGGACAGAACAAACTGAAACATGGTGGCAGCGGTCTGGCTGACGAGCAGCGGATTTACAGCGTGAAACACCGTAACCACCGACGCGCGGTCCAGACAAGAGTGTGGAAGGAGACGCATGTGTTCACGAGTGAGACATGGAGGGATTAAAACCGCCCCAACAGTGGGATATGGACACAAGCAACCTGGCAAAGTCCTGGAAATCATGGAAAGAGGAGTTTATTCTTTACATGGGACTAGCATTACCAGACACGGACGATACTGCCAGAGTGATGCTGTTTCACTACCTCATTGGAGAGTGTGGAAGAGAGCTGCGCAACATGCTAATGAGCAGTGAGAGTACAGAAAACAGGACTGTGGGTCGTATGATAGCAAAGTTTGATGAACATTGTACTCCTAAAATGAATGAGACTGTGGAAAGATATCGCTTTTTTGCAAGAAATCAAGGCCCAAATGAAATGATCGACAAATACGTCACAGATTTGAGAATGCTAGCCAGCACCTGCAATTTCGATGGGCTACAAGACTCCCTTATTAGAGATAGGATCGTTTGTGGCACACATGGCTCAAGAAAGTCTGCTCAGAGAGGATGATCTGACACTGGATAAATGTCTACAGGTGTGTAGAGCTATGGAAATCTCCCGCAAGCACAGCAAGACTATTGAGGGACAAGTGGTGGAGGAAGTGCACGCTTTCCAGCGGAAAATAAAGACAGACAAAAATAGAGAAATAACATGCAAGTTTTGTGGAAGAATACATGAAAGACAAAAAACAAAATGTCCTGCTTTTGGGAAAAGATACAAAAAGTGTGAGAAAGAAAACCACTTCGCAGTGACCTGCAGGAGCAAAGCGAGTAACGGAGAACAGAGGAAGAAAGTGCACACTGTTACAGAACAGGACTCCTGTGAGGATATCAGAAATCAGAAACACTTTAATTGCCAGGTATGTGGACACACACGAGGAATTTGACTCCGGTTCACTTAGCTCTCATAGTACAAAACAGATAAAAAAGCGTATACACAAAACAAACAAACAAGCAAACAACAACAAAAATAGGTGCATAGTGCAAAGTAATCCAGGTAAGTCAAGTATGGAATAGTTAAATAAATATAAAGTATACAGTGTTCACAGAATGACGGTATAAGTGTTCAGATATTTTACAAGTGATATTATTGATATGAATCTGGATTTTAGCTGTTCATCACAGAAAGGATTACCCTTTTGGTGCAATATGGTGCATAGTGTAAAGATGAATATTAATTTAAATAAGTATAAATATAAGTAACAGTGAGCACAGAATGACAGTATGAGTGTGCAGATATTTTGCAAGTGATATTACTGATATGGGTAATGCCATGCCAAATCAACAAGAGGTTATGCTCGACCATCTCAGATTTCAATGAAATTTGGAGGGCTCAGAGATACTATTAAAAGAAGTTAATCCCCAAAACTTGAGCTCCCTATCACCAATAGTTTCAGAGATACAGGCATTTGAATTTTTCGATTTTTTTGTTTTTTGCTCAAAACATACATATTTCAAAGTGCAATATAATCTTTATTATGCAAGATAGAAACCTAAAATTTTGCACAGAGAGACTCAATGTCTTGTACTACAAGGTTCAATTTAGAATTTCAATGGTTATTGTATATTAGATGGTGATTTTAACAAGGAAATTAAAAAGACAAATTTGCATTTTTTGCATTTTTAACTCATTCTGGAAGCTTGCCTGTGGCAGTAATGCTTAAACTAAGAATGTTATTCAAATCTACACAGAAATATCTACCAATTTCAGTGTTACCAAGTCTCCACTATTCCTAGTTTGTCTGTAATAGGGTTTTGAAATTCGCCGATTTCTAAAACATGCCATTTTCAGTAGCAAGAAATCCAATGTGGGATAGCAGTTAGGAACTTGTAATTTTTTTTTCAGTAATCCCCAAGACCCATATTTTATATTTCCAAATTTTTGTTCTGTGTCTCTCAAGTATTTTTAAACTACAGGGGTTTAAAAAATCCATTTTCACCAAATTCGAATTTTTGATATATTTTCATATAACTGATATTTGAGTGTTAATAAATGCTTCAATAAGGCTCAAGTAGGTTAGGAGACATGTTTTTTCCTCAATTTTAAATACAATTTCAATTAATGCTCAGTATTAATTATTTGTAAATTGATTTTAATCTAAGACTGTGTAACATTAGCAATCAATGACCAGCTATTGTGTACCAGTCAACAGCCAGCCTTATCAATATCAACACAGCACAATAGGTGACCTTTGATACCAGAACAGGTGGCTCATATCTTATAGTTTTAGAGTCTGTAAACTGCATACTTGTTCAGATAACATTATAGTGCTTGGATTATATTAAATACATTGTAATACAGAGCACTGAGAAAATTTACCAATGTTATTAACTGAATGTGTTTCTTTGCAAGGATTGGATATTTTGAATAGTTGACTAGGGAATTTAATTGTAGTTGCTTTCAATTTGAGATCAGTATAAATGAGTTTGTTCTTAGACATCTAGAAATGGCTGAACTTCCTCCCTGTGCTATAGGAATTGGACTAAAGAAAGATTCTGACTGCCATAAACTAACATACAACAGAAATTGTAAGTTAAATATACTCTCTCAGTATAGTTTGGAGCAAATTTCATTAATTAAACAGAGAACTGAACTTGAGAACATTTCAAGCACAGACACAGTAGGTCTGCATCGTGAGAAACTGTTTCTGATGAAATGTGAAGAGCTACAGAAAAGTTGTTGTGATCCATATGAAAGGCACAAGAAAAAAGTTAAAACAGAATTACATTCAATTCTTCCTGAAACAGCAGATTCACTTTCAAAACTGATAAATAAAAATATTAAACCTGGACAAAAATTGTGTTCTAAATGTTCACAGAGAGTGAAGGAACATTTAAGCCAAGCAGATTCAGCAGGTTCTACAGAATCAGAACAAGAGAGCATGTGTGTAGATGTGGATCCAACATACACTGGTGAGGTAGCTGAATCACTTGACAAAAGCCTTGTGTCAATTGGTTGCTCTCCACTGAAAATTGCCAAGTATAGCCACAAACAGAAAGCTGCATATGGCAAAGCAAAGTGTAGGTATGCCGCCATTTTGTGTCTAAGAACTACAACTCCCAGCCAACTTCCGCGTTGACATATGTCACGCCGGGGGCGGGATTATCACCACGTCCGCCATGAAGAGATAAATAATGGAACAAACGCTCAACTCCTCATCTCTGGCTCTGTGGACTTCAACTCCAACAGACAATAAAGAGACCGCTCGCATTTGCAGGCAAACCTGGGAACATCTCACTTTGCAAAGATCTATCATCCAGTGCGTTCTGTGTTCACCTCTGGCCAAGGTAAAAATCCAGAATAGCTCGATCTTTAAACTCAACCTGAGTTACAAGCCAGCATTCGTATTAAAGTGACGTCACGACTGCCGTTCAAACGCAGTTTTTAATCGAAGCGATCAGATTCCTTCTAAACAGCACTGTGCAGATTAATTCTGATCAGAGACTTCCTCACGAACGCTGAAGTTCGGACCAAGAATCCTCTTTTCATCACGTCGGACCCGAGTGCTCCACCGGACCAGAAAGCTCTCTCTCTCTCTCTCTCTCTCTCTCTGCACCTCTACAGAAGCTGCCCCACGACGAATATCTCTCCATATCTTGCTAAAAGAATGTTCAGTAAGATTTTGGCATATTTTTGGGCATAATCATAATCATAATAATCATAATTAAACTAGTCTAGGAATTAGTTTTATGAAGTAGTGTGAACTTTAACTCATGAACTGTTTATCAGTAACACTGAAAACACTTAGCGTGTTGAATTGTTTTATTTTGTTTAATATCAATTAATGGCGGCACGGTGGTGTAGTGGTTAGCGCTGTCGCCTCACAGCAAGAAGGTCCTGGGTTCGAGCCCCGGGGCCGGCGAGGGCCTTTCTGTGTGGAGTTTGCATGTTCTCCCCATGTCCGCGTGGGTTTCCTCTGGGTGCTCCGGTTTCCCCCACAGTCCAAAGACATGCAGGTTAGGTTAACTGGTGACTCTAAATTGACCGTAGGTGTGAATGTGAGTGTGAATGGTTGTCTGTGTCTATGTGTCAGCCCTGTGATGACCTGGCAACTTGTCCAGGGTGTACCCCGCCTTTCACCCGTAGTCAGCTGGGATAGGCTCCAGCTTGCCTGCGACCCTGTAGAAGGATAAAGCGGTTAGAGATAATGAGATGAGAATATCAATTAATAGGCTGTGCATGTTTTCCTCTTATTCCTTTCACTAATATCCTAAATCTCCTTAACACACATTTTGACCTTATCAAGGTTTCAGTTGATTCAGTACTGTATAAGTTGGTGAAATTAGCCTATGGTTAATGTCTTTTGGCTCATTAGCGTCCAAAGCTAATTCTCTTGTTCCATTAGCTTCTAGATCTAATTGTGCTGTCTCCAGGGATCACAAGGTATTCACCACGTGTAGTTAGCTACACGAGGCTAATTCAGGCCTACACCATGTGCTTAGCATAGCAACAAGCTAGAGCTAACACACTATTCTTTTGTTCCATGAACCTTTACATGTGGTAGCCCTTCCCCCACACATACACATACCAACACAATCAGATAAGAACATTCCAAATTTTATAGCCCCTCATACACACACACCCCCTTGCTCTCTCTCTCTACGCACACCCCCCCCACACACACACACTCTTATATACACATACACTACCTCACAGTTTTCCAACTGATTACTATTTTTATCTTTGTTATAATAAATTCATTTATTAAACAACCTGTGTGTGTATTTCATTTGTTGTGCAAGGATATTTCTGAAGTCCCCAATCGCAAAGAATTCAAAAAGGTGCATATCAGTTATGTAAATGGTAAGTGATTGTAATAATTTAATGATATACCATAATTTAGCTGTTTGGTAATTATTATTGAGCGCTAAGATTGATGGTATGATTCAATGATTCACTATTTTGAATGATTCACTGATTCAATTCATTTGAACGATTCACTGATTCGATTCATTCAAACGATTCAAATAAGACTGATTCTTTTAATTATTAACCTTCAAATTTAATGAGACTGATTTAATGAGATCACTTAATAATTAACCAAATGCACCTACAGAAGCTGCAATGAGTAGAAGAAACTTTACGTTCTAAAATGAAATTTTATTAATTAATGAAATTTGCTCCAAACTATACTGAGTACTTACAATTTCTGTTGTATGTTAGTTTATGGCAGTCAGAATCTTTCTTTAGTCCAATTCCTATAGAACAGGGAGGAAGTTCAGCCATTTCTAGATGTCTAAGAACAAACTCATTTATACTGATCTCAAATTGAAAGCAACTACAATTAAATTTCCTAGTCAACTATTCAAAATATCCAATCCTTGCAAAGAAACACATTCAGTTAATAACATTGGTAAATTTTCTCAGTGCTCTGTATTACAATGTATTTAATATAATGCAAGCAATATAATGTTATCTGAACAAGTATGCAGTTTACAGACTCTAAAACTATAAGATATGAGCCACCTGTTCTGGTATCAAAGGTCACCTATTGTGCTGTGTTGATATTGATAAGGCTGGCTGTTGACTGGTACACAATAGCTGGTCATTGATTGCTAATGTTACACAGTCTTAGATTAAAATCAATTTACAAATAATTAATACTGAGCATTAATTTAGAAACTTGTAAATTTTTTTCAGTAATCCCCAAGACCCATATTTTATATTTCCAATTTTTTTTTCTGTGTCTCTCAAGTATTTTTAAACTACAGGGGTTTAAAAAATCCATTTTCACCAAATTCGAATTTTTGATATATTTTCATATAACTGATATTTGAGGGTTAATAAATGCTTCAATAAGGCTCAATTAGGTTAGGAGACATGTTTCTTCCTCAATTTTAAATAAAGTTTCTTAATTGAAATTTTATTTAAAATTGAGGAAGAAACATGTCTCCTAACCTACTTGAGCCTTATTGAAGCATTTATTAACACTCAAATATCAGTTATATGAAAATATATCAAAAATACGAATTTGGTGAAAATGGATTTTTTAAACTCATGTAGTTTAAAAATACTTGAGAGACACAGAAAAAAAAATTGGAAATATAAAATATGGGTCTTGGAGATTACTGAAAAAAATTTACAAGTTCCTAACTGCTATCCCACATTGGATTTCTTGCTACTGAAAATGGCATGTTTTAGAAATCGGCGAATTTCAAAACCCTATTACAGACAAACTAGGAATAGTGGAGACTTGGTAACACTGAAATTGGTAGATATTTCTGTGTAGATTTGAATAACATTCTTAGTTTAAGCATTACTGCCACAGGCAAGCTTCCAGAATGAGTTAAAAATGCAAAAAATGCAAATTTGTCTTTTTAATTTCCTTGTTAAAATCACCATCTAATATACAATGACCATTGAAATTCTAAGTTGAAGCTTGTAGTACAAGACATTGAGTCTCTCTGTGCAAAGTTTTAGGTTTCTATCTTGCATAATAAAGATTATATTACACTTTGAAATATGTATGTTTTGAGCAAAATGCAAAAAATAAAAAAAAATTCAAATGCCTGTATCTCTGAAACTATTGGTGATAGGAAGCTCAAATTTTGGGGATTAAATTCTTTTAATAGTATCTCTGAGCCCTCCAAATTTCATTGAAATCTGAGATGGTCGAGCATAAATTTGTCAGATATTTGTTGATTTGGCATGGAATGACCCATATATGAATCTGGATTTTAGCTGTTCATCACAGAGACAGCCTGAGGGAAGAAACTGTTCTTGAGTCTGGTTGTTTTTGCATACAGAGATCTATATCGCCTCCCTGAGGGGAGAAGTTTAAACAGTTTGTGACCAGGGTGTGATGGGTCCGCAGAGATGTTACCTGCCCGTTTCCTGACTCTGGACAAGTATAAGTCTTGGATGGAGGGCAGGTTGACACCGATAATTTTCTCTGCAGACCTTATTGTCCGTTGCAGTCTGTTCTTCTCCTGTTTGGTGACCGATCCAAACCAAACAGTGATGGAAGAGCAAAGAACAGACTGAATGATGGCAGAGTAGAATTGTGTCAGCAGCTCCTTAGGCAGGTTGAGCTTCCTGAGCTGGCGCAGAAAGTACAACCTCTGCTGAGCCTTTTTGATGATAGTGACTGTGTTTGTCTCCCACTTCAAGTCCTGAGAGATTGTGGAACTCAGAAACCTGAAGCTTTCAACGACAGTCACAGTGTTGTTGGTGATGGTGATGGGCAGCAGAGTGGGGGGGCTTCTCCTAAAGTCCACTGTCATCTCCACAGTTTTGAGCGTGTTCAGCTCCAGATTGTTCTGACTGCACCACCAGACCAGCCGTTCAACCTCCCGTCTGTATGCAGACTCGTTACCATCCCGGATGAGGCCGATGACCATTGTATCGTCTGCAAATTTCAGGAGTTTAACAGACAGGCCTCTTGAGGTGCAGTCATTGGTATAAAGGGAGAAGAGCAGTGGGGAGAGCACACACCCTTGGGGGGTGCCAGTGCTGACAGTCCGAGTGCTGGATATGATGTTCCCCATCCTCACCTGCTGCTCCCTGTCAGTCAGGAAGTTTGTAATCCACTGACAGGTGGAGGAGGGCACAGTGAGCTAGGTGAGCTTGGTGTGGAGGATGTCTGGAACAATGGTGTTGAATGCCAAACTGAAGACCACGAACAGAATCCTGGCGTACGTCCCTGCAGAGTCAAGGTGTATATATATAATATATATATAATATATAATATAATGACAGTCACAGCAGTTACATGGTAGATGGAGGCTGTGAATCATGTAAAGGACATGAGAATGACACAGAAGGAAACGCAGCAATTGTTCGCTGGAATAATGATCAACAACAACCTGGTGAACTTTCAAATTGAATGTGGAGCGACATGCAGTGTTATACCAGTACACATGCTAAACCCAGACACACAGAATGAACACACAGATAAAGGGCTAGTGACGTACAAGAAGTCCAAGTTACGCCCAGTTGGCAAATGCAAGGTAAAATGAGAAATCCCAGAAACCAGAAGTTGTACAGGCTGGAGTTTCAAGTTGTGGGAGAGGACTGTAAAACACCCCTGCTTGGCAGGAAAGCTAGCGAAGCCATGAAACTCATTAAAGTACAGTATGAGAACATATTTGCCACTGACAGTATTGTGTCCACAACTGACACCAGTGAGTTGACATGGACTTCAGATGAGGTAAAGACGGAGTTCAAGGATGTGTTCACAGGGGATGGATGCTTGGAAGGAGAATACAAAATAGAGACTGACTCTACTGTCGAACCTGTGAAACTCCCAAAGTGAAGAGTCCCTGTGGCTATGATAAAACCCCTACGAGAGGAACTACAGTGTCTTGTGGACAGAGAGATTATTGCACCAGTTGACTGCAGTACAGATTGGATAAGTGGCATGGTGTCGGTACAGAAACCAAATGGAAAGCCCAGAATCTGCATCGACCCAAGACCGCTAAACAGGGCTCTGAAACGAAACCATTTCCCACTGCCTACTATAGATGACCCACACCGATGGAGTTGCCACCTTGTACGTGGTGGTGTGGCTTGTGTGCCCCAGTGACCCCTAGAGCTATGTCGGCTGGAGTGCTTAGGCTCCTGTTAGGGTCACCCATGCCAAACAGGTCGAAGGGTAGGAGCCAGACGAAGAGTGACTCCCTGGTCCTCCAGGTTGGGGGTTTGGCGTTGGGTTAACAGCCCAACCCTGTAAAACTCTTATGTTATGGAAACCAACGCAACTGTAGAAACTAATGCTGATGGCCCACCTGTGGATTTATGCCATCCTCCTGGCAGAATGACCACTGCTGATGAAATCCTACCGGAAGTCAGAAGTGCGATGCACAATCTACTAGGGCCTTAGAACAAGATACGCCTGGGTACATGGAATGTTCGGACCATGTATGCAACATCTAAGACAGCTCAAGTCCTCAACAAGATGGAGAAATACCAGCTAGACATCCTTGGAATAAGCGAATGCAGATGGACAGGCACAGGCAAGCAAGTAACAAGCAATGGAGCAATTATGCTTTTCTCAGGACACCCTACCAAGCATGAGCATGGAGTCGCGATCATAGTGTCTAAGATGAAATCTAAAACCTTACTGGAGTGGGAGCCCATCAGTGATAGATTGATCAGAGCACGCTTCAACTCTAAGCATTCCAAGCTGACCATCTTACAATGCTATTCACCAACAAATGAAGCCGAAGATGATGACAAAGATCGTTGGTATGATGAACTACAAGCTGCAATCCGCAGAGTTCCAGCGCATGATGTCCTGCTGGTGATGGGTGATATGAATGCCAGGGTCGGTAATGACACCAACTTCGAAAGGTGCATGGGTAAGCATGGATGCGGAACAATGAATGACAATGGTAGGCGGTTTGCAGAGTTTTGTCTAAAGAATGACTGTGTAATCGGCGGTACAATATTCCCACACAAGACTATCCATAAGATTACATGGAACTCCCCTGATGGTAAGGCTACAAATCAGATCGACCACATTGCAGTTAATGGTAAGTGGCGGAGATCCCTACAAGATGTAAGAGCATACCGTGGTGCAGATGTCAACAGCGACCACCACCTGCTTGTAGCGAACATCAAGCTGAAACTCCGCAAAGAAACATTAAATGAAGCCCCGAGAAGGCAACTCGATGTCTCAAAACTGAAGTGCCCCAAGACCAGCCGCCAGTTCACGATAGAACTTCGAAACCGTTTTGCTGCCCTCACTGATGCTAAAGATGACTGTAACGTGGAAACCGAGTGGAGCGATATAAAACATATATATGTGGAGACCGCTACTAACATTTTAGGATATAAGAAAAAGGGAAATAAGGAATGGTTGACACCTAGAACATGGCAAAGGATAAAGGAGAGAAAGGACCTGAAAGCCAAGATGCTTAACACCAAATCACCTAGACTGCGGGCACAGGTTCAAATCGAGTACAAGATCAAAGACTGTGAGGTAAAGAAAAGCGCACGAAAAGACAAAAGGGACTTTGTGGACCAACTTGCAAAAGAAGCTGAGGATGCTGCAGCTAGAGGGGAATTAAGCACTGTCTACAAGATCACCAAAAAGCTCTGTGGCAAAAAGGTCAACCAGTCTATGCCCCTAAAGAACAAAGATGGCAGTAATATCAGCACCGAGGGAGAAAGAATAGCACGCTGGGAAGAACATTTTCGAGAAGTCCTCAATAGACCGGAACCAGAAGTAACTGCTAACATCTAACCATCGGAAGCTCTCCTAGACATCGATGTCAGTCCTCCAAGTGAACAAGAAGTAAGATCTGCTATCAGCGCTCTGAAGAATGGAAAAGCCTGTGGAATAGACAAAATACATGCGGAAATGCTAAAAGCAGACCTGGATACATCCACTGAAATTCTTACGACCTTTTTCCGCTCTGTCTGGGACTCAAACGTCATCCCTGAGGACTGGATGAAAGGCCTTATTGTAAAACTTCCAAAGAAAGGCAACCTTCAGTTCTGTGACAACTGACGAGGAATTACGTTGTTGTCTGTTCCATCCAAAGTCTTCTGTCGTATCCTTCTGGGAAGAATAGATCTTGCTATTGACAAGAGGCTAAGGGAAGAGCAAGCGGGGTTTAGAAAGGGAAGAGGATGCATTGATCAAATCTTTACCATCAGAAATATCATAGAGCAGTGCCTCGAATGGAACTCCCCCCTTTACATCAATTTCATCGACTTCCAGAAGGCATTCGATAGTCTCCATCGTAACACCTTATGGAAAATGTTAGGACTAGGACTGTTTTGGCCTCTAGAGGCCGCTGTTATTTCCTTTTCATGTCGTGTTTATTTTGGCCTCTAGAGGCCGCCACTGTTCCTGTGTTTTGTGTTTGTGTTAATTGCCTAATTATCTTCACCTGTGTCCTTAATTAGTTTGTCTATTTATACCCCTGAGTTCAGTCCTCTTGTCACGGAGTCTTTGTGCTGTTATGTTTATCTCCAGTTTCCTTTGTACTGTGTTTTTTGATCTTCTTAGCTTTTGAATTTTTGCACTTTGCTTTTCTTTTGGATTATACTCTTTGGTTTTTTTTTGTCTTTTGTTTTGCCCTGTATATAGTGTATATAGTTTAAATAAACCTTTTGTTACTTTTTCTACTTCCGCCTCACGCCTCTGCATTTGAGTCATTCCCCTGGTGGCCTAGTGGGGGTTTGCTGGATCATCACACCAACGAACCAGGTTCGAATCCCAGCAAAACCCTAACAGAAAGACTCCGTCATGACCGACTCAGCAGAGGCTGCTTCAACTGTCTACCCGGCCAACCTTCAGGGAATTATGGCAGCTTTGACACGCTTCGGAGCGACCATGGACGCTCATGGACGTACGCTCACCAGCCAACGTGAGGCCCTCGCTCGCCATGAGGAACTGCTTCAGCAAATTGGGAAAACCCTGGCACAGCTGACATCTCTGCCTGCATCTCCTGCTCCTGATCCAGTTCCTGCTCCTGATCCAGCTCCCACTCCTGCTCTAGTGCCTCCTGCAATGCTGCCTTCTTCACCTCGCGAACCCAGCCTTCCTGCACCACAGAGGTATGACGGCAAGCACAGTGAGTGCCGAGAGTTCCTTACCCAGTGTCAACTCACCTTTGAGCTTCAGCCTACCACCTACACTACGGATCGCCGCAAGATTGCCTTTGTGATCACCTTATTAGCTGGTAAGGCGCGAGCCTGGGCTACTGCTATCTGGCAAAGACAGGGACCTGAGTGCTTTGATTTCCAGCTGTTTTCTGAAGAGATGCTTCGGGTCTTCGATCAGGCAGACATCAGTACCGACGCAGCCCGAAAGCTCATGTCCATCCGGCAAGGAGGAAGCGTCGCAGATTACGCCATCTCGTTCCGAACACTCGCAGCAGTAAGTGGATGGAACGAGACTGCCCTGGTGTCAGCCTTCCACCATGGTCTGTCTGACCCCATCAAGGACGGTCTGGCCTCTATTGGATGCCCAAGTGACCTCGAAACCCTCATCTCACATGCTATTCGTCTGGACAACAGGATGAGAGAACGCCACCAAGCCTTGAGCCCCCCCAGCCTCCCTACCTCTACCTGGAGACCGTCTACCTCCTTCAGTGACTGTCCAGAACCCATGCAAGTGGGTCGTACTCGCCTCTCCGCATCTGAGAGGGAGCGCAGAAGGAGGGACAAGTGCTGCATCTACTGTGGCAAGCCTGGTCACTTCCGAGCATCATGTCCCGAACTCTTGGGAAAAGGACCGCCCCGTCCAGCCGAGGGAGGGTTGTGACGGGGCCTACCCTCTCTCCCGGACTCCCTGGCCAAGGAATCTACATCCCGGTCTCCATCTCCTGGGGTGAGTCTGTCCACTCTTGTCAAGCTTTGATAGACTCAGGGGCGGCTGGGAACTTTATGGATATTCACTTCGCCCAAAGCATCAATATTCCGACTGCACCTCTTGAAGTCCCACTGTCTGTGTCTGCCCTCGATGGCCAAGCGTTAGGTGATGGAAGAGTCACCCAAGTTACTTCTCCAGTTTTCCTCCAGTCTCAAGGTCACAAGGAAGAAATATCCCTGCACCTGATTCCTTCACCTGAGTTCCCAGTTATTCTAGGCCTTCCTTGGCTTACTCGCCACAACCCTCGCATAGACTGGGTAACAAGCCAGGTTGTGGAATGGGGCCCTGCATGCCATGCCTCTTGTCTGCTCTCTAGCTCTCCTGTGTCTCCTGCCGAGCCCCCTGATCTCACCGAGTTATCTCAAGTTCCCACAGAGTACTGGGATCTCAAGGAGGTATTCAGCAAGAGCAGGGCCGCCGTTCTTCCTCCGCACCGGGCCTACGACTGTGCCATCGACTTGCTCCCTGGGACTACCCCTCCTCGTGGCAGACTGTTTTCACTCTCTCAGCCAGAACGCAAGGCCATGGAGGAATACCTCAAAGATGCCCTGGTCTCTGGGTTTATTCGACCCTCCACTTCACCTGCTGGAGCCGGCTTCTTCTTTGTCGGCAAGAAGGATGGGGGGCTCCGACCATGTATTGACTACAGGGGCCTGAATAAGATCACTGTGCGCAACCGATATCCCCTTCCGCTGATGTCCACAGCTTTCGACCTGCTCCAAGGCGCCACCGTCTTCACCAAGTTGGACCTACGGAACGCATACCACCTCATCCGTATCCGACAGGGAGACGAGTGGAAGACTGCCTTTAACACCCCGTCTGGGCACTACGAATACCAGGTGATGCCCTTCGGACTCACCAACGCACCAGCTGTTTTTCAGGCCCTAATCAACGACGTCTTAAGGGACATGATTAACCTATACGTTTTTGTCTACCTCGACGACATCCTTATCTTTTCCAAGACCGTGCAGGAGCACCACCACCATGTCCGCCAGGTTCTCCAGAGGCTGCTACAGAACAATCTGTTCGCCAAGGCCCAGAAATGCGAATTTCATGTTCCCGAGGTCTCCTTTCTGGGATTTATTGTACGGACAGGCCAACTCCAAATGGACCCTGCCAAGACCCTGGCCGTCCGGGATTGGCCTACTCCCAAGTCCGTTAAGGAGGTTCAGCGGTTCTTAGGATTCGCTAACTTCTACCGCAAGTTCATCAGGAACTTCAGTTCTGTGGCAGCACCCATGTCAGACCTCACCAAAGGGACAGGTGGATCTTATGGCTGGTCTCCTCAGGCAGAAAAGGCGTTCAAAGACCTCAAGGACCGCTTCTGCACGGCACCCATTCTGGTTCTCCCGGACACCTCCCAACCATTCATCGTGGAGGTGGACGCCTCGGACAGTGGTGTCGGCGCGGTGCTCTCTCAACGTTCGGAAGGAAAGCTGCACCCCTGCGCTTACTTCTCCCACCGCCTGAGTCCTGCTGAGTCCCGGTATGATGTGGGGGATCGAGAACTGCTAGCGGTCAAACTGGCCCTTGAGGAGTGGAGGCACTGGCTGGAGGGAGCACAACATCCATTCCTGGTTTGGACTGACCACAAGAACCTGGAGTACCTCCAGCAAGCCAAGAGACTGAACCCTCGACAGGCTAGGTGGGCCCTGTTTTTCAGTCGGTTTGACTTCACCCTCTCATACCGCCCCGGCTCCAAGAACACCAAACCTGACGCACTGTCCAGACTGTTCTCTGCCACTAACAGGGAGAATGAAGTCGGGCCTATTATCCCTGTGTCCCGGATTGTGGCCCCTGTCCGCTGGGGTATTGAGGAGGCTGTCCGACGAGCCCAACGCCAGGACCCCGGTCCTGGGACGGGGCCACCAGGCCTCTTGTACGTCCCACATCAAGCCCGGGCCAAGGTTCTCCAGTGGGGTCACTCTTCCCCTCTCACCGCCCACCCGGGAGCTCGGAGGACCCTGGACTTCCTGAAAAGACGCTTCTGGTGGCCTAACATGGAGAAGGAAGTAAGGTCATTTGTCCTGTCCTGTGAGGTTTGCACCAGAACCAAGAACCCACGACAGCGTCCCCAGGGTCTCCTGCATCCTCTGACCATTCCCCGGCGTCCCTGGTCCCACGTGGCAGTCGACTTTATCACGGGTCTCCCTGAGTCACAAGGTAACATGGTCATTTTGGTCTTAGTTGACAGATTCTCCAAGGCCTGCCGCTTCATACCACTGTGCAAACTCCCCTCTGCTCTTGAAACTGCGAAACTTTTGTTTAATCATGTCTTCCGAGTCTTTGGTCTTCCACAGGACATCGTCTCAGACCGAGGGCCCCAGTTCTCCTCCCGAGTGTGGCACGGGTTCTGCAAGGTCATCGGAGCCACTGCCAGCCTCTCCTCTGGGTTTCACCCACAGTCCAATGGTCAGACGGAGAGGCTCAACCAGGACCTGGAAACCACCCTGCGAGGCCTGGCTATGGATAACCCGACATCGTGGAGCACCTGGCTGCCATGGGCGGAGTACGCCCACAACACCCTGCAGTCATCGGCCACCAAGCTGTCGCCATTCCAGTGCCAATTCGGGTTCCAGCCACCTCTGTTCCCGGACCAGGAGGAGGACGCGGGGGTGCCCTCAGTCAACCAATATGTGAGACGGTGTCGCAAGACCTGGAGCAAGGTCAGGAAGACCCTCATACAGACCTCCAGAACCAACCAGACTCAGGCCAACCGCCATAGAAGACCTGCACACGCTTTCCGCCCTGGGCAGCGTGTTTGGCTGTCCACTAAGGACCTTCCACTGCGGGTGGAGAACCGCAAGCTTGCTCCTCGCTACATTGGCCCCTTCAAGGTGGTGCGCAGGGTGAACCCTGTCTCCTACCGGCTCCAGTTGCCCCGGACTCTGAGGATCAACCCCACTTTCCATGTTTCCCTGTTACGGCCCGTACTGACGTCTACGTATGCCCCTGCCCCTAGGAACCCCCCACCCCCCCGCATCTTCCAGGGGCAGACTGTGTTCACTGTGAATCGCCTGCTTGACTCCCGCCGGGTCCGCGGCGGGTTGCAATATCTGGTGGACTGGGAGGGCTATGGTCCTGAGGAGCGCTGCTGGGTTCCTGCTCGGGATGTCCTTGATAAAGAACTATGTCGGGACTTCCATTCGGCCCATCCGGATCGCCCTGGGAACGTCAGGAGACGCTCCTAGAGGGGGGGGTCCTGTTAGGACTAGGACTGTTTTGGCCTCTAGAGGCCGCTGTTATTTCCTTTTCATGTCGTGTTTATTTTGGCCTCTAGAGGCCGCCACTGTTCCTGTGTTTTGTGTTTGTGTTAATTGCCTAATTATCTTCACCTGTGTCCTTAATTAGTTTGTCTATTTATACCCCTGAGTTCAGTCCTCTTGTCACGGAGTCTTTGTGCTGTTATGTTTATCTCCAGTTTCCTTTGTACTGTGTTTTTTGATCTTCTTAGCTTTTGAATTTTTGCACTTTGCTTTTCTTTTGGATTATACTCTTTGGTTTTTTTTTGTCTTTTGTTTTGCCCTGTATATAGTGTATATAGTTTAAATAAACCTTTTGTTACTTTTTCTACTTCCGCCTCACGCCTCTGCATTTGAGTCATTCCCCTGGTGGCCTAGTGGGGGTTTGCTGGATCATCACACCAACGAACCAGGTTCGAATCCCAGCAAAACCCTAACAGGAAAATACTACAATCATACGGAGTTCCCGACAAGTTGATTGCTGTGATCAAGCTGTTCTACCATCACTTTGAATGCAGTGTAATTGTTGACGGTAAATTGTCGAAGTGGTTCCCGGTAGAATCTGGTGTTAGACAGGGCTGTATCATCTCACCCATGCTTTTCCTCCTCATAATCGACTGGATCATGTGCAAAACCATCTCAGACAAGCCAAGAGGAATACAGTGGACCCTTCTTTACCATCTCGAATCACTGGATTTTGCAGATGACCTAGCTGTCCTCTCAACCACCCATCGGCATTTGCAAGAGAAGACCAACAGACTGAGCTGTTTTGCCAAGCAGACCGGCCTGAATATCAGCACCAGCAAGACCAAGACCTTATATATCAACGCAACCACAACCGAGCCAATCTTAGTAGATGGAGAGCCATTGGAGAAGGTAGACCAATTTACTTATCTTGGAAGCATTGTCAGCACAAATGAGGCTACCCATAAAGACATCAACTCGCGGTTGGGGAAAGCACAGTGTGTTTTTGCAGCCCTTCGCCCCATCTGGAGGTCAAAACAGCTCAAATTGAAAACCAAGATCCGCATTTATAATAGCAACGTGAAGTCTGTCCTCCTCTATGGCTCAGAGTGTTGGTGAGTCGTCCAAAGTGATATGAAGCGCCTAGATGCTTTTAACAACAGATGCCTTAGAAGAATATGTGGTATCTACTGGCCGAACGTAATAAGCAACAAAGACCTCTTCAAGGCGACGAAGACCAGATGCCTTATGGATGATATCAAGTGCAGGCGTATGAGGTGGCTGGGGCATGTCCTCCGTATGGAGCCTGACCGTACCGCCAAGATAGCCCTAAGGTGGACTCCTCCTGGAAAGAGAAAACCTGGGAGGCCAAGAACAACATGGCATCGCACAATAACATCAGAACTCGCAGAGAACCATCTTACCTTAGGAGAGGCACAACATAGGGCTAGGGATAGGCTATGGTGAAAGCAGTTTGTGGCGGCCTTATGTCCCACCGGGGACGAAGAGGTGTAAGTAAGTAAGTAAGTAAGTACTATAGATGACATTTTGCCAGACATGTCAAAGGCAAAAGTTTTCACTGTCTGCGATGTAAAACATGGATTCTGGCATGTGAAGCTAGCAGCAGAATCACGCTACCTTACGACTTTTGCCACACCTTTTGGGAGATTTAGGTGGCTCAGGATACCAATGGGTATCAGCCCAGCGCCAGAGGTTTTTCAACGCAAGCTGATGCAAGCATTGGAAGGCTTGCCAGGCATCCACATCATAGTAGATGATGTTCTCATCACAGGAGAAGGTGAAACAATGCAGAGCGCGAGTCTAGACCATGACAACAAACTCCGACAGTTCCTTCAGAGATGCAGAGAGAGGAACATCAAGTTGAATGCAGAAAAACTCAAGCTCAGAAAGCAGGAGGTGCCTTACATCGGACACCTTCTCACAGCTGAGGGTTTGAAAGTTGATCCTGAGAAGGTTCGAGCCATCACAGATATGCCACCACCTACAGACGTTAAAGGCATCCAGAGACTGGTCAGGATGGTGAACTATTTGGCAAAGTTTTATGAACACCTCTCAGATGGCTGCGAGATACTGAGGCAGCTCACACACAAGGAGTCTGTGGGAGTGGTCTGAGGTGCAGGAGAGTGCATTCAAGAGACTAAAAGATCAGGCTCTATCCTGATCAGGCTGGCAGTAGATCCAGAGCCTGTCTCAGCTGCAAGATGGTGCCAGTGTGTCTGTCAGCCTGCCGTCTGCTCCGTGAGCTCTTACCTGTCTGATCGTTGTCTCGTCTGTACCTGCTGCTCTCCCTGCTGCACTGGAAATACTCCACTGCTTTTCGGATTTACGATCACCAGACACTGCTACATATTAAGGACTCCCTAGAACTTTTCACCAGTGGTAGTTCTGCCGCTCACAATTGGCATCATCATACATTTGCTCACCTTCCCACAGAGTGCATTCACTGGCTTCCCTGTTGCACCATCCACCGCAAGGGGCGTCGCAAGTGCCAGGGCAAATGCAGACGTTTTCGGGTGAAGATCAGGAGCCAGGTGAGTTCCGCCCTCTCACAACCAGGACACACGGGGTGGGATGATCTCTTCCTGACCCGGCGTTCATGGGACAAGAATTACTCTTGCCATGTTTCCATTGCTCCACTGACTACCCCGATGCCCGACAGCCCAGTTTGATCGAGGCCACATTCTATGCTCGACAGCTCTGCTCAACCGAGGCCACGCATCCGCAGTGGTGGGGTAAATCCCCGGAACATTCGTAAGTTGGAATACTCTCATTGTCTTCAGGACGTGGCTCATTCTGTGGCTAGGATGGTGCTAGTCAACAGCAGGTCGGTGGTGAACAAAACTTTTATACTGAATGACTTTTTCTCCCGTCATGATTTGGACTTACTGTTCCTAACTGAGACCTGGGTTGCTGCTGGAGTTGGTGAGTCTTCTGCCTTTGGTGAACTGTGCCCTACAAACTGTTCCTTCATTAGCACTCCAAGGCGCATTGGAAGAGGAGGTGGAGTAGCTCTTGTTTACAAAAATGTCTTTAAAATACAGTCGCTTCCTGTAGAGACATTTTCTACTTTTGAACTTCAGGGCATAACAGTGGAATCTAAAACCAACCCGTTGGTGTGTGTATTGATATACAGACCCCCAAAGCCAGATAAAGATTTTATTGCTGAATTCTCAGGCTTTCTTTCTTATTATGTGTTAGTGCATAACCAGTTATTAATATTGGGTGATTTTAATATTCATGTTTGCTGCCCAGGCAAACCCTTAGTAAGGGAATTGTGTGATGTATTGGACTCTTTTGGCTTCACTCAACACATAGATCAACCCACCCATACACTGGGTCGCACCCTTGACCTCATTTTGTCATATGGTTTCACTGTAGATAACATTATTATTGAGGAGGCTACTTTCTCTGACCACACACCTATCCTATTCAACACAATCCTTCCCAATCCTGTGCAGACCATCAGAGCTCTTGGTCACTACTCTAGATGCATAAACTCACTCACTACAGCTCAGTTTTCAGACTGTTTTCTCAGTAAAGCTGTTGCTACTACTTTCTCTACAGCTGCATCTGCCTCATCTTGCCCAGATGAACTGATTGCTTTATTCCATTCCTCCTGCACATCTATTCTCGATTTAGTGGCTCCTCTCAGTTACAGACGACCACATTTCAAATCTCAGGTCAGATTAGATTAAGCTACCCGTTCTCTTAGGCAGGCCTGCCGGAGAGCTGAAAGAAAATGGAGGAAAGATGGTCTCACTATCTCCTTCGAAATCTTTAAATCTTCACTAAAATCCTTTCAGGCAGCTGCCAAAGCTGCCAGAGCTAAGTATTTCTCTGATATTATTAATCAGCACTCCAACAGACCTAAAATTCTGTTTAACACTATAAACTCAATCATAAACCCAGCACTCTCACGAGCTCCTAACCTCAATACTGATGCTTGTGAGAAATTCTTGGAATTTCTCATTGACAAGACTGAGAATATCAGAGCTTAGTTCCCCCTCCCACCGCCAACCCCCCTTTATATCTCCCCTGGCCCTATACCTAGTTTCAGTCAATTTCATAATATTCCCCTTGCAGATTTAAAGGACCTAGTCCTACGCATGAAACCAACCTCCTCTCCTGGTGATGCTGTCCCCTCTCATATTATTAAAGAAGCTTTTGATGTAGTTGGCCTCTCCATACAGGTAATTATTAATTCGTGTCTGTCATCTGGTGTTGTTCCTGCGTGTTTTAAGCATGCGGTTGTCCAACCCCTGCTTAAAAAGCATAACCTGGATGGTAAATGCTTGAGTAATTACCGCCCTATCTCTAAGCTCCCTTTCATTTCCAAGGTGCTGGAGAAAGTCGTGCTGTCCCAGCTGCTTCCCTTCCTGTCTGAGCACAACATTCTAGAGCCATTCCAGTCAGGTTTTAGAGCACTCCACAGTACTGAAACGGCTCTGCTCAAAGTGACTAACAATCTACTGCTCACTCTAGACTCAGGCGAGAATGCAATCTTGGTCCTATTGGACCTTAGTGCGGCCTTTGATACTGTGGACCATGACATCCTCTTCTCTCATCTTGAGGAGTGGGTGGGCATTAATGGGACAGCACTGCATTGGTTCAGATCCTATTTAAAACACAGAACCTTCTCTGTATCTCTCGGTCATTTCTCCTCTTCCTCAGCCCCAGTCTCTTATGGGGTCCTGCAGGGCTCTATTTTGGGTCCAGTACTCTTCTGTTTGTATATGCTCCCCCTAGGTAACATTATTAGAAAGTATGATATCTCCTTTCACTTCTATGCAGACGATACACAACTGTACCTCCCCTTTAAATCTAGGGATTCCATACAGCCACTATTGGATTGTCTTGAGGACATTAAGTGCTGGATGACCAACAACTTCCTCCAGCTAAATAATGACAAAACTGAGGTTATCATTTTTGGTCCTCCCAAATCTGGATCCTCAGCGGCTGACAAGCTTGCTCATCTCTCTCCATACGTTAAGTCATATGCTAAAAACCTAGGTGTCACTCTTGATTCAGAACTCTGCTTTGAAAAGCAGATTAGTACTGTCATTAAGAATAGCTTCTTCCAGCTGAGAATGATCTCCCATCTCAAACCTTCTTTATCCTTTGAAGACCTAGAAAAAGTCGTCCATGCCTTCATTACATCCCGGCTAGATTACTGTAATTCCCTCTATCTTGGTCTCCCCCAGTCTCAATTAATGCGTTTACAGTTGGTGCAAAATGCAGCTGCTAGACTGCTGACAGGTACCAAGAAGAGAGAGCACATTACTCCTGTCCTGGCTTCTTTACAGTGGCTCCCCATTAGTTTTAGAATCCAATTTAAAGTCCTACTAATAGTCTACAAGGCGCTGCATGGTCAAGCCCCCACTTACATCTCAGATCTTCTGAAACCACCCCCTGCACCTAGGTCCCTCAGATGTGCTGATAAAGGTCTCCTCCATGTGGCCCGGACTCACCTCAAACAAAAAGGTGATAGGGCATTTGCAGTAGCAGCTCCAAGTCTGTGGAACTGTTTGCCCCTAGACATTAGATTTGCCCCCTCTATTTCCTCTTTTAAATCCAGGCTCAAAACTCACCTCTACTCATTGGCTTTTGCAACCTCTTAGCTGCCCATTCCCTAGTTCTTTTTGTAGTGGGTGTTATTCAATGTTGTTGTTCATTTGTTGTTTGTGTAATTCTGGCCTCTTTGTCTATCTGTCAATCTCTGTGTTTATAATGTGTACTTTTGTTGCAGCTATTAATGCATCTTTATTTTGTGTTGTGTTTATGTTTGTGCATTTTACCTCTGATTTCTTAGCTACCCTATGCACAGCACTTTGGTCAGTGAAAACTATTTTAAATGTGCTTTATAAATTAAATTTACTTACTTACTAAAAGACAAAATAACACATTTACCGGTCTTGAAATACTATGAGCCAGAGATGGAGCTTACACTGCAGTGCGACGCCAGTGAAACCGGGCTGGGAGCAGCTTTGACACAAAATGGCAGGCCTATGGCATACGGGAGCAGGGCACTAACACCGACAGAAAGGGGCTATGCCCAGATTGAAAAAGAGTGCCTCGCTATAGTATTTGGGATGGAAAAGTTCCATCAGTATACATATGGCCAACCTGTTAATGTACAATCAGACCACAAACCACTTGAAAATATCATCAAGAAACCACTGTGGAATGCACCGAAACGACTTCAGAGGATGTTGTTGAGACTGCAAAAATATGACCTAAATGTTACTTATATTCCAGGTCGTGACATGCTACTGGCCGACACATTGAGCAGAGTGTATCTGAAAGACAGTCACAAAAGCCAGAGAGACTGGGAGGTTGAGGTTGTCAACATGGTGGCTTTTGTACCAATCTCAGCAGAGAGGCTGAGTGAGATACGTGCTGCAACACAGACAGACAAAAAGCTGCAGACCCTGATCAACACCATACAGGAAGGGTGGCAACAAAACAAGAAAGATGTACCTGTTGACATAAAGCACTACTTTTCCTTTCAGGATGAACTGAGCACCCAAGATAGACTTGTTTTCAGGGGAGAGAGAGTTGTCATTCCTGAATCACTACAGGGAGACATCACTCAATGGATTCACTCATCACATCTGGGGATTGAGGGATGCCTGAGGAGGGCAAGAGAATGCATTTATTGGCCAGGTATGAATGAACACATAAGAACATTTGTGACAAAATGTGACGTATGCAGAAAGAAACACTTCAGCCGCACGAGATCACAGACAGACCATGGGCTATAGTGGGTACTGACCTCTTTAGTTTTGAAGGCAGAGATTATCTGATAACAGTAGACTACTTTTCCAATTTTTGGGAAATTGATTACCTCCCAGATACAATGTCAAGCACAGTTATCAGGAAGTTAAAAGCACACTTTGCCAGACAGGGGATTCCAGATGTTGTCATTTCTGACAATGGGCCCCAGTATTCCTCCAGAGAGTTAAAAAAAATTCAGCCAAAAGTGGGAATTCACTCACGTTACTTCTTTACTTGGCTACCCGCAAAGTAACGGGAAAGCAGAATCAACCGTAAAGACAGCCAAGCAGTTTATGAAGAAGGCAAAGATGTCTGGACAGGATCCATACCTGTCCATACTTGATCATAGGAACACCCCAACACAAGGGCTGAATGCAAGTCCAGTACAGAGGAGAGACTATATATATATATATATATATATATATATATATATATATAATATATAATGTGTGTGTGTATATACCATATATATATATATATATATATATATATATATATATATATAATGTGTGTGTGTGTGTGTGTGTGTGTATACACCGAGTCCCGTATATTTCGGTGTGTATACACCGAAAGCCGGCGAGGGACTTTCTGTGTGGAGTTTGCATGTTCTCCCCGTGTCCGCGTGGGTTTTCTCCGGGTGCTCCGGTTTCCCCCACAGTCCAAAGACATGCAGGTTAGGTTAACTGGTGACTCTGAATTGGCCGTAGGTGTGAGTGTGAATGGTTGTCTGTGTCTATGTGTCAGCCCTGTGATGACCTGGCGACTTGTCCAGGGTGTACCCCGCCTTTCGCCCATGGTCGGCTGGGATGGGCTCCAGCTTGCCTGCGACCCTGTAGAGGGATGAAGCGGCTAGAGATGATGAGATGAGACACTGAGTGTCTCTAGTGTCTATGGCAGTACTAATGAAAAGCAAAACCTGCATATTTTTTGTCACACGGACCACTAATCAATGACCAAATGTGACTCTTCTATATCTTTACTATAGTATTCTAGTGTTGTATGAGATATGGCTTTGAAGGTTATTAAGAGTGTAAAGATGACATTGATTTTCAGTTTTAAGTTTTGCTTGTACAAGACCCTGTCATTCTGACTTTCACATTTTATTTTGTTCTCTTGCTACTCTTCCAGTCTCAGTTTGCCATCTCAGTGCTAGATGGCTCATTTTCTCTCCCCTCATATGAAGAAATGGAAAAAGACATAGAGTTGGACATGGCTGCTCGTCGAGCTCGTGGTGTTGCCACTCGACATATCCTAAAACTGGACTCTGAACAGTGGGCCTATAATGACCATTTAGCTCACTTGGGTGGCTTCCAACCCCGCCCTTGCTACTGGAGCAACCTGTATGAGTCCAACAAGGTTTTCCGTGCCCACGATATGCTCAACTACAAAACCTACAACTATAGTGTACTCAGTGAGACTGGATGGATGGTGCAGAATCTGCAAGGACAACAGCTGCAGAAACCACAACTTAAGCATGTATAAATAGAACAGTGAAGAGGTTTACTAAAGACCCTTCAGTTGAAAATGAATGTAATTTTTTGCTATATTTGATTTACAGTGTCAAATTATTAAATTTGACACTGTAAATCAAACAGCACAGAGTACCATTAAAGGTCATAGGCAAGGGTCGGAGATGGAACGTAGAATATCAACTTTGTTTTCTAGAAGAACGACCAAAAAAGCAATTCAATCTTCCTGGTGTCTAATTTGCACCCTAAAATTGAATAAAACGATTAAAATATGCTGGTTTGCGCAAGTTGCAAAGGTTTGTTTACATCTCACTTATGCGCACTTTTACCGCCAGGGGACAGTCGTCGTGACGACATTCAAGGCAAACAGACCGGGAGCAGTTCTGTGTTTACTTGCAAACCGAGGACACGTGTACAGACTTTGGTCGTGAGACGTTGTGTAAAATGTCTGAAAGCGATAGCGATTTTGAAGTAGGAACTCTCCAAATTGAATATCGAGAGGTGAAACCATATATGTATGAACCTATGGCCATTGCAAAGCAATCAGTGAATGTGGCTCACTGGTTTGACTGTGCGGCCTCGGAATCGGACAGCGACTCAGCCGACTCTGATCGCGGTGACCCCAGACCTCAACAAGGCTCGCGCCCAAACGATTTATCCTGGTAATTATGATAAATTCTTACTTTCGTCATAATACTAAATAAGAGCCGTTTTGAAGAATAATTAAACCGCCCTCCCTAGTGGATATAGGTAACGAATACTTGACAGTGCGCCGGTAGGCCACATTAGCCTGCCATCCACAGCATTATACTATTTATCGCCTACTCTAAGCGAGGAAATATCCCTTTGTCTCATTTCCACAATGATTGTACAGGATCCCTCAGGATTCTTGACTTGTCAATTGTAAGCAAAGGTAAAAATGTTTACCTCCAATCTTCTCCTTTTTGCTGGTCCGTTTCTTCTTTGACTGCTTGATTTTGTTTCACATGCACAATCTACTCTCTCTGCCTCTTCTCCTCTTTCGGAAAAAGCCAACCCTCTGGCTTCACGCGCACAATCCACTCTCTCCGCCTCTTCTCCTCTTTCAGAAAAAGCCAACCCTCTGGCTTCACGCGCACAATCCACTCTCTCCACCTCATCTCCTCTTCCGGAAAAAGCCAATCCACTCGCTCCGCCTCTTCTCCTCTCTTGGAAAAAGGTAAAAACTTCTTCCTGAACCGGTCCCGTTGTTACAGTTCACTGCACAATAAGGCATGGTTTTTCTTTGGAAATTCCCGAACGCACGTCTGCACTCAAGCCAAATGGCAATGCAAGTAAATGGAAGTGAGCTCAACTCAAGCGGTTTCTTTGTCTTGAATGACGTCACACGCCGAGTAGTCACGAAAATCGCTGAACAGAAATTCGCCACGATCCGCACTAACTTATTAACAATACTTCTTGGGACCAGAAGAAAATTACAGAGGGTTTTTTAACATATAAAGTTTCAAATGTGCATAAATTGAAAACCGCTGCTTATGATCTTTAATAACAGAGTGAGCATCACATTAATAATTCTTTCTATCATTAAACATGATCTTAACTTTTATTATGGTTCTAGATAACTGGGCCATTGTGGCAGCGGGGGCGTGGTCAAGCGCCGGTCTGTGACAGGAGGGCAGAGTCAGGGAAGGTAAGTGGCAGAATCACTACACCTGAGAGCAATTAACCTGTGTTTGTGTGTCTTCCCAGTGACCGCGCCCTATATGAGGAGGGAGAGCGAGAGCAGAGGGAGCTCATCCCTGAACCAGACGCCGGTTGTGTGTGTGTCTGTGCGAGTGATTATTGTTAGACTGAAAAGTGTGGCAATAAAGCCAAATTATAAACCTGATCTCTGTCCTGCCGTCCTCTGTGCTCCACCCACACATAGGGAGTCCTACAGTGGTGCTGAAACCCAGGACAGTGG